>NW_022145607.1:7590027-8007527 GCF_000002235.5 Strongylocentrotus purpuratus
TCGCAGCAGCGCAACATTCATGGAAATGTGTTCCTTTTCCGTTCATTTCAGAACTCACCTTTTACAAAAATGTTGGGTATAAAAACTGCACAAGTAATATGCGATCGGAGACCCTTTAGGTAATCGTAGACCCAACTTGGGCGATTTCGCTCATATTTTAAGTTAAGGGTGATCTAGTTCGACCAAAACATTGTTCAAGTTGGTAACATTGTTCAAAAGGCGGTTGGAAACACAAGTTTATCCTCCAATTTTGTAATTTATATCCAAAATTCTCTACAGTGCAGTCCTGCCTATAATATTTCAATGTTTTGGTGAACGCACCAGCCAACCCTACCACCCCCCCCCTCTCCCACCCTCTATTGTGCGTTGTTTCTATCTAGGTCTTCTTCATAGGGTAATGACAGGTGTTATCTTTCAGGCGCATCATCCCTCTGGTGTTGTTTGGATTTACATACCTGTCACTGGCTTCGCGTTGTACCAACAATACGAGACATGGTAATATTGAACTGTTAAAGGGACGTGCCTATTTCATCCAGTCTACAGCTGTACACCGGTTCCATCCTCTATCGTTAACTCATTTAGGCGGGAAGCTTTGTTGATGATTTTGTTGTTACTTTACTCAGTTTACTCATGAAACCGACCAAGTCAATGTAATAAGATTACCCTCCCCCTTGGTTTGAGTGATGACATAGACCGGATATTATAATACGTATACCTTAGTTACACCGGCAAACCTACTCCACCGACTCCAAACCGACTTTTTTTTTTTATTTGGAGTAATGTCATTGTTTGATCGGTCTGTTTATAGTGTGGCTGAGGTATTACTTCTTTAAGAAAGATCCATGAGTCTATATATATATTTGAACATGATATAAGCGATATCATTACAGAAATTCAACAAATCGTCGGATTCTAATGGGGACTTTTATGATTAAAATAGTTCAGATGGATAAAATAATACATCTTTGTCAATGTTTGTGTTTATTCCGAAAGTTAAGAGGCTGAGCTTGCTGGCGCAAAACGTTTCAATCAAAGAGGTGGAGGAAATTCGCTTGTAACATTAAATCTTAGAGTACATCATCGTCCTATCAACTAAAACATTGAAGAGAGAGGGAACGAGTATCCATCTGAGAAATGCAATGTGACAGGTCTAGTGTTCGTCCTCTAAGTCAGAATGACAACACGATTTGTGCCTTTCAAAACAGCCAAGACAACAGTTCAATCAGGGTTTCCGTCTCTGAAATCAGGAGACATTTGATTAAAGGTCGTTCTTTTAGTACACTGACCGGATACAAACTGGAAACGTAGAGAACATGGCGACCTTGGGCGAACTTAAAGCGAAGCTTTTTCATTCTTTTTATTCTCATGTTAAAAAACTATTATAGAACAGCTATGAACCTTGAAAAGCACTACTCTTAAAATGCCGTCAGGTTCCCAAAATGATTAGAATCCGTTTAAAACTTTGCATTAAGTTTTGATGTCACATACAAAATTGTTTGTGCATTTCCATAGTATACCCATATCTGGGTGATTTGCTAGAGATTTTAAGGAAAACTTCGTGTTTGTTTATATGATACAAAAGCCTTAAATTTACAGTTACTAAATACTTATTTTCTGATCTTGATTAACCAATCACAAGAACTTGCAGACAGTTCCTTATATGCAAGAGCATAACCGATGCTCAATACAGCTTGAGCTTCAGGAAAATGTCAAAGACTTGTCAAAGACTTTCTGACTTTGAGGCAACATCCAAATATCGTCATTGGAACTAAGAGACATGGTAACCTTGTCTGAGTTAAGAAGGGGGATAGAGGATTGCTAGTCTTTCAGACTGCATGGCGACATTATATGATACATCTATAATAATTACATCGGAAATGTGAACCATAGAGTACTCGGTGATCTTAATGTGAGATCACGAAGGAGAAAAGACTTTGTAGTCATCATGACTGCGCATGCATAGGATTATTTAAAAAAAAGATTACATCGGAACTATGAACCATAGACATAATAGAGTACATGGTGAACTTAATGCGAAGTTAAGAAGGGGAACAGGGTCTTTCCAAATGCAGGAAACATTCAGATGATGATTATTATTGGGACTGTGAACATTTACGAACATGGGAACCTTGAGCTAAGAGGATAAAGGCCCGACAGTCTTTCAAACTGCGTGGAAACATTTAGATAACATTTAGATTTCTGTTCCTCGAACGCTATCAGTCACGGTCATTGTGCTCGTTAAATGTTTCCATGCGAATAATCACCAGACGTATCCATTAATAGTAGACGATGAAAGACAAGTCTTAAATGAGAGATACTCGGCAATCACTCGATTATGGATGGATGGAACTACCATGTAATGCAATGAGTGTAGCAAACTGTTTCCAGACGAAATGATTATGAACATTTTGTTTTAATAATGTTTACACCGGGTAATAAGGCTCAAAAGGAAAGCATTGTTGAGCACGAAAGGCAACGAATGAATATTTTATTTGAATTACCTCGTGAGAATCAACATGTAAAGTTTTTATGTCCGATGTGTTTAAGTATATCCTGTCATATGAGGTACTTCATTCTTGGCATGGCAAATTTAAAGACGTGGTTTACTATACCCTGTAGTATTATAATGATCCTTTTTATTTAGTCAAAAAAATGCATACTACTCAGGCAAATAGGATGAATTATTCTTTTAAAAGTACCATATAATAGCATTTTTAGGACATTTTGTTTTAGATTATCTAAAACAGTTACAGCAGGTGCAATTTAAGTTTCCCTTGTCCACCGTTTGGCTAATATACCATAAGATCCGTGTCCTGCGGTTTTTATGATGAATGTGGCTATTGCCGCTCCAGTTAAGATGATAAATGTGTTATTCCCTCTACAGAGCGGAACGATAAGAACAACTTATCGTGCTGACTTACAATGATAAATGAGGATGGAGTTTGTTTAAATCCAGACAAGGATGATGCACTTGCATTTTCCTTCTGGTTCTTTAGGTTCTTCTTCTTCTTCTTGTGTGTGGGTATTGGGTTTTTACAGACGTGTATCAATCAGATATGATTATTTACGTCTGGGGACCGACCTTTAAACGTCACCATCCGAAAGACGTGACTCAGTTTCGAACCTGCGTCCTCGGCTGAATCAGTTTGTAACTTCCATTGCTAGCTGGATTACAGGCGCACGCCCCAATGCCTAGTTCTGGCCCTTCTTGTGCTTCTTCTTGCTCTTCTCCTTCTTCTTCTTTAGCCCACCGAAAACCATACGATCCGACTACGACCCAATTTTGGAAAGATGGCATTTGATACAAACATAAAAACATGCAAAATCTTAGTGACCGAGAATCTGAATAGTCATATGGTTTTAAAATATCTAAATTTCAAGGGATTTCATGCTTTCTTAGAAGAGGATAGGGTACATCGGCTCAGAATCGTAGTGAGGTTGGACCTTCGATTTGAGGCCGATACGGTTTTTATTATGACTAGAAGAGTTCAATGCACTAAAACCTGTATTAAAGGGAACGACTGATATACATGTACAGTAGCATGAGGTTATTCACATACTATCTTACACTGTGATGAATAGATCCCATTTATCACTGGATATCCGATGTACATGAAGATAGGTGATCTGGTTTAACTGTTAATGAACCAAAGCAAAAGCCGATTTGAACCCTCCGGTGTCGGTTGTTAGACCTTACTATCCACATGAATATATTTTGTTTTAGATTATTTAAACAGTTAAACTTACTTAATATAATGTTCCCTCCCCCACCATTTGGTTGATATACCTGAACATCCATATCCTGCGGTTTTTATGATGAATGTGACTATTCCCGCTCCAGTTAAGATGATAAATGTGTTATTCCCTCTCCAGAGCGGAACAATAAGAGCAACTTATCTAGCTGACTTACGATGATAAATGAGAATGGCGTTTGTTCAAATCCAGACAGTAATTGTCTACGATTTTAGGCCGATTCGGCTTTTATTCTAACTAGAATAGTGAAACGCACCGAAGCCTATACAGGCATTCTTTAACAATGCAAAATCTGATATGCATGGCCCTACGTGTTATCAGTGTCTGTGATATGGTGTAATATTGAAGCCCTAAAACATTATTGCGCTTCAAAATGATCAAGAAGTGCTTCTAAAAAGTAATAAATCATTGAATGATCGATTTTACCATACTCATTTCCCCCAATAGACTGTAGTGTTATAAAAAACCGTTCGGAACACAGTTTTTGAAATTTGGAATTCCAATCATAATATCTTGATAATCAGACAGGCGATCGCCTTGTAAAAGTCACGGGATTCCTAACTGACCTAAAGGTACATAATTAAGATTGCAGCATGAGCTAAATCCAGGATTTTGTTTAGAATCCGAGGCAAAGATATCCAATCCCTTTAAAGGGAATGACTGATATACCGTCAACTCCTACCCCCTATCATTAGCATGGAGTTATTAACATACTATCTTACACTGTAATAAATAGATCCCATTTATCACTGGACATTGACAGGTCACTGGTGATCTGTTTTAACGGTTAATGAACCAAAGGCCATTTTGATCCCTTATGTGTCGGTGTACATGTAGACCTATTCATCTCCATGACATCATAGCTTTGTACACCATGTCGACTTCAATCGAATCTATTAATCACTTTAAATCTAGTGTGAAGTCCAGTATGATGTTAGTGTTGTGTGTGGAATGCATTCAATATACTGTCTTTGTACTCAAAAACAATTTTGTCCTCCGATTTCGAGAACAAGGAAGCTTATCCCCCCCCCCCTCCCACTTTTTTTCTTGTTACATTAGACCTGTTTATTAATAGATTGTTTAATTTACGCATGTTTCTCTCCCGAACTTTTGATTACCAACTACTTGCTTCAAATGCTATGCAAAACGGAATCCCTATGAATGCAATTCACTTTGCCTACATTAGTCGGGCAAGTCTCTAGAAAGCTTTTTCAGTCAACAAGAAATAAAAATCTTCAAAAAGTATGAATGAAATCAGTAAACGGGTTTATTCTTGCGTTTCATAGCTACTATATCGTTTTCATCAAAATAAGTAAAATGCGACATCTTCCATTCTTTGCTCGAGCTTTAAATAACTCATAAAAACGGATGGAAACCATGACGACATTGGACAAGCTGAACCGGCTAACTCACTATTCATTGATTTCTTTTTACTCCAATCCCTTGTTGCCAAACTTCCTCTTTGTCTATTTGCCCCGACACGAATGCTGGTAACCTTATCTCTAGCACCATTTTCCTGATTTTAAAGCACGGCCGTATCAATAACACTCTCCTTATGCATCTTATGAATGAACTGGTCTCCGAACTAAACATATATTTCACAAAATACGTGCCCATGGATTTATGTTAAACAGAGATTACTGTATTTGCAATGAAGGAGGTATCCATAGGTTACAGTCCGAGGACATAGATATATCATTATTTGTATATTGTTCCATGAATGGGTAGTAATTTGTTCATACCATTCATTGCGAAAAAGGGTGTTTTCCATTTCTATGAAATCATTTTTATATTACGATTCCAATGCCGTTTTATCATAACGGATTTAGGAGGGCACATCCGCCCCTACTCCATCCCATTTAATTACCCAAGTGGCATTGAAGTTACCCCCATCCCATTTTGAGCTGATGACATTTTTTCTTCGGATTTCTCGTTGTTGTTGTTTTTGTTCTTGTCTTTTAGTTTGTTCGTTTCTCTGTTTTGTGTCTGTTTGTATGTTGTGTGTTTGTGTATAAGACAGTCAGAAATATCACTGAGATAATATCGCGTATAAGTATCGCTGAAATCAGATTTAGAGTCGTTTGAAACAGGCGAGTGGACGACGTATATCTTCATCCTATTATATGTACACCTTCATCATCATAATGCTGAGTGTAATGTGATATTCAATAGCTCTGCCTAAGAGATTTATGATTCAAGGTTAGAATCATAATCTATGTGAGAGTCAATACTCACTCCAATGCATCTGGAAGGTCAACCTACTTTACCAAGTGTATGCGTCCTTCATTGCGAATACATATACCACTCCATGAAGTGAAGTGTGTGTGATTTTGTTCTCTCTCTCTCTCTCTCTCTCTCTCTCTCTCTCTATCCCTCTCTCTCTCTCTCTTTCTTTCTCTATTTCTCTCTCTCTCTCTCTCTCTCTCTTCCTCTCTCTCTCCCTCCCTCTTTCTCTCTCTTGGTATCTTTCTTCTTTTTTTTCCTTCTCGTCTGTCTCGAATGACGTTTGTTTTAAATATACAGGTAGGCTTTTTTGACGCTGTGATTATTTCGTTTATTAGCCTGAGAGCACTGCTTGGATTTTTAGTATTTCATACATTTTTTTTTTTTTTTAATTTCAAAAGCATGGACACGTTTATCATATATCAGTTCCAACGATCTTGTCGTTCAGTTTAGAATTAAATTGAAATCAGAATATAATACTTACAAACTTGAATAAACTTAAATACATCATGAAGAGTATGATATGGAAATTCAGGCCAAAAAGAAGGTAACATATCTCCCTTAATCAAAAGAAGACAGTCGATCTATCTTGTCTAGGACATGGTTTCACCAGTATGTGTTTTGCTTTTATGGCTATTATTTCAATATTAAGACGTACTCTTTTTTTTATATCCATGATATTCAACTCTCTTTTATTCGTACGAAATCCCAATTTCGTTTGAATATAAGATAGATAGAATTTAATCGCCTCATGGCGTGGGACAGTGAATTATCGAAAGGGTAAACCCTTTAAACTTTTAATTTGCATGCATGCATACAGTGTGTGGGATGATGCACAGAGTCGGAGAATGAATTGATAAAAAAAAAAAAATTAAATCAGCTGCATTCATGGATGAATGTAATTAATACAAGTTTGTAAGAAAACGAACAGGAATCGATATACCCGTTTCTGTCTATTCTGATTAGACAGACAAGGTCATGTACAAGTATGTCTCTTTTCACAAGTAAAATGTCATTGACCTGCACAACTATCCATATCTATTTCTTCCTTCTGTTTCACCAGGGAAGAAGCATGTCTTTTCCCCAGGAGACCAACTTTCAATTACACTGTAATACATGAATATTCTTTACTGTTTATGTGATTATGTTAGATTTATACTATCTTACCATGTCAAATTGTTTATGACTATGTTATTGTTTGATATATCACCCATAGGCCTTCTTAAGCCGGCCGTCTGATTTTTTAATCAATAAATAAACATGCTAAAATTAAAAGTAAACAAAATTACGCGGTAAATTTTAAAATCAAAATGCACTACATCGGTAGTTGATGGCGTCATGCTACACAAAAGATCGTTTAACATTGGCGTAGTCTTTGACGATTCACTGGAGAGGGGGTACCGATCTTGCAAGGTGGGTTAAATACGGATGCCTAAGGCCAATGGTTTAGCGTGATGGATGGGAGTCATGTTCATTTTACGTTCTCCCCTTTCTTCTACCCCCCCCCCCGGCCATTTACCCCCTCCCCCTCTCTCTCTCTCTCTCTCCCCTCCCTCCATCCCTCTCTCTCTCTTTCTCTCTCTCTCTGTCTCTTTCTCACCCCACCCGTGTTTTCCTTTTCGCTATTCAAGGGGGAGGGGGATATGCCCCCCTCCTCAAAGCCTCGCCATAATTTACGGTATTATCTTAATAACGTATATTGAAAGTGGGGACTAGTCAGACGAAATAAAATGTGATAATTCATATGAATTTGTCATCCATTAACACGTTACGACTTCTTTCTACTCAAAAGAAAAATGATCCTGTGTATTGATTGAGATGAAGTCTTTCCTGTCATCGATTTCTAGTCGAGGTCCCTTGACACGGGGTTTCCTTTCCCTACTAATGTGCTGATTCTCGTCAAGTAAAACACCAATCCCTGGGGTAGCCGATTCATAATGCCTAGAAAATCTTCTCTTATTCACCGACAGCAAGATACGAGCTCCTCGTGGAATCCACGTGCCAATTTCGATCTCTGCTTACTCGCGCAAACAAAAATAATATTCCGAATGTGGACGAAGTATTGAGTGATAAAGTGAATCATGTGATATGGTTTAGTGGTTATGTCCCCATAGTGCGGATCTTGGTTCAAATTACTATCATGGTATTCATGTCGTGACCGATTTTAGAAATCGAAATCTGCCAGCGTGATAAGAAACTTAAAGGCCTACAGAACACAATAACTGCAATTTTAACTGTATTGCCCTCACCAGTGTTAACCATTATTTTCGTTATGATAACGGGCGACCAGAGCCGCCTGAAAATGGAGCAGTAGTATTAATAATGAGCTTACAACTTTGTCGACAATTTTTTTTTTTTTACTTGGAACGGGGAAGGGCCGTCTCCTTTTCCCTTTTATTTTCTACATGTTCCTGAAATATAATTGTTTCAAGCCGTCGCTGTTTTCTCTACTAATCTACGTGGATTTGGAGTTCCGCCACTGACAACTCTATACATTATAGAGATTGCGATGAGTCCACAGGAACGAGACATTAGCAAATAAATCGAGACGGTAAACTTTGCAATGACGGGCGTCTTCTTAAAACAAATCGTTTTCTGCAAGTAAATCAATACTAATCAAATGTTCCAAGAGACTCAATATCAAAGGATTTACTTAAATCTGTTTGAAGGGAATCCCTGTCACTACATCTCTCTTTTTTGTGGTGGATTAGTAATTCTCGTCTTGTTTTGTTTATTCAAGAGACAGAATATGCCAATCATCGACTAATGAGTACATCAAGATAAATGATAGGGAAGCACAACTGTTTCGGGCATTGCCTGCAATTTCTCGTTTAGATGTTCTAGTTTGGCTAGGAGGGATTGGACCACCAAGGGAGGTCACTGACAGGTGGTTATCTCATCAAATCAGCTCTCAATCAATATAAGAAAAAGAGGATCATGAAGGACCAATGGTCACCGATTATGCATGGTTTTCTAAATAGAGGGAGCAAGTAGCTACAAGTAGTACAGTGGGGCTTTAATGTTTCGCAGTGGCATGAAATCAATCTGACCATTTCTGTATGCAAATGAGGCGCGTGCAGCTGTCCATACCTGTGCAGTTCTTGGGTGAGTCGAGATAGAATGATGATAGGGGTGGGTCGGTAGACTCGGTCTCTGATGACGGCAGCAGGCAGTTGAATCTCTCCTGCCAGAAATCTCGAAACCAAGGATTCCTGGTGTTGTTTTCCGGACTGAGACCAAAGTAGTAGGAATCGAAGTCGTGGTAGTGCTCGGTGTGGGGTTTGATGGAGATCGCACCGATCGCTTCCTCCTCGACGCCACGGACGACCTCCTTACGATTGGCCCAACCATCACTGGGCAATGGGGAAAGAGGGAGAAATGAATAGTACAAAATTACGATTTTAATTCAAATTGAAATTACAACTATTACAAAATGTATTTAAGAAGAAATCGTTAACCTACTATAAAATAAATTATGTATTTTAACCGGTGAAAATATCATATGTATCGATGTATAATTATGCTTACAGGTTGTATATTTGAATATCTTCAATATGATTTACTGACAATGCTTTATAGTTATGTAGTTATACCGGGAGGAGACATCTGAGGGTCAAAGTAATTCAGTTCACGTTTCCCATCCCATGCTGACGCCTAATACTTAGTAATAATACTAGTAATAAAACGTGTTTTTTTTTTAATTGGATAGTTATTACGACTTATTCATTAAGGGACCACTTTTGAAAGAAAATGTTCAGTTATGTCGGACCAAATTTGTTTAACAGTTTGCCATCAACTCTTTAACAAATGTCAACTAGATATCTTCATATCAAGAAATAAAGAAATTATTGAATTAGCTGACAGAAATATATGTTGAGGGAAGTTTACATTCCTCAATCACACATTCAAGATGTCAGATTGTCAGATGTGGTTTGCCACAACGTGTCTCATGACCACCCCATCCTCTCCTTCTTTCCCCCTTGCATCCGTTACTGCAACTATTGAGAATTATTAGGAACTCTCCGCCAATGCATGCACTCACCTTCCTATCACAAGATACTTCCCAACCTTGCCTTTCCTCCTGGTGGCCTTCAAGAGCTTCGTAACAGTGATGCCCTCACAGAAACAGACCACAACATGAGCTGTACGTGTGTTTTCCAAGGTGTCTATGATCTTATCAAACTCCGACGCCTTTGAACCGCTGTAGATACTAGCGGAAGCTGCAATGCAGATTCCACGGGCTTCGGCGAGGGCACGAAACGCCTGCATTCCGCTTTCACCGTAGTTACCTGAAAAGAGCAGATAGAATGTATGATGAAATAGTAATTATCGTATAATAACTACACAATTGGGCACATATGGGACTATCAAAAAGGACATTGGAAAAATCAACATTCTTTTATGCTTTTCTGCAAAATTAGGTAAACGTCTGTGGAGTGACTTTAAAATCAATACCAATTGAGTGGGCTCTTCATTTCTTTTCGTTTCTTAATCATACCGAATAAAAATAAAGTTTTTTTTCTATTGATTGCATATTCCCGTTCACAAAAAAGCCGGCTGGCTAAAAAAATCTGGAGGATATTAATTTGATTTGATTTGATTTGATTGATTTATTTCTGTTTGATTTTCTTTTTCTTTTGCATTTAATGAAAATCATTTTTAAATATATTTTGGGTTGACTGGGTAACTGTGATGCAAAGAGTATATTTGGGCACACGGATTTTCATAAAAGCGGCATGGATGGTCAACATTAGTTATTGTAGTTTATTTAATGCCAGTCAGAATGTATACTAAACCTCTGAATCATCGCTACTATAGTGTATTCTAGCACTAAGTGGATATCAAATTACTATCAACAGATTCCATGATTATTATCAACAGACATAGCAGAGAACTGACTTCTAAACAAAAATGGTATAAATGGAAAAGGCATTAAGTCCAACAGATGCCATATTCGTGAATTGCATCGAAAACATAACCAATGTGGAAGACAACCATTAATACAACCAAGTACGATAAACAGTTGATAAATAGAATTGAGTAGGAATACTCCCTCCATCCTCGTAAAACTCTTACATCTTACCGCTTTATAGAGGCCATTAGAGTGAATTTTGCAAATGTTCAAAGCAATCTACTTACAAAGTTGACAAAACTCGCGCACAGATGCTGCTTACATAGTTACTTCGCAATAAAAAAGACACATTTTTTAAAAGAGCGAAGTTCAACAGTCCTATGCATCCCGTTAAAAAGTGGGGCTTTTTTAAAGATGGAAATTGCTTTTTAATGCTTTGACGGATTAACACAGACAGGTGGTAATAAGCACGGTGTAGTGTGACGTAATGATGACGTCACCGCTAGAAGACACATCGTTGGCAACCAGGGGCGTCGATGCAGCATCTTAGGTGTGGGGGGTCTGACGAAACTTACCGACATATTTTTTTGGAAATATATTAGGGATTGAACAGGGATTTAAACAATTTAAAGAAGAGGGGCAATCCCCAAATAATTTTTTTTTTCGAACACAATTAGAAAGTTGCCGACAGAAATGCTAACTAAGGGTTATCACTCCGCTGCCCCTCCCCTTCCCCTTTAGTGACGCTTCTGGACAATGCAAAGCTCAACGTCGTTCGTTTGCTTGCTCGGCTTGTTTGAGCCATTCCACTGCCAGTTTTGTCACGCCATCCAACTGCGCTATATATATATAATATTAAGACGGTGGTTTGTCGAAAAATTTAGATCTATCTTTAAAGTCCTAACGCAATGTAACGTCGAAATTCGTGACATTTCCTGACATGGAGTAAGCCAAGTTCTCAGCACAGCATAGGAGAATAACTGGATGGTTGAGGTGGAAAAGGGTTTCAACATCCTAGTCAATGAATTGGTCTACTTAGCCTTCATTATAAATTCTAACAATTTTACAATTAGTAACAAAAAAAGCATGTCTTTATACCCTCATAATAATATTTTGTTTTTTTGTTTTTGTTGTAGAGGTGGAGGTTTGGTTAACAACGTTCATGATTACATCGTATGAACGATGTTTTTCTGTTTTGGGCTTTTGTTTCTGTTTGGCATTGAAAAGTCATGTTTCAAATGTAGGGTATATCCCCTACGGCGGAGGACTCATGTATATTCCTCATCAATCATAAAACATGCCCAAGAACATTTTTAGTGTAAACTCCAACAAAATTTTCAACATGAACTTTTAAAATACTTCCAAGGTAACCCCACGAGAAAATGAAAGACTTGATAGGTAAAGAACGATACATCTTAATACTGACATACATGACATTTCATTACAGTTCACTGCCCCCCCCCCCCTCTCTCTCTCTCTCTCTCTCTTCACTCTCTCTCTCTCTCTCTCTCTCTCTCTCTCTCTTTCTCTCGCTCTCTATCTATATATATATATATATACATATATATATATATATATATATATATCTTTCTTTCCGTCTCTCTCTCTCTCTCTCTCTCTCGCTTGAACAATATAAACATGGTAGATATGATTTATAGAAAAAAAGAAAAAATGGAATCATTGGAAATAGGTTGAGCTGTGAAGAGAGAGAGAGATAGAGAGAGATTGCGGATGGATAGTTCCTAAAATAGAAGGGAAAAATAAGAAAGAAACAGAAAATAGAAATGTAGAATTTGGATGGATTGGGGGAGGGGTAAAGGTGCGCTACAAACCACAGAGCGGAGATAAAAGGCGACACGAGTGGAAAGAGTCAAGCGGGCTCTGATTAACCTCTGAAAACAGGGAATCAGGCCCATCAATCCATCTTATGGTCTTTTAATCCGTCACAAGATACCTCCACAGAGAGAGAGAGAGGAAACATAGCTCACAGCCATCTCCATGTTTGTATGTCAACAACCCAAGTCACCATGGACTGACGTAGCATTCACTTATAATCCCAGTACAACTCGTTTAAAAGGAGTTAAAGGGAACCTGACTCGGTGCAAAGGTTGCAATGTAAAACAACCAGTGCTCTCTGCTTTTTCTAAAGTGGGCTTAGGGGTCGAAACGCCCAATGAAATGTAATAATAAACAACCGCGCGCTCTCTTTGTCTACCACTTCTTCTCTCGCTTTTCTTTTTTCCATTTTTTCTCTACCTCCATAAGCTCTGTAGCTTTTTCTCTCTGTCAGTCTATTTCTTCCCTTTTCTTTCTTTATTCA
The DNA here is from genome assembly GCF_000002235.5 of Strongylocentrotus purpuratus. Lineage (NCBI taxonomy): Eukaryota > Metazoa > Echinodermata > Echinoidea > Camarodonta > Strongylocentrotidae > Strongylocentrotus > Strongylocentrotus purpuratus. Next base: position 7,603,176 of record NW_022145607.1, read on the forward strand.
CATTAACACATAAATGCTTTAACCCCTATCTATTTATTATTTAGTTTGCCCTTTTCCCCTTTTTCTTTCTCTTTTCTTTATTTTTTCCCTTTTTTTCTTCTCAAATTCAAATCAGATGAGTGCAATTGTTTTAACTAGTACCAAACATTTTAGTGCGCTTTAATTATCTGCGAAAGAAATACCCGTCGCTATTTCATTAGATTACAAAACAATTAAATTCATTTTATCACATGGAAAACTAACAGCAGCAGTGCAGGTGGTTTATTGCCGGGAGACCCGTGTTTTTAACGCTTAGCCGACAAGCTACATGTATTAGCGTTAATGTCATGTATTATGGAAGAGATCCATTAGTTTTCCATCGCTTGAAGACGAAACAAATATAGATAGTGCGAGCTAGATCACCTGTTTACTTATATTTTTAGATGAAAACAAAACCCAGCTGATATCGTATCATACCGTGCTAACGCAAGCCGAGGTAAGCTGAGGTCGTGTGCATTCAACCAGGTCCATGATTCAACAGTGCATTGGTCATTTTGAGTAAAAAGTAACCGATGGGTCAATTTCTTTAGACTCAATTAGATCCCGTGATAGATGAATTGCAGGTACTCTAATACCCCATTCACAGTGGTTTTGAAATTTGTAGCGGCGTTGTAGCGGAGCGGCGACACCGCCATAACACCGCTACAAATGCATTCACAGTAGAAAAGTTATCCCGCTGCAGCAGCGGGATAAATATCATGTACCCATTCACGCTGCAGCGGGTGATTTTTATTACCTCCGTAACAAACACGTGTATGCATGGCTCATGACCCGCGAGTGACCCCGATATTACCGGAAATACTTCAGCGCGGGGTTTTAGGGTAAACATGTCAAGTTGCTTTTTGTATCCTGGATCATATTACTTTTTAAAAAACTAGCATTTTTATTGCTTCCAGTCAGAATATTTTAATTTTTTGAAGTGTGAAATATTTTTATTTGGATAATTATAAATCTACATAATAATAAAATCAATTTGAATCCACTGGTTACTTTATTTCTATTTCACTTTATGTTCCCCTTTGCTGGAGAAAAGAGGTCAGTGATAGGTAAGTAAACAAATCACACGTGTTTGTCGCGGTGTTATAGCGGAGAGCCTTCACACTGAGTAAACACCGCGACAGCAGCGGGACTGTCCCGCTGCTGTAGCTAGGCGAGCCTAGCGATAGTTTGTCGCGGCGTTATCGCGAGGCGGTGTTATCCCGCGATAGTTTATAACGGGTCCGAGTCTTCACACTGAAGACAACACCGCGACAGCAGCGGGACAGTCCCGCTGCTGTCGCGGTGTTTGAGGCCACTGTGAATGGGGTGTTAGTTTCCTGTGAAAGGGATTAGATTATTAGTACTTCGATTGCCAGTCTTGTTTTGTGCACATTTCGATTACGGAGATTGGGAGTAAGAAGGCACTTTTTAGTGAAAGAGAGTACAACATCCATTTTATGTCCTTTATTGGAAGAAAATAGTTATCTTGACAAACGCGAGAAAACGGTTGTATAGACAATGCAAATTTGGAACATAGTTTGTTACTAGTAATGTCCTTTGGCAAGACATTGATCTATATTTGCTACATTCCACCCAGGTGAAGTAAATGGGTACCTGGTAGGAATTTATTCCTTGAAATGCTAGAGCGCCGTATGGCAGCCGTGCTAAAGCCAGGGTAATAATCGGGAGCGCCAGGAGGGTCAAATCTGACTGACATGAGCGCTATACAAGAACCTACTATTATTATTAGTAGTAGTAGTAGTAGTAGTATTAGCAATAGTTACATGTCTAATTTCCTCTTTGTAAAAAGCACTCATAACACACAACACAAATTCGATCAGCTTAATAACTACTTTTTGAAAAACTTAGATTCATTAACAAATTGCACTAACATTTTAGCAGAATAATCATAAAAGATATTCAAATTCCGTTTTACTACAGTTATATGATCGGGGTGCAAATAGCGCGTTCTCCGTCCATTTCGGTGTTGTTGTGTGTTGTTTTTTTGCGAGCACCCTTCCATTAAAAAAACACACACACAAACTATTAATTAAATCTATGACAAAAGTGCATCGATACTCTTCTCTGTGAAGTTTTAAAAAATGTTCGATATCATTAAGTTCGCTATATTTTATAACTTTCGAAGAATTATAAGGAAATTCGGTATGATTTTCTCGTTGAGAAACATTATATTGCATTTGTGTCTCCTGCTGGACTCCTCTTCTCAAAGTAGGTCAGTTACGATGGGATATACATGCTAACTTTGATTGCCTGCTCCCTTCATCATCAAGCCCCGCCCACTCGAGAGAATGGAGCCAATGATAAATGGATAGAAATATTCCGACTTAAATTATTTAACAAGTAAAATGGTGTAGGCCTATAAGTAACACGAACCAGATTGATTTAACACACTCCTAGGGGGCATTCTACGTAAACGTGTTGAATCGTATACTTACAAATTTCTGATTAATCATGGCAACGTATATTCTAAGAAAAGAAAGAGGAACTTGTTACTTTCCGTGTGAAGGTGAAGATTGATACATTATTTCCTATATCATAGACGGGCAAAATTCGATGAAAATAAAAGAGCAGCTACATTAGGTTATACAAGGAAATTGCTTATGCAAATGCTTATGTACATCGCTTCATTTACTTTGACCGAAGTTAGCTCAAAACATCTATTATGAGCCTCTGCTTACTCTTTGTCAATGATTTATTCATGTTTTTGTTTTTTGTTATAATAATTATTAACGTGCGGCAATTATGATTCGAGACAGTCTTGTTAGTTCCGGAAGTATAGTCGATGCTTTCGGGGGGAAAACGTGTTTTAATTAAAATAGAGATCATACTTATTATTTGCTAGGTTTCACATCGGTTTCACATAATAAAAGCTTTTTCACGGTAAGAATATGCCTTTTCACGTAAATTTATCCATTTCGTTGGTTGCACGTTACCTTTCTTCATAATATTATTAATGCATAATAATAATAGTCAAAGTATCCTAAGATAGCTATTTCCAGAAGATACATAACAAGGCAATGTGCCTTATAGTCAATCAACGAATTATTCAGAAGAATTGTAGAGGAATTTTGTTTTCAGATATCTTTGAAGAAGCCAAAAGAAGTTATATTCCTCAGAAATGCAGGGGGTTTGTTTCATAGGGGTGGGGCGACGGTTTGAAAGGATTTGAAGCCAGTCTGTTTTCGGGATTTCGGAATGAGAAAGGAAGGAGCTGATAATAGATCAAAGTAAATATGATGTTCTCTGTTGATGAAAGAGTGAGGACATGTACATGTACATGTATAGAGGAAGTGTTGATGACAAAGATTTGAAAATTTGAACAAGTAGCTGGTATTGTATTCTTTCAGTAACTGGAAGCCAGTGCAGGTCGTTTAATTAACAATATGGTAGCATGGGATTGCTAATGATGCATGGAAAATATAGCCACTATTCTATTGTTATGTTTCTGTATATTCTGTATGCATTTATCTATTTCATGCACCACGTGTCTTTGGCAATTTACATCGCCTATATATAAACAAATATATATACAAAAACCTGCCAGCGGCCATTATGGAGAGAGACTAATCACGGATTGAAGCGTTCAGGCGAAGATAGTGGAACGCTACTATATTAGGAAACACTCCCACACCAGGTTATGAATCACACGCTATCACTGTGCAAGGTTTCACCCTTGAATAGATAACCATCGAAACAAGACGACACTTGCTAATTCTAGAATTAATCGTTCAATCAGAAGATTGTGTGTGATAACATCTGTGAATGAGACATTCGTCGTGATCTGTCGCTCATTTACAGATGAGGTGTTATGCCTCAGTCACACGATCAACACCAACACCAAACTGACTACACTACAGAACCAACGTACTATTTACATTAATGTGTATGGCCGAGGTATCGGACGGTTTTGAGTATATTTGGAATCGGTTTTGCGGTGTGACAGGAATTGAAATTTGAAACACTGAGTACCTGTATTGCTCTGCGGATTTCTACTTAAGATCTTATGCCTATACTGCATTCATCCTACCATCCGCTCTATCCAACCGTTCCCACTCTTTTTCTAACACTGCCCCGAAAACAATAATCTTGAAAACAACATTTATCATGTTTATAAGGGCGATATTATCATCGGGTGGTAGTCGTCCCTTTGGCAGTGATTGTGCATGTGTTATAGAGAATCAGTAGACCGGAAAGGGTGGTGTTCGGGAATGAAGACCCTGGGCATGATGGGTAAATTTCCAGGGGTGGTAAAGCCAAGGGGTCTTTCTTTAATTCCAGGAGAATATGTTATGATTGATACCATTATTCCATTCAATTCAACTCGCTACTACTAAATATAGCTTTTTAGACAACATGTTCCACAGCAATAAGCTGTATAATTATATGCGTATTTACAGGATTAAACAGCATTAAAATACAAGTTACATAAAGAGAATTAAAATTGGATAAACATAGTTGTGTAATAGATACTAACTAGTACTGGAAACAGGTTTGAAAACTTACACAACATAATGATGCCACCACTCTTCATTAATATTACAAAATCCATATCCAACAAAATATGCACCCTAAGCGTATACGGGCAGAATCAGAATTATGAGTGAATTAAGTATAACAATGGCAGATTTATGGTTTTGGCATTGACAAATCTGCTGGCGTTCGGGAATGGAAATTGTTTTTATTTCCAGATATTAGGAACTGCAGATTGAATTATAAACGATACGCTGCTGTTACTCACTGTCTTTGTCTGTTTTTATTAGATTTTTACTTCATTTTACAAAACATTTTATCAGTTATTATTCGAAATACCATATTAACTTAAGTCCGAGATTCAAAGCTTTGACCTAGTGCGCAGTGGTATACCCTACTGGTTTAAGGAACTCTAAGTGCCTTTTACACATTTCATCCTCTGCAAATTAAAATGATCATTTAACAAGATAAAATAAATTTTGTTATATTATGAAACAATATGTCTTTTATGTATATTTTGTTATCTGTATTATTTCTGCATGTGAAATGTGAAATCAATAAACTCAAACTCAAACTCAAACTCAAAGGAGAACATTTGTGTCATAACGAACTCTATTTTTTTTATTCATTTTATGACTCGATTCATGTCATTTATTCATACTATTAATACGGAATTTATAATAATACTTAATAGAGTCATGATGAAGAGGTTGACATCTTTGCCCCGTCTTACAAAGAGTTGATATCATTCGCAACTTATTCACAACTATGTACATAAGAAATAGGAGACTGCAAACTTGCGATTGATTGGAGAACTTGCTATTGATTTGGATCAATCGCAACTCTCTGTAATAAGGGGCTCTGGTGTTCCATAAATCAGAGTATTATGCTGGGTATGAAGAGGACTTGGTGATTTTATATCTTGTTAACACTTCAAAATTGTTGGCGTGTGGGACTGATGAAGCTAGAAGGCCATGTGGGGTGACAAAATCACTTTTTATACCAAAAAGGTTTAACAGGATTAACGGCGAGGATTTTGATATAGAATAGTCATGAAGGTCATTTGTTTTGCTCGCATATAGTGTCGTTATTATTACCTCAATGACACCATCGCATCGGTTCGAGCGACATGACTGTCTGTAAAGTACATACACACCATAGCGATAAGTTAGTCGCCTGCCCAATGTCATCAAATTCATTTTCCCTCTTTTGACTGCCATGCGTTTATAATTTACGAAATTAATTACGCTAAGTGATTCCGTCATGAGAGACAGCATACCCGTAAAAAGACAAACTCCCTATTATTATCACAATTCAATATTTGTTTTATCTCCCAGGCAATTAAAATTAATCCCCATCTAGCGTTCTTGAAAATTTGAGCGGTTTTTTACTCTCATCATCCAACTTTTTCCCGCTGAAAAACCTATCACCCATCCACAATGATAACACAATGGATGATATTGAAGGGATAAACCATTGTATTTGTGTTCTCTCATTGTATTAAATCTCCAATATGCTTTGTTCTTATTGATAGGAAAATAACACTATCAACGAATCTATTCATTTTATTTTTCATTAAATTAAAGATAATAGACATTGGTATAGTGGTTCGATGAAACAAAAGTGAGTTGCAGTAGCCTTTACTATACAGATTGCAGCTTAACATTTAAGCCATGTAAAGACAAATTACACTCCCACAAAAAAAAACTACAACAACAACATCAACAAACAAAACAAAACTAACAAACAAATGTTTACAAAAATAAAATAGCGACAAACACAACAATGTTTGGCCTTCCTTTTATCTATACAATTTGCTTTGATCTATTTTCATATCTATTTCGAATATTTGTAACACAAAAGACTTTGATATTAGACTGAGCATTGGTGCTTTAAAAATTTATTTATAGGCCTATAATGATTGAAAAAATAAATTGCTTTATACATTCACAAAAATAAACATTTACATGCAGAAGAAGGAGAACGCCGAAAAGGACGACTGGGACTGTGAGGAGAACACCGGTGAAAGAGTTAAAAGTTCCTGGGTGGGCATCTATACCTTTTCCCCTTTCAATAAGGCATCGTTGTTTATATGACAAGTCTGCAACTAAATAAAATTCAACATTTTAATAGTAAATCTCTAGTCTTGTGTAATTCAAAGAATGTTTAGCTTTAAAAAGTATAATTCGTGTTTAACGAACTGCTTTCCAAAATCAACTCCATGGCAATTTCAATAGCTTTATTTAATGTCCCATAAAATAATGTTCAGATTACGTAATACGTCAATGTAAAGTTTGCACATTTCAAAAAGTAATAGTTATTGAAAATGTGGATTTCTTTTGCGGTCGTGCTGTAAAAAGTTCCTTGGCTTTAGTACGTGTTAAGATCCAGCACACTTGGCCTACCTACATGAGATCAGGTTAGAAGGGTTGACTATAATCTATTGACTGTCGCACGACGAGTAATTCACCGTGAGATCGACCGTGAAGCTCCCAGGCATATTTACAAGCCGCTAAATGGACCGCAAGTAATACATTTTTTTTCTTTCTGGACCGGCCTTTTCGTTATGATTAAAAATAGGATTGATGGGACGGTTTTCTCCCCCTGGATCTCATTAGTATATAGGATGCCATTCCCAAGGGGCCCGGCTTTGGTCTGGGTAAAAAGAAGTAAATTAATAGCAGGATTGTTGACCTCTGTGCAGTAATATGCAGCAGAAAGTTACAATTTGCGTAATGTATGAATATTGGTTGACTTTACGCAACCTTTTCATTTCATCGTCACGACACCAATTTTTTTGACCACCAGTTTGTAAGCTGGTGGTCAAATTGAAAGACAAGAGAAATTGAATTTAAATAATCAATCAGTCTCTTTCCCTGTCCATTTCATTACTGTATCTTTATCTCAGTCTTTCTCTATCTCTCTTCTATTTCATAACACTCTCTCTCTCTCTCTCTCTCTCGCTATTTCTCTCTCTGTCTCTTTCTCTCTTTCTTTCTCTCTCTCTCTCTCTCTTTCTGCGACTACATGTCTGTTTCGCTATCTGTGACTCAATCACCCACTATCTATCATGTTATATATTCTTTTACGATCTGCATATCTCTTCCTCTTCTCATTCTTCTTCTTCTTTTTATTCTGCCACTTCACCTTTCTGATGCTGTCTTTCACCCCTCTCACCCCTAGCCCCTGTATCAATTTATCTACCCCCCCCCCCGCCTCACAGTCACACAAACACTCTCTCTCTCTCTCTCTCTCTCTCTTATTCGCTTGTTTGCTCTTCCCATATAATCACATATTCACGAACCCAGCGACTAATCAGCGCGACACATCACAATGTGATATTGAAGGCACGAGAGGTGTCGTCATAGTTTATCTAACGTAGATGTTAAGTTAGTTTTAAAGGACAAACAAGTCAATATCTCTCATGTAATTTGTGGGGTAGGCAAAACAGAATCAGATCAACAGAAATGTAGTCTTTGATAGAGTCATTTGAAGAAGAAGAAAGACATTACTCCAATCATATCGAATTAGTTTAATGACAGAAGCTTGTCATGTTGTAATCTCCCCCCCCCCCCATTCTCTCTCCCGTCCTTTCTCTATCTCCCTCTCTCTCTCTCTCTCTCTCTTTCTCTATTATTCAGTCATTATTTACTACTTTATTAAGCTTCTTTAAAACATGATATAACTAGCTTATATGCTGATACATAAGGCACAAAGGGTGACGCCATAGTTTATCTAAGTTAGATGTCAAGTCAGTTTGACATTTCACAAAGGATTCAACATTTTGCCAAAATCGGTAAGATAAGTATAAATATATAATTCCTTATGTTTTTAAATGTCAAACAATCAAGTAAATAATCCTTTCATGATGAATAAGATTACATTGATGATGTGATACATTCAGTATCAACGTAATGACTCGAATTATGACACATGCATCGCGATCACTGCTCGTGGGTTCTTACACTGTCCCGATTCTACTCTGAACCAAGCGCTGTTCCTTATCCTAATCCTAACCCTAAGCCCGACCTTAAAAACCCATCGATTCCCACGCACTAGGCTTATATCTTTGACGAAATTATATAAACCTGGGGCAAAACATCGCATGAGCAAATGTTAAAACACCAGAAACCAAACAGTTTGTCTTTTACACCCTTGAAAAAGACATATTTCCAACATTTTTTGGTGACACTCTTGACATTTTTAAGGCGGCTCTCATCAAAAGCGGTATGTAAGAATCGGGCTCGGTGTAAAGATGTAAAGTGCATTAGATCATGCTGCACTATAAGAAACACTCCCAGTGTGTTGATTCCCTGTACACGTTTTAGCCTATTCCATTTAACGTGCATCAACCCCATTAGCGAATGAGAAAATGAAAGAACGTTCACACTGGGCTGTTATTTCCCCCATTCTCTTACTTGGTCATCTGAGTCATGCCTTGCGAAATTTTCTCCAGTCTTCATTTTGTCAGAGAAACAAAGTTTGTGTAACGGTAACAAATAGGTCACAGCCTTAGGTAAGCTTGAAGGTTATTTTTGGATAAGAGATGTTGAAACAAAGGTTGAATTTGGGAATTAGGCTAATAGTAGAAACTGATCACGGGGTCATTTTCGCTGGATATTTGTGTCTAAAAATAATTGCGTTTGATTTTGTAATGGTGCAAATATCTTTATGACAATCTACTCTCTAAAAAAAATCGAGTGATCACGGACGTCACTCCTCTGGAGAGTGAAAATGTGGTGAAAATAGAGTGAACATTCACTCTTTTCTTCTTAGAGAGCACTCTAAAATCAATCGATTTTCACTCCTAAACAAGTGATCACGGACGTCACTCCCAAGAAAGTGAAAATAGAGTGAAAATTCACTCTTTTTTAAGAGAGTAGATGTGACGTAATATTGTATTATGAATGAAATTTATAGAGGTACCGACAATAGCTCATTCACACTATGAGTACGGTGTACTTCTCATGCTAGTCTATCGTCATTGCTGAGAGCAAGAACGTCGTTTACATTGAGTTAACGACCTTCTGGCTCTCATAAAACAGCATAGTTTTTAATGTAAATCAAAAAGCAGATAAATGGTGATATAATTGTATGATTGGTCAACTACACGTATTTGGCGCCAAAATGAATCAGACAAAATTATTCTGAGATTCACGGTCATCACAATGTATTCATGATTCCTCTGTAATCTCCAGTAATCCCGTTAGAAACAGTTAACAACTAAATTATGAATATCCCTTGTAAATATAATTTGTTTTTTTCGTAACCTTAAGAATGAAAGGTGTTCTGGTTGAACTCTGGCCTTTGTTGAATACTTTTGAATGTAAGCTTTAATAATGTACCATTCTCAGGAAACCTAATTCGGGAAGAATCAATTTCTAAAACATTTCAAGACTTGGTAAGGGTATGAATAATGTAGACGTTAACTGTATAATTATTTATATATAAGTCACAAACAAAACATTTTTATATACTAGTATTGGATACTTCGGATAAGTTGTAAGTTTGTTTCTGAGTAATTACGCACTTGTAAAAAAAAGGATGAGCCTCTCAAACATGTAAAGTTCATCTGATCGAAGCACCGCGAGTAAATTCTTGCTCCCATCAGTGCGAACAGTCCCAGGGAAGAGTTCAGCAGACTCTGTCACTACCGATGGCTTGTCTCCTCCAGCAATAATCGCTATATTAGTCTTCTGGAGCACCGCCAAAACAAAATAGAACTATAGAGTCAAGAATGGGATGTATCACACTGCATGATGTGTTTCCTAATCATATTACTCGTCTGGGTCGAAAAAATACCGACAAAATATAGTTGATTGGTATTGAAAGATATCAATTACACTGGATATATAAAGTCAATGTTTAGTCTTTTAGACACTGAAAGCAACGATCTATAATTTGAATGGAGTCTATAAATTATATAGGGTTAAATCAAAATCAGGTTATTCCGATGCCAAGTTCATTATTCATACCGCCCCTCCCCCCTTGCCTAGTCCGACTCGTCATGCAGGCGACTTCATTATACCCAAATGCGTTGCCGTCTAAACAACCTGCTATACATAACAACGCGGGGAAATTAAACTTAATTTAAGAGCGGCGTCAAAGTTCGTTCGGTCTGAGGCATGAAACCTAAATTAAGATCCCATATTCTCAGGAGCGGTAACATTTCTTGTCTAAGTACCACATAAGAGTTCATCGTACAATGATGATATCCCCTGACATGATCATCATTAATAATGGGGCTCCGACATGGCGCTCGTGGCGACTCCAGGCTTTTTTTCGTCAAATATATGGGGGGTCAGATTAGATAAAGACGTGTGGTCCATGGTTTAAGTTATGAATTCGGTTATTCAATACACTGTGAAACTAATTTATACGGAACTCGTAAAATTAATTCAAAAACCATCTAGGTCAGTAAATTTCTGGAACAAATTTTTTCTATTTAATAGGATTCTCTGTCGTACTTAAATTGAAATTTGTTTGTGATAATTGCTTAATACCATGCAATTTTAAATTCATGTAGAATATGTTACCAACACCTGTCAGTTTAGTCAAGTGGAAAATCAGAGAAAACAATTTGTGTTAAATATTACCGTAACAAACCTGATACCATAGTACATGTTTTTTTTAATTCGAAAGATTTATCCACTTTGAAACTTCATTGAAATAGTATTCGGTAACTCCTTTAAATTCTCACCCATTTGTGTTGAATATGGTTTTCATGACGCAAAGGAAAATGTTCTAAATATTAATTTTCTACTTCATTATGCTTTATTTGCAATTAATTAAGCGAGTGTTGTAAATAGATTTGATAAACATTTAGCAATGAAACTAATGAGCAACTATTTTTGTTTTTGTTAAAATACAGACTAGAAGTTGATAAAAGAAATACTAAGACAACAGGTGTGAATACTGCTTAGTGGATGAAGATAATTAATGATTTACAGGAAATGCATTTACAATCTGCGTTCAAGTATAATTTGATCTCATTTAAATATGTGATGAAGTGCTTGTTATAAATATTTATTTATGATTTTATCCGTGATTTTGTATCTATTTAGAGTTCAGAGATTTGTTTCAACAACGTCAAAAATGAATTCGGTTCGTGCGAGACTTTATCGTGTAGCAGTGGTCGCCGAAACATTGTATAACCCGTGCTATGTATCAATCAGTCCGCCAAATCTCAGAAATAATCACGTGACACCAAACCTTCCAATCGGAGCACGCACTCAAACGAACATGGTTTAAAGACGACATTCTGGCTTCTAAATAAAGCCTCGGAAATACACGACAAACCGGGCGCTGTAAAGTATGTTATAATGTGACGATTTAAAGACAGTCAATCCTCGTTAATGCAATTACGATATAATAAACTTACAGTGAATAATTGGTAGGGAAAAAAATCTCAAGTGAATAATAACCGCAGGGTGTAATTTGTGCTTATTTTGTACAGGTGTTATTACCGAATTCAGACAGTAAAATACGAGGTGAAAGCAATGGTTGGTAAGATAAATGAAGACAGAGAAGATGAATTTAATATATCATATTGGATAATTATGATTGAGATTACAAGATTTGGAGGGTGTACGATTGAAAGACATGAACATGATAAACATGCGTTACATTGAGGGCAGTGGGTAAGACATGCAGCTACGGAGATAATAATTGCAAACAAATTAAGAGGAGTACTAGTATGTTGCTGACCTATGTCGTGCTTACTCAAAACAAAGGATAAGTGGATTGATAACATAATGGGTTTTAACCTCAAGGGACTTCCAATAAAAAAAAGAGTAGAACAAATTAAGACGGGTAAGTTGATGAAAGCAAATGACACTCAGACGTCATTTTGCTAACAAGCTACATGTATTTGTAAAAACAAGAAATCTTTAATACATGCATGGACTTTCATTAACAACGCCCTCTCTGAAAATTACACGTTATATCTAGATCACGTGACTAACATGAGCAATTCATTTTATTTTCTTTGGTGTAGTTGCCATCTACAGTCATGTATTCTTTCTTTTTTCTCTTATCATAACACAAACTGAACTTTGCTTTGTATTTTTCAAACAGTATAGTGAATTATTCAGGAGGGTATAATATTTCGCAAATCCCTTGTAAAACAAACAGACAAAGATTGAGTAGTGTATTACAATGAAAAGAGAAAGCAACACAAATATGAAAGGTATCTGTTTTCCAGCAAAAATAACATTATTGTAGTTTGAAATTGAATTTCGTTAAGTGTTTTCATTGACGTTGTGCTGTTTTTTGTTGTTGTAAGAGGTGTATTGTTTATACCCTACGTCTACCGGTAATCACAGTAATATTGTTTCGTCTCTATAGCTCTTATGTCCTTGTGCAATTTGATTATTTTTGTTTAATGGTATTGAATTTGTTTGAAACAATTATTCTCCTAATTATGTACCCTCTCAATTAAAACATTATACAAGGTCACTATAAGCTTTTATCATAATTATTCCTTGTACTTCAGTGTTTTGACAAGTCGAGAGCTAAACGCAGGATGCATAAGTGGTCTTGTTCGGAGCAGGATTCGGCGCCACCTTGGGAAATGTTTCATCACCCGACCGTGACTTCCAGCAGAATCTTTCCTGTCAAGGAGAAGATAAGGTTACACTTGAACTATAGATTTACATAACCACTAATCCTGGAAACGTATATTTTTTCGCGCCATTGGAAGACTCCCTATATCTTTCCTTCCGTCTCTCTTTCTTTTCCTTCCCCTGTAAAGATATTTCTACTTAACCATAACAAAACTTAGGGATGAGACTCTGTTTGTCATCAGGTTCAGATTGGTTTTCTCTCGTTACGCCTCAGGGATCATTTTGTATAACCAAAGTCCTTATTGAGTGGCAAAGTCTACGAAGCCTGAATTACATGTATGTGGGTAATATGTGCGATTGACAATCTTATTCTGTGATAAGGAAAAACCTGCTAAAGGCATGATATTGTCATGGTAATAACTTGATTGCTTTTATTATCATTATGCGAAATGAAATATGTAATACTTTGGAGTTTGTATTTGAACGTCTCCGATTTAGTAATTTAGGGTTTTATTCCTACACACAGCTTGTTTGTTTGTTTGTTTTTCGTTTAAAATTAAATCCTGAGCATAAACCGTGTATGAACATCTGTTCTCTCTTTATAGTTTTTAATTGCGTTTAAAACATTAAAAAATCCTACTCATGATAACAACAAGATATTAAATCAATAAGTATATTTGAAATTCAACGTCCCTCAACATAGTTATTTTCCACGTTATGCCAGTAAAGGTGTACTTTAGGTCATAAAGAGAATATCAAATAGAAACAGGTTAATATAGCAACAGCATTTACTTTATGAAAAGGTTTTTAAATGGTTTATCATATGCTGTAGAGTTTAACATCCGGGAAAGCAATGCATAAGAGAAGATCTGGAAAATATCATCTTAAAGTATGGTGGAGGAAAACAAATAAGCTTGTCACGAAAATTAAACATGAGCCTGCAAGTACTAATCACATCTAACGTTCACCGTATCACATCCCTTATTATCCTTGACCGTGGTATGCATGTTCTCTATTCATATCCATGATCTCCTATTTGAAACATCCCATATTAAGTTCACCGAATTCTTGTAAGGCAATGTTGGATGGATAAACACAATCGTGAGGCTGAATTTTGGACTCTTAGAGAGTATTACGTTTGCTTTATTATCACCTTTCATTTGGATTGATGTGTCATTTCATATGCAGAAATGTCAGTATGACGTCTATAATTATCAGGTTACTTACGTCATAGAATTTGTGAAATCATAAGTCTGCACGGGTTAGTCTAAGCAGATAGTAATAGCTGATTTCGATATTTGCGCCGATAAAATCAAAAGACATTTCACTGTCCCTCCGAAAAATATAACTTTTTCTAAGAATTGCATTGTTTGAAGTCCACAGGCAGCACAGTTTCAAATCAATACTATACATGGATGAAAAGTAATGATTTGAAAAATGTATATAATTTATTATTTTGCAGGATTCAAACATGATCAGACACGAATAATCGTTTCCTCTATTAAAGATATCACTTTACAGTTACGACCGATCAGTATAAAAAAAGATTCCCGCACTCTTTAAGCAGGGACATGCTATAGTTAAACATCTTTCCCCCTCTTTTGGAATGCCCTACCTCAAAGTTTGCGAAATCACTGCGAATTGACAAACCTCATTGTTCTTATTACTTTTTTGGACAAATTGAAAAACCTTGAAAAAGTTGCATGATTGATTCCTAGAAAAGAACAGAGGACAACATGAACATGACATGCTTAAATCATGCTCACTCCTTGACCTTTTCTTTTGTCGGCCACTCTAAATTCTTGTTGACATTTTAGAATGTGTAATCTTTCACGCTGTATTCATCGGACAGCATTTTCACCCATCGTAGAATACCCATGAAAATAACGGCGGCGTTAACATTGACATTTCGACAACGAGATCAAGCATCTCGTAATGTTACCCCATCAACATAAGCTTAATTAAATCAGGAGACAACCAAAGGGACTTTTCTTCTTTCCTGTGAATTCTATTTATCAATCGAATATCTGAGGAGATGAAGGGCACCATCTCGTAACTCATCGACCACGATCTTTAAAGAATGCGGTCAAACAACGAAAACCTTCACAAGAAAATCCAGTTCTCTTATTGATCAATAGATGTAAGCAATCTGTTTTGTATTCCCTGAAAAGCTCTTCCCGTGTTGGTTCGTCACCCCTCTCCCCCCTCTGGACTTCTCAAGTTCTTGCTCCATATACCCTTTCCAGTCGGGATCAGGTTCGTTTCGCTGACTCCCTTGTTTCATTAGAGATTCAACGTGACCGTACATTCAGCGAACCTGATTACTCGACAACCATGGAGTGACTGTGAGGGGTACCTTCTCGATATTAAAGAATGATGTTGCTACAATAAGTGGGAATTGAGGGTTTCCTTTGATTTGCTGGACGCGGGTGTATTCTTGTGGGAGAATCGTCGTGACGAGACAAATGCCACAATGATTATGAAAACTGCATAATAGTGCGTATTCTTTGTGACTTTATAATTCGTATTATGCAAAGTGACCTTCTAAACTTGTTCCCATCCACTAATGACTATGAATGTTCTCAAAACGAGAAGGCATATGAGACGTGGATCTTTTTTTTTTATTTATGTATGATGAGCAGCATCGGACAGTAATTCACCAACTGTGAAGATCATAACCATATTCTATCAAATAATTAATCATGACATAATCATAACAATCATGTAGTCATAAAGTCACAAAGAATACAAAGAAAAAAATATTTGTTTGTAAATTCAGTGTTTGATATGTCGAATTCCTGAAGAAGAAAAAAATATTGGCACAGTGTTTGATATGTCCACTTCCTTTAAAACAAAAATATTAGTGCCAATAGTGTTTTTTAAAGGAATTCGACATATCAAATACAGTTACAATTCAATAAGATAAAAGATTTCCGTCATAAAGTCACAAAGTCACAAAGAACACAAAGAAAAATATACTTTTTTATATTGTGAATACAGTGTTTGATATGTCGACTTTCCTGTTTATAAAAGCACTATTGGCACACAATGTTTGATGTCGACTTCCTCAAAAAAAAAACTGTTGGTGCCAATAGTGGGTTTTTTAAGGAAGTCGACATAATTATAAACACTGTATCTACAACTTTAAAAATTATATTTTTCAATTCTTCGTATGTTATGATTACCGATATACAAAACACAAGCGCTTTATCTAAAATAGAGATATTAAATCAATTTTATTTTTCCCCCCCCCCCCCTCCCCTTTTGAATAGTTAAAGAGGGACACATAGAAAGGAAGGTATGACATGAGGAGAGGGAATGTGAAAAAAGATGGAACAACCCCTTCAACATCCTCCATCACTTTGGTGACCTTTTTCTCTTAAGTTTACCTACCTAAAACCATCGGTGCCGCCCCCCCCCCCCCTAGTGCCCCTCGATGCCTTGACCCACATTACGCAACTACATTTGATACAGGATGCACTAACTAGTCAATCTCGTCATGGACATCCTCCTAGCAAGGTGCCGTGAATTATGTAGTATATGTCACAACATCCCCAGGGAGATTAATGTACTCTCTATTTTTACTTGTAGAGGCGATAATACATGGTAGATTTGGGACGGTACGACACATTAGCAAGCAGGTCAGAAAAATCGCGATGTAGAAGCAGGCAAGACAAGACAAAAGATTTTCAAAACAGTAATTATGATTACATTTTCGTATGATTCGGTACCTTAATCCAAAATAAAATTAAAAGAGAGAGAGAGAGAGGATCGCTGTTACATTTTAAATTCTACCAAACAATAGACCTACCTATTCCTAACTGAGGTTAAGAAACTCTTACCTTAAACGTTCCTCCAATTAGTCAGGAAAGACAAAACTGTAGAATAATCATTCCATGAATACTATAGACATTTCTGATGATTAACTTAATCTTATATTGCTGCATGCTGTCATAAAACCATAGCAGCAAAAAATACTGCGCATCATGAAGCGCATGACGTAACATTGGCTGTAACGTGAAGTGCTCGTTGTTGCCCATTTTTACACCCAGCCCTTCTATACATGTACACACAAAATTCTATTTCTCTTTGTATTAATTAAATGTCATCTTGATGTTTTAATGAAATCGAAATTGAAATGTTGAGGCAGTGTGAAAGGTAGTAAGATTCTTCGATCAAGTGTTCAGCGAGTTGAATAGCATCATGAAACCTCCCATGAAGACTCGACATGTATGGAATGGACCGAGAAAGGTTGTGGATTGCAGACCCCCTCCCAGACTTGTCTAGTTAACAGAGGCCTACGAACTGGAACGGGTGCAGGAACATATGAGTCTACGTTTGCCGCCAAGCAGAACGATGAAAGGGTTTTCAACTTTAGAGTGTCCTAAGGATACAGAGAGCGGGAGATGTTGGTTCGTACTCATGTATCCAGTGCAGAACATGTTTTAATGTAGTGATTTAATAATTATGCAAAGTGAATTTCTAAACTTGTCTGCAGCTATACAAAACTCAAATAAGCAGGTCACTGTTGCTGTAAAAAGCGAGCAGAGTAGCATAATTACTGGGGCACATGGGCTATACCTACCATGCACAAATATAGAGGAATGGACAAAATACACCTTGATAAAAACAGAAGGATCAAGACCATTGCGTTTGACAAAACAGAACGAAAGAGAAAGAGAAAGAGAGAGTATGAGAGAAAGAGAGAGTATAAATAGAAAGATGGAGAGGGGGAAGAGAGAGAGAATGAAAGAGATAAACCGTTGTGCTTTAAGCATTTTATAAGGAATCACAGATAAATCTGGCATTGATATCTGGAAACGTTGACGGCCACTAGCTATGATTTATATTCCTCAGTTAATCTGAGGATAGTATATCGTATGGTCATGGTGGTATCTTCTTGTGATATAGATACTAGATGACCGGCGTAATCAGAGACGGGATCTTTCCTGCATTAACATCAATAATTATGAGTCATACAGGAAAGTGCTATATTAAGTATTTGAGATGTTACCATTTGAATCCGGTAAGGAAACTTCGATTCTTGCAAGCTATTCTAAAGGAGAAACGAATTAAAAAACAGAAACGAGACTTTTGTCTTTATAGGAGAAAAAAAAGAAAATGGGCTCCGGAGACTATGCACTGAATATGTGTCAGAAATGTGATCATTGTGATCCTTGCTCAGATAAAAATTTAAAAAAACGTTTTAATCTTTTCCTAAGTACATTGTACGCTACATACATCGTGATAATCAACACATACCTAGTATTAATCCTATGTAAAGAAATAATAAAGCAGTAGGCAAATAACAATCAATTTACACAGGGATAATCAACGTCTGGATGCAGCTGGATCGCTACAAACTAAGAATAAACGTGGTGAGTTAAAAAGGATTTAATTACGCTTAATGCCTGATTCGCTAACGAAAGTATGAAACGTTAACGGAGGAACCACACTTTAAAGTTAAACTTTGGCTTACATATTGTTAAGCTGTGATCGGATCATTATTTTAATTGCTGCATTCTCTCAGGAAAACTAGAGAATTACCTAACTCTGTCAAGTTTTGTTTTGCAAATATAAAATGGAGTAAATTTAACGTGAATAGATAACCGATCAATGTTATTATTGATAGAAGCTATATCTCACTATTAAAGTATGATCTTATTTCACTGTAGCGGTCTTATATGCGTATTCATTCCACCTGATAAAAGTATGTTTATATCGCTAAACAAAATATGATAGAAGGGGATAAGGATCAGGATGTCAATGGGATCTTTGATTATATCACCCAATAACTGTAAATACCAACCAATAATCGAAATCCGAAATTCTCCACTGCAAAATGCCATGTGAATGTCATTAACAGGATTTCAAATATCATTCCGTAGCGCTGGGAATGAGACCATAAAACGTTATTTTTCTCCAATCTTCTGTTTTACAGTCACCTTCGTACCAAACAATGCATCAACATCCTTTTCCGTTCGTTTCTACTCTCGATGGTTTCGTTATCGAGGAGTAATCCAAATAATCATCTCAGGTAGTGACGCCATGAAACCTGAAGTTTCTTGAATCTTTTGCTGACTTTGTGAATGGCTTCAATACAATGACTATCACCTCATACGAGTACCCAGCACTGATCAAAATCCCCCCCCCCCCCCGCCATAATCTACTCTATAAAAGTTGTCAAGGGTCTCATTATCAATGAGTGATCATCACTATCATTTCAGATAATTATGCCATAAAACCCGAAGGTTCTGAAATCTTCCTCTGCTTTATCTCTGAATGGCTGGATAAGTCTGCCAGGAACCTCATGAAAGGAAAATCCTGCCACATCTTCCATAATGCTACGCTAAGTGCAGAAGCTTTTAATGGGATGAAAATGTCACGGAGATTTCATCATCACGAGGCACTGTACTTGAAAAAATGCAGTGTAATCTCGGCTAAAACTCTCACATTAAAGTAAAGATTTAGAGTACAGTGACATTCACTGAGGTTCAAAGTGAGAAACCATAGTTAATGATGAAGTTCCTAGAGGCACTTTTAGAGACAGGTGTCACGGGAGCTTCCACCTGTTACGGCCAAAAATATTAATGGCTCCAATTTTTCTAATACGCACATCGCACTCTTGGTTGGTACTCCTGGGGACGACGTACCCCCTTCGATCCTTTCAGAGAGATTATTTTGGGGGTATGGACTGACAGCTTTTGGTTTTACGGCGTCCATAGAGCTGATGGAGCCGAAGTGCATTCATGGCGACCCTGATACTCTCCCGGATTAAAAAGAGAGGATGATCATGGGAAACTTCACCCCCCCCCCCCCCCACTCCATCTAAATTCACAGATTTGACACATTTTTCCCAAATGTCAATCCATAATGATTACAATGAACAAACGCACTCTTTCTGTGCCAACGGCAAATAAGAACTACCCAATAAAGAAATGTTTGAATGGGAGTGATTAAAGAACATGGGTCGTAATAAACGTTGATCATTTACGGTGATTAAATTACGTTTGCATTGCTTTGTAATATCTTCTTGATAAAAGCTGCACATGGAATTGACCCATTCATTGATAAGCATGAATACCTTTCTGATGTATATATTGACATAATAACAGAACAAAAGTCTTAATATATTTTGATCGTAATTCCAACAGAGAGTTGAAATTGGTAGCAAAATCATCAAAGAAATCTACTCCACCTTTCACTATTCCCCCCCCCCCCCACTTCAAATGTCATATTTATCCCTGAAATGCAATTTTACCCCTTTAGACGGTCGTTATGATTATTCCAACGTTATAATTATATGATAATAATATTGGATATTTATAAAGCGCACATATCCACCATGCAAGGTGCTCAAGGCGCTCCAATAATACCCCGGCTCTGCTGGGCTACCGTTTTCGGTGATCAAAGCATTCAAGGAATTCCTTCCTATCGGTGGAAAGTGGCGAATATGACCCAGTGGAACTCGAACCGCGAACCCTGTGATCCACGCTTCAACTTCGTATCCACTAGACCATAATCCTCTTCTATCCTTTCAATATTTTACCACTAATTATTTGTGGTGCATACTTCAGACATCCGTGCTTTTTCTGTCCATCAATAACAAATTCCGCAACTTTCCTCTCCTTTGACATTATTCAGGGCAATTTGGAAATGAAATACAAACCATGCTAATAATCTTTCATCACCAACTTGTCTCAACAATTCCAGCTCACCCCGCTCACCTAACATCCAACCAGATACATTGACTTGTTGACGGGCTGGATGCATGCGGTATAAGCCGTGAATGACAATTGGAAACAATTGCCCTATCCCCGAGACATCCATTTCAATTTAGTGATTCCGTCGATGACAGATCTATCAATCCGCTTCTGTTTATTATGACACACTGATTAACTACAATCGAATTATTTGAAAGAGGAGATATGAATTCGGCAGGGCACTTTAGTTATCTGAACGAGCGTGTGTCGGAGAAGGCTGTCGACATACACTCGGACAAACTTCACATTCCATCCCATGCAAGTACGAGTCAAGCACGGTCTTTTCTTACTGTCATTATTATGAAATGAAATACATATAATACATTAAAGATTGTCTGAATTTGGCAATAAAAATATAACTTTATTGACAACTCTGCCAATATTGCATAGAGACGTTTTGGCTTCAGTGTGTGTTAATGTAACAAATGACAGGATTAATAAACACAATAAGGTGTAATGGTGTAGCATTATTCATGTCGAAACTATTTGCGTCCATGTACGGATAATTACCTTTATTTTGTGAAATATTATATTTGTGAAACTTTGCAGCTTCTTTCTAATATCGTTGGAGCATTGAGCATAAAGTAGAGTCAGCGTAGCCTCACCCCCGCCCCCCCCCCTCATTTCACTTCCGTTTACGCGACTAAGAGATAGTCAATCATGCCCTTTAAAATAAAACCGAGTGAAGGTCTGCCTCCAGGGTCTTTGCCTGATTTGGCCATTGACGACTTTCTGTATCTCGTTTTGGACGAATCTCTTGATGTGGTTCATGAAACATTTAATGCTAAATGAAAAGCAACACCTCAACGACTTGAAGCAGCACCCATCCTTTACCAAGGGGCTACACGTACCTCCCTGATGTTCTTTGTGCATGAACGAAAATAGCTCATACACCCCTCCCCTCCCTCTTCCCCCGGGCAAACTGTTCTTTGTCAAGACATAGAGACAGTATACCCGCGAAAAAAAATGACTGACTCGGCCGATAATTAATGAAATAAAATCATCCTCTGTCATTCGGAGCTTCCACCCCTCCCCCCCCCCCCCCTTTTTTCCCTCTCTCCCTCTGTCTCTCCCTCCCCTTTCTCTCCCTCCTCTCTCACTCGCTCTCTCTCTTTCTCCCTCTCTTTCTTACTCTTTCTCTTATTATTACTATTTCTGTCTGTCTCTCCCTCTTTCCTTCTATCTTTCCCCTTTCCTTTTCTATCCTCAATCTTGCTCGCGCTCTCTCTCTCTCGCTCTCTCTCTCTCTCTTTTCCCCAACTTCCCAGTTTCTCTATCCAGTACATCCTATAGAGCACACGTCTTCCTGGTCGACACATTAATTTTGTCGTCTTCCTGCCTTTGTATTTTTACACCAAGATGCCAGGCTGTTAGTACATTAGCGTTTTATATTGCAACATCGATGACAGTTGATTGACTGACAATATAATTTACAAAACAATGTAACATGACCATGTCGTCTTTGATATGGTTGATTCGCAAGAAAAGCGTGTCCATGTGAATCTTACAATGCAACAAAATTCAAGTCATGATACGAATTACTTTTAGCCACTCAATTATTAATATCGATTTTCCCGTTAATTTTTTATTCAATTATGAATTCATCCCAGGCCTTTCTTGAAATATGCACCATGCAACATTAATCAATTCTATTAAAAGAATGGTTTTACATGAAAACAAATTACTGCTCATGTGTCGAAAATTGAGTAGACAATCATGAAGATGTGTATTACAGATGTTTTGCCAACTGTGTACGTGACAGGTCTTCAACATTCATAATATTAGAGGAAAAGGTCTGTTTTCAAGATGATTACCTTAAGATATCGCTGGAAATAGAGGAAGGCGACAATGCAATAAGACATGTGGCGCCTACTACATGTATTATCATTGTCTACTCACTCAACTACCCCAAAAGTTAACATAATTATTAGCGTGTGAGAATTAACAGTTCATTTTATTTTAATAAAGATAATTTATAAAAGAATTAAATTCTTCCTTGGTCATTCCAGCAACCAATTTTCCACTTATCACATTTAGTGGCAATTTTCTATCCATTAATGTTTAATACACTGTCATGTTCAATTTGAAGGCGTTAATTGTCTTCTGTCATTATAATTGGTTTGAGATGACTACCAGTCATCGCTATGATTATGAATTTGTCTTTTATCATTGTAAATGTTTTTAATTGACACTCTGTTTATTAAGAGGGATTGGGTATCTTTGCCTCAGATTCTAAAATAAATCCTGGATTTAGCTCATGCTGCAATCATAATTATAAACCTTTAGGTCAGTCAGGAATCCCATGACTTTTACAAGTCGATCGCCGATCTCATTACCAAGATATTTATGATTGGAATTAGAAATTTCAAGAACTGTTTTCCAGAAGGTTTGTATAACACTACATTCTATTGGGGAAAATCAATATGGTAAACAAGGTCACTAAAAGATTTTTACTTTTTTGAAGCACTTCATGATCATTTTGTAGGGCTTCAGTATTATATCATATCACAGAAACTGATAACACGTAGCGTCATGTATCCCAGATTTGTACAACTGGAAATATTGTTAAGCAATGCCTTTAAGTCATACACACAACAACTATACCGTATGGCGACCCCAAAAAACATTAATAAAAATATCGGGAAGATTATGTACCAATATAATATATCGAAAAAAGTGAACGTGAAAATTCGGTCCAAACATTCTTTAAAAAAACAATATCATAAAATACTACAATACATTTTATTATCAAGAAAGTTTCCTTACGTAATATAATTATTCGAAGTTTCTTTCCAATGAACAGCGACTGCATCTGGTGGTTTAACATAATATCATACAGATAACATGTGAATATCATCTGCTGCTGACACACACACCAGATCCATTGACAAACAATTACACAACTTAAAAGGAAAACTTTGACATTTCCATTCGATTATGTTTGTGAAATCCGAAATGATGAAAAGATCACTGATTTATAATCAATCCATTGTTACACAAACTAGATAAACTAAGCCCCATTCGCATTAAAGGCATTGTTAAACAATGTTTCCAGTTTTACAAATCTGAGATGCATGGCCCTGTGTGTCTGTGATATGGTGTAATATTGAAGCATTAAAAAAATGCGCTTCGAAATGATCATGAAGTGTTTCAAAAAAAGGTAAAAATCTTTGAGTGACCGGTCTTACCATACGCATTTTCCCCCAATAGACTGTATTGTTGTTCAAAACTGTTTGGTAAACGGTTTTTGACATTTCTAATTCCATTAATAATAATTTTGATATTCAGACATGCGATCGGCTTATAAAAGACATGGGATTTCTGACAGACCTTAAGGTTTATAATTATGATTGCAGCATGAGCTAAATCCAGGATTTAATTTTAGAATCTGAGGCAAAGATACCCTATCCCTTTAAAATAAATTGCGTTTGCTACTATGTATTACCTCCCAATACCCTGTGGTGAATATCGCTGTTCGGGGCGAGACAGAGAGCTAGGAACACACTATGGAATACATAATTGCTCTAATTGAATTGAGTTTTCTTATACAAACTAGATCATCATGTTGAGTCTTCGAAAGGGTGTGACCAGCATGCTTAGGGAGTACGACATGGTCAATTAAAAGCTCGAGGATAATGAGCCATGGCAGCCTTTATTCAGAAACCAGAATGAGAGAGGGGAGAAAGCTGATAAGACGGTCGCAAAGACTTTCGAGAAATCAATTCAGGGGCACATTCATTATATATCCCCTAGAAATCTTGTTTGGATTACGTGATACGTCAATGTAATGTTTGCACATTTCAAAAGGTTATGGACAATTAGTATTATTATTATTATTATTATTATTACTTATACCGCGCTTTTCCCATAAGGCCCAAAGAGCTTACAGTGAATGAAAATAAAAATTACATAAATACATATAATTAGAAAAAAACAGTCTTACAACTACAAATTACAAAAAAGATGCTATTGAAACTGGCTGCCTTATATTGATTTTGCGAAGGTCTATGCGATCGGGTTTGAAGCCGATGAAATAGACGTTATAAAAGAACCAAAGCGGGTCACCGTAAGATCGGACTAATATGATATATGAGGGAAGAAATATTCACAAAATATTTAACGTAAACGAATTTTTAAGATGATGATAAATACAAATTGCAATTGTCATTAATTTTTATTTCGGTTTTAGAAAAATAAAGCATCAGGGGGGTCGTGCTCCATGCCCCCCCCCCCCCTGGATCCACCACTAGCAACTGTTCCTTTATGACAGCAACTGCTACTTCTGGAACCACAGAACCACAAGACGCCACGCAGACACCAATCACAGTTTCATTGACCCATGGCTTTACAATCTAGTTAACGTCTTTTGTCAATTAAATCTTTTAACATGACCAGGATTATCTTTTGTATTCAATCATTCCGGTTTTCTACCTTCCACGAAAAAATGACAAGACTTAAATATAACATTTGCTGAATAAAATAAGGGCCTAAGCTGGAGACGCTGGTCGAGACTATGAGAGATGGAGGGAGAGAGTACGGTTAACCCGCAGCGGCCAATTACGCTCATCTAACAAGTCACCTCACACCTATCTAATAAAAGAGAGTTATGACCCATCAAGCCAAGAGTGATTTCTTGAGTATATAGGTTGACCTAATTTTCCACTTATTAAGAGTTGGATAAGACAACTGTCAGCTAGTCTCAATCGGAGATCCTGGGAGCAATACTTCAAGGGTAGATTCTTTAAATGGTCGTTAAAGTCAGTTTATAGAATGAGTTTATAAATTGAGGACGAATATCAAATGAGGGTGAAGAGCATAAAGTACATTGAATATCCAAAATGAATCTACATCCGTGTATTTTTATTTTTGGTAATGTCAATAAATTTACTACAGTTCAATATGGTGAAACTATCGATTTATCTTTTCATCATCTTTGAAACACTCTTTTTGATTTCTGATTTTTGATTTTTTGACTTCTGTTTAGTTGGTCGTAATACAGCAAGTACCTTTTCACCATATGCGATTTTTCAGTTCGTCAGTTAAATGCGATATATTTTTCCTTACCTTTGGCACGGCTTCTTCATCGAAAAAGAATTTCAATTCGTTATTTCATTTATTAGAACTACACATCTGCATTTGGAATACCACTACTCGCCAAATTCATTATTTGCTGTGTACACACTCTCTGTAGAGGAATGCCAAAGGCTTTATTTAGAAGAAAACTGGAATATTGAATATAAATGTATGAATAGAGAGACTAGCGATGAATTGGCTTCTTGATTCAGTGACAAGGGAAACGTGTGGTGCTGTCATTAAAGTGCAATGACCGTAACCGAAGTCATATCTATTATGTTCATCCGTAGGCCCGAGAATGGAATATTAAATCAATCACGTGACAGTCACAATGCATGATGTCCGAGGGTCCAATCGAGGAGCGCGGATGTACGCCCTGGTGCGATGTTATGTAGGCTACTGAAAGCTATATTGGTTGGTGAGTGGACCAGGGCGATCTCCCTGGTAGGACGCAGTAGCGTTTGGTATCTTGGACATTTTTTCTGACTGCCTACGGTCAATCATGTTGTCACTCTTGTCACTTTTAAAGGGGATAACTAGATTCAGGACCGAGCTAATCTCCAAAGATGAACTACGGTTATGAGAATGGATGGCATGCATTTTGGGACTGCTTACGGTCAATCACGATGTCATTCTTGTCATTTTTAAAGGGAATATAGATGAGGGAAGATTATTTAAAGACAAAGCTAAGCTTTCAAGATGAACTACATTTATATAGATGAATGGAATGAAATCGTAACTGATCCAAGATTGGATAAGTCGCTTATTATTATACAAATATTGGTATAACTGGCACAGTGGTTGGACAAATATGTTCGAAATGGGATGGGGAACGTTGAGTTGCTCTTGTCGTTATTGGTGGTGGTGTGGGAGATGGTGGTGGTGGTGGTGGTGATGGTGGCGGCAGCGATGGTGGTGGCGTCGGTGGTAATGGTGGTAGTAATAGTGATAGTGGTGGATGTGGTGGTGATGGTGGTGATGATGGTGGTGGTGGCGATCGTGATGATGGTGGTAGTAATAGTGATAGTGTTGGATGTGGTGGTGGTGGTGATGATGGTGGCGGTGGCGATCGTGATGATGGTGGTGGTAATGGTGTTATCAACAATAATGAAACACTAGCTCGGCAATGAAAAGAAACAAAATTACCATAAAAAAATCCAAAATAACATTGACACGCTCGACTTGAAAATGAAAGGGCGATAAAAACAACAACAAACCATGAACATATTTACATGAATTATGTTGAATGGAAGAGCCGTTTAAGGGAACAGAAGCTTTGATAGAGGGTCAAAATGCCCCCTACGTACTCTTGGTATCGCCAGTTTATAAACACGCAGACATATCTCCTGGATTAGTTTTGAATAAACTTATCTAATTTAGTTGAGAGAAAGTGGTTCAAGCAGAGTTAAACCGAAGAGAGGAGACCACCGATGCACTTTTCATGCAACGTTAGCCAATACATTTTAATCACGCGCATGATCTAAAAAGGGAAGGCACCGCGCTACCGAACCGTGTATACTGCTTCCGGTAAAGAGATTAGAACATGTATCAATCTTTTTCCAATGAATAATAGAATAGAAGAAAGTATCACAACCACGGGTAGAACAGACAGACAGAAGATGAAGTCGAAATAACGATAGAGCAATTGGAGATTTAAGGTAGAGTTGAAAACTGGTATAGCGAAACTGTCTAGGAGTTGGAGGGGAAGGTTGATAATCCGGGTTGATAATGAGGTACAATAAATATTTGTCTTTTGTGAGATTATGGAATCATCAAAATTATATCATATTGACTCTGTCTTACTCTCATAACAAAAAAACACCTACAATGAGGGACACTGAATAAAAATATGGGATATGGGACTATACACTCGAAACAAAATTAGCTCAAAGTTTTGAAATTATTGGGTATTTGGAATGCGAGGGGCTTTTAAGAGCAATCCTATACATGTCACCTTTCTACCTAGGTATTCTCAATCTCCCATATAAATTATGAATAAAAAGAACGAGACAGAATCTACCAAATTATTGTTCGTCTTCACCATAACCTATTTTCTGTTTTCACTGGAACAACATAAACAAAAAACAACTGACCGATGAACATTCATTAAAATACAATTTTTTTATTTAAGGAAGAGAATACATCAGAACAGCCCCACCACAAGAGGTGTCGCCGACATAGGTGGCTGCCATACGTGAGCAGGACACGCCCGAGTTGGCGCATTGAGGCGTGCGGGGAGGGAATGTGAATTAGGGCCGCAAATATAGTATAAATCATTTAAGTCGCGCACAAATTGGATAACATCATCTTCTTATCTACATCAAACATAATCCTGTCCTAGCGCCGCCGACTACTCAGTGCCCTCCTACGGTAAAAAGAAGAAGGGCACCAATATGAAAATGAGCATGAATTTGGAAATGAAAAGCGAAATGAGAGAGCTTATGTGCAAGAAGGATTATCCCTCAATCCTGCTTTAAAGGTAAACGAGCAATTTGTAGAAAGACGCACTTTTTATACCAATTTGTTAATTGTATAGGAATTTTTTAGGCTAGACAATGTTAATTGACAGTAGAATGTGTGTGCTCGTTGGCACTCTTTGGTGCGTTTATGTACTCATATTCATTTTGCTTGCTGAACAACTCAACTTTGATTTTTACACAATTTCTGTAATTGATTTGAAAAATATGTTTAATTTGTTAAATTTGTATACATGTGAATGAGGGAAATCACTTTTAAAAAATATCTTGACATACTAGTTGAATTCTAAAAGATATACCGTTGGCTTAACTGTTTTATTCATCTGGAGGGAAAGTGCATTCAACGTGATAGTAATGTTTCACGCTATACTTAATATTATGCTAATAATGTTATCACCTATCTGGAATCCAATTTATAGGAGACGAGGCGATCCCCCCCCCCCCCCTATTGAATACTATATACATAGCGTTGGTTTCCGGGTACGTATAACTAGGTTAATGGTTGCATTAATGCAATAGATTATGACATTAACGAGACGAAATGATTTCCTGTCATTAGTTTTAGATGAGGCCGGAAACCTACCGCTTTTTTCGTAAGACTCTATAGAGTATACCGAAGTGTGACGTCATATTAGCCAAGTTGTCAAGGTTGCTGGTTCCAAACAACGTTGTGCTAAACAATGGCGTGGTGATCACACCAGCACCAAACATTGAATATGCCCTGCTCCGTGCAGCCCGTTGCTTGAATGAAGCAGCGGTGAACCTCATGCGCAGGCTCTGTTGTTTGGAACCAGTAACTTGAATAATGACGTTAGCATTTCGGTACTCTCTATATATTCGTCTTTGATTCCATGAAGAAGAAAAAAGAGAGGGGAATCTTAAATATCCCAATATCATGTTTGCTTGGAGAAAACGGCAAGTTTCTACCCTCTCTAATTTTGGATTCAGACCTTTCCAAATTAACGTTCAGGGCCTAATATCCAAAGATTACAATAAACACGGTGGCAACTACTTTAGACAAAAAACAACCTAAGGCGTCTATGAGCAAACATGACCATGACGTATTACGTTATCCGAACATGAGTTCTATGGGATGATGTACTATAGGGTGTTGAAATTGCCTTTGAGCTGATTTATCGAAATAAGGGAGTTTACAGATAGCACATGGTACAAATGACCCCAAATATCCATAGATCTTTTACACATGGAGAAGTTCCACTTTGAGTATCTTAGAATAATAACTGCCAAAGTCCTAGATGTGCTTCATGAATACCTTTTGTTTGTGCTCTTGAAAAGAATACTTCCACCTGCGTATCATAGAATGTACCGTTGGTGCATAAATGAATAATGTTACATAACTTTCATGAACGCATATCCAGTATTCATCTCTTTGGGTTTTACCATTTTAGTACAAAATTTTGACCTTTATCTGCCCATGCGCAGATTGTATCTAGGAACTGACTTATTAGGTGCGGTCGTGTTAAAGGGATTGGGTATCTTTGTCTCAAGATTCTAAACAAAATCCTGGATTTAGCTCATGCTACAATCATAATTATACATCTTTAGGTCAGTCAGGAATCCCATGAATTTTACAAGCCGATCGCCTTTCTGATTATTAAGATATTTATGATTGGATTTCGAAATTTCAAAAACCGTTTCATCAACGGTTTTTATAACACTACAATCTATTTGGGAAAATGAGCAATATGGTAAAACCGTCACTCAAAGATTTTTACATTTTTGAGGCAATTCTTTTAGGGCTTCAATATAATACCATATCACAGACACTGCTAACACGAATGGCCGTGCATCTCAGATTTGTAACAGTAGATTTACGAAAGTCTTATTGAAGAACTGAACACATAATAAGAAAGCAAGAGTTTCATAACTGGCAAAATCAGAGACCCAATTGTACGGCCTCATGATACATTACAAGGGTATATACTGGAAATGGTTGAGATGTTACATGATATATCACATAGACTCGTGTAGATAAATAAAATATAATACTCTCCCGCATAACACATAATAAATGAACGAATATCACGTTGACACCTTCTGAGCTGTCTTTCAATTTCCCATGTTTTATTATTCATGCATTGACTCTGTACTACTGAGACCATATACATCATCATTTAAGCTCCATAAGTAGCATTACATTTACATAAAAATCTGATTAAACTTTATTCTTGAACCAATTACAAGAGATATCAAAGAAATGGAATGTGACTCGACTAGGCGCGTACATGGAACATGGATTTCATTAAAGTTTACATGCACGGTTGCAAAGTGTATGCTTCTACAGTTTCTTATATGTTCAAAGTTACGTACCGTACTAATTGGCAAGGAGCCCCCCCCCCCCCCCCTTCCATCCTACAGATACTGTGGTCAGCATTCTCATGCTTGCGAGTAATTCCTTCTCTTGATTAACTATTCTATGACCATGCAGTTACGAACAAAATCGGCAAGATGAATTCAGCAAGCAACCGTCCGATTCAAATTGATTGACCTCATCAAAACAGCTGCCGACCTTAAGCCTCATTGCCCTCAATTGCTCTGCAATCCCATTACAATGCTTGACCATTAAGGTTATTGATATCGAAATAGCCAGTAAGTAGAGAGAGAAGTGTCAATTTCACGCCATTATTCCAACTAGTTTTAATATTGAAGTTTGTTTACACATACTAAAATAACGGTCGTAAGTCACCAGAATCAATTTCCATAAAATAGAAATAACTTTGATCGTTTTTAAATTCAGTTACGAAATTAATGACTTGACGTTTTTTCTTTGCGAGGTACCTTTTCGTAATTTGATTGCATAAAAAATATCATCAATTTCTTTTTCATTTCCTCCAAATGAACACATCGACACGAATGCTGGATTCATGTCATAGTGAAAGTCATTTAATCTGTATTCGATTATGCACCATCGGTACATTTCATGATACACCGGTGAAAGTATTAAAGATCTATGGATATTTGGGGTCATTTGAACCACGAGCTATCAACGAACTGGTCTATAAATAAAAATATTTTTTTTTTTTTTAAAGGGTTAGGGTGGGGAACATGTTTTTGTACGTCCATCGCTTCTACCACAAACAATATACAGTATGATCAATAAAAAAGAAAAAGCGAAATCATAGCGCTGCCCACACCGCTAACTTAACGATTCCTTTTTTGGTTTCCTTATTTTTTCTTCCTTCGTTTGATATTTTCGAACTTGATATCTAACATGTTTCGGTAATCTTCTGCTTTTAATGAAATGAACTTGAAATTTGGTTGGACTTTCTCCTTAGGGTATAAAAGCAAAGTGTACACAAATTTTTTAAAAGGGGGGTACTTATTTTGGAGTGGTAAGGAACCCGCTGGCATTTATTTCCGGGAAAAATATTGTTTGCTATGGGCGCAAGATTATTGGCTGCAGAAGTTACTTCTACGTGCCATATCCGACTGATTTCGAGGTTTTATAGGTCTTCAGAGTGTTAAAAAACATGATTTTTTTTTTTTTAGATTACTGCGGGTAATACGTCATGATCATGATAATAGAGCTGTTTTTGAGAGACTGTAAAAATACATCTTGATATCATTTAATGGATTCAATTTTCCCTTTAAGGAAATTATAGCGTTTTGAATGAGCTTAAATTCCGCAACATTGTTCCACAAAAATCAAC
The DNA here is from genome assembly GCF_000002235.5 of Strongylocentrotus purpuratus. Lineage (NCBI taxonomy): Eukaryota > Metazoa > Echinodermata > Echinoidea > Camarodonta > Strongylocentrotidae > Strongylocentrotus > Strongylocentrotus purpuratus. The sequence goes on from NW_022145607.1 coordinate 7,635,233, forward strand.
ATTGTGCTTAATATGATAATACATTTTTAATCAACCACAATAAGCAAGTCATATACTGCATTCAACATCTGAAGGCGTCTAAAAAGCACTCTTTGTTGTTTTCGATACGGAATATTTTATAATCCTGCCTGGAAGGATACAACATCGAATTCAACAACATAATTGTCATTAACGACGCAAACACCCTTGGTACGACTTTAGTAGGGCTTCAAGCCAGCATTTGTTTGAAATCCTCGACATTGGAAAGATGGAATTGGATTCACAAAATGCCCCCAGACTCGTTAATAAGATTTTATGGAGGATTTATTTGCATGTCATTACAGGAGATCTTACATCAACCATCTAATGCATTGTGTACATTCTAAAGATATATACTTCTTCTTCAAAATCTTCTTCTCCTCATCATTCTTGGTCTTCTTTTTCTTTTGATTTATTTCTTCTTCTTCTTCTTCTTCCTCTTCCTCCTCCTCCTCCTCTTCTTCTTCTTCTTCTTCTTCTTCTTCTTCTTCTTCTTCTTCTTCTTCTCTCTTCTTCTTCTTCTTCTTCTTCTTCTTCTTCTTCTTCCTCCTCCTTTCCCTCCTCCACCTCCTCCTCTTTTTACTCATTCCTCTTCTTTACAATTCTTCTCCTTTTTCTTCTTCTTCTCCTCCTCCTCCTTAATTTCTTCTTCTTAGCCTCCTACTTATTCTTTTTCTTTTTTTCTTTTCCTTCTTCTTCTTGCCCACCCCTTCCTCCCCTGCCTTTAAACCAAATGTTTTCCTCTTTCTTTTTAAATTCTGATACGTATCGGCAGTGGTTCAAAAGGCTTTCAACTGTCAAGTAAAACCCAAAGCAAAAATAGGAGACGAAAATCGATTTCAGTTAACTACGGAACGATATTATTTCATTGAAATCAGGTCAACAATAATATAGATTTGACGTCTCTTCAAGTAAGTTATTTATCATTGAGAACATTTAAGTGGGTGGCATATTGAATTGACAAAGAAGTTTCGAAAAATTTCACCTGAAGCTATTATTGAAAATAAGGTGACGTAACAATTGACAATGAAGAGCAAACAATATACTTAGGGTGCACTGTTTCTACGGATTCAGAGATTCACGTTGAACTTATATTACAAAAGTTCCCAAATTTGAGAGTTAATAATTAATCATATATATCTTCCCTCTTCAGATGAATATCTGTTGATAGATCCATGAAGAAATTTAATCATCATAATAATAGCCGACTGGATACTCACAACCAAACTTAAAAAAATTATGATGACTGTTATAGTCCGCTAACACAAATATAATTTTGTGAAACCAATGGAGAATGACACCGTCATGATGTCTGACAACTTACTTTCCTCGATACACTTAGAATAAGGTCGAATGTCACGCAATTAAGTGAATACAACTGGAATAACAGCATCGTTTCAACGGGATAAACCTTTAAAATTTAAAAGAAATGAACGATCCAAATAGATGTGGTTATTCATGATGTATTCATATCTACCTAAGAAAGCGTTACACAACCCGACGCTATTATCCTTCATCTTGCGCGTGGTAGTAACAAACCGCTATCTTATTGGAACGGACTATTCTATAAAGGGAAAGTGACTTCTTTGTCAGTCATCCCTCCATATAGACATATTGATAGGTTTCTCAGCTATCTAGAGCTCACCAGAAGAAGAAATTATCTTTTTCAGAAAAATGTATAGGCCCATGAAAGAGAAAAAAAACGTGTATAAACACTCTCTTTCTTTCTTTCTCTCTCTCTCCCTCCCTTTCTCTCTCTCTCCCTCTCTCTCTCTCTCTCTCGTTAACAGCATGTTGAACATTTATGAAAGCAGGTCAGAGATTGAGGTGGCTACAGATAAAACAATGATACTTTAGTAGCCGTAAAGTATGGGGGAAGAATATTGGTTCGACGAAAGCAATAATAAAAAACATGACCGTGAAGATGAAAGCGAGATAAGAAGGGAGTCAAGAAAGAGAAATAAGATGGCAATCGAATACTTTTATTTGCATGCCGCTTGGTATAGTCTTGAACGCTCTCTCTCTCCCTCTCTTTCGCTATCCACACGCGCTTTTGACAGAATCGACGCTTGGCTAATACCCGGCCCTGTTGAAATTTGCGCGGGTAAATGAGTGGTAATATTTCACGTCAGACAACAACTTCCCCCTTCGCACCAAAATTGAATTGAGGCAATAAATTGATTCCGACCCATAACATTTTATTATGTGTGATCGACTCGGCCCAGGGGATCTTTGTGATTGCACTGAGCTTTGTGGTTAAAAGTGCGTTGGATACAAAAGGTGTAGCCTTTCGCAGGGATACAGCGTTATAGGTGGTTGCTAGGCAAGGCTTTGGGAAGGTCGTGCCTCAGGTGTTATGGATAGATTTATTATCATCTCTCATGTGTCATGTACATAATTTCTATTCCTTTCGGGCTAGTAACTTCACTGAGAATATCAAGACGTTTTCGACTACAGAAATCGAATACACTAAATTTTCTTCGGCACTTAACAGGTAAAGAGACTCTACCGCTGAAGAAAAAAACCGTCCATCTCTATAGATTATTAAAATTAATAATGTTTATAACATTTTCAATTTACCCTTTTATCAGTCCTCTCTCTATCTCTACCTCTTTTCTTTTCTCCCCCCCCCCCCCCCGTTGTTTCACAAACACAGACACACACGCACTATATCTCCCTCTCTCCCTCGCTTTCTCTCTCTCTCTCTCTCTCTCTCTCTCTCTTCATCATATTCTATCAGGGGAACGTAACCATCCCAGTAGCCATGGAAGCTACGATATTTCCATATACATCCGGGATACCGGAAAGGGGAATATGACAGACGTGACTGAGGAAATTTAAGATAGACCATTGCTAAGATGGCTGTAAAATATAGGCAGAACGGGAACCAATTAACCTCTTCTTAAAACCGACAAACGTCCAATTCTTTCCCCGTCTGTATATTTTACGCATCTGCACCTGTCGTTACCACCCCGTCAAATTAAATCATTCACGACATCGGCTCCGAGACCGTGTAACCTTGGATCACGCTTAGCCTCATTAGCCAGGCCGTTTAATTAGACTTAAATAGAGCGAGAAGAAGGCACGCCACGAGAGAGGCTTGAAAATAGCAACATTACACTTACAGATAGGACGTGTTACCGTACAGACGTGTCCATACTTATATTTTGTTTAGCTTGCTCAACCACGCTACGTATTTGACTAATAAAAAGTATAAGTTTACATCACCGTAACTAGGAATGGCGAAATTGTGTATACTATCAACGAACGGCATGAATGTTAATTGAAAACATACTATACACAAATCGAATTTATCATTTAGTGCTAAGGGGGGACACACTTGTTGCAAATAATTATGAAGCGATTTGCGCAGAGCATTGAAGAATGACATTTTGGAGATGAATTTGTAATCTATTGGTAATTGTCAGGCAACACTCATCACTCTGTTAAATTAGAAAGATCGCACAGCGTAGGAGGAAGAATTCTGACTGTATAATCCATCTTCAATTGGATGTGGTGGTTGTAAATAAAAAGCTTTTGGACAAGCAATTTGATGGATGCACGGTATAATGGAATTAATGTGTTGCGTTTCAAACTAACGAGTCTATTATCCATCTCATGTATGGCATTGTACAATGTCAACTCCCAAAACGCGCCTCCCGTCTTCTCTTTCTCTCTCTCTCTCCCTCTCCCTCCCTCTCTCTCTCCCTCTCCCTCTCTCTCTCTCTCTCTCTCTCTATCTCTCTTTCCCTTTCTTCCCCTCTCTCTCTCCTCTCTCTCTCTATTTCTTTCTCTCTATCTCTCTCTCTCTCTCCAATCTCTCTCTCTCCCTCTCCCTCCCTCTCTCTCTCTCTCTCTCTCTCTCCATCTCTCTCTCTCTAGGTTATCAGAAGTCCTCCCGAGGAGTCACGCCACTCTTATCGGTCAGGGGAGAGATACTGTCTTGCGAAGAGAAAGGAATAAAGTCAATACTCATAACTCCTTGCGAGGGTGGAAAAACGTCAATAACCGTTGGAACAGTGATAAGATAAAATGTTATTAACGCCATGTAATAAAAAGTGCGAATCTGAATGGCTTTCTCCAGTGGGCGTACAATTGCGGTCAGATGTGAAATATAAAAATTGACAATAAATATTTATTAGGCTTAAAGCTCGAGCTAGCAATTGAGATGCTACTCAAAATGAGAAAAACTATGTCTCTCTCTCTCTCTCTCTCTCTCGTTTCCTCTCTCTATCTCTCTTTCTTTGTTTATCATAAGATGTATCTATTTATCTATCATAGTGGGGATGGGGAAACTAGCTTAATAAATAGAAAAGTTCTTTCCTAAAATTTAATCCCAACTTTTTTTCTTCTCAAGTTAACAGTTAGTAAATTATACCTATACCTTTGCTAAAATAAATGAACAAATCCCCACTTACAATCCAAGCCAGCGACACTTTCCCCAAATCACCAAAAATTAATGAATAAGATATGTATCATCCTATCCAACCCGTTGTACATACATGTACCATGCCTATTACCAACACATCCTACTCTCCCCATCCTTCAATATCACTCGCCAGGGTTCAACCGAGATCAATCTCGAAATTGCCACCTCGGTATGAAAGCATTCTTTTCACAGCACCCTTGATCTAATGAAAAAGAAAGAAATAACACAATACTTCTTTGTACATCGTTGTGGGGTTATCTTCCCAGTTTTCCCGCTAACTTCAAGTCGCGAAAGCATTCTTGCTGCAGCGAGCATAACCGAGCAAAGTTAACCGGACTCTACCAAATACAGAAGCCCGACACCAACATCATTTGTTATATCAACACACTCACTTAATCGTATTTATTAATTCGCTGATCCCCCGCTAATCATACACGTCAACACCTTTCCATCACGAGCGAATTGCTATGTAGACCGCGGCTGCAACCTCACTCTCTACTTGGCTTGGGTAATGCGAGATGCTGAGGCATTTATTATCCTCCTCTCTCTGCGAACATGGTGAAGTGCTTTCAATATGAATAGGTTGTAAAGAGACACAGACTGCACACTTGAGGGATTTGTTAAAATGTATTTATTAAAAGTTATTTATTATAAGTTACGTAACATACGCCATCTATATTTCATTTTCTTATTCCTTGCTATACTGGGAATTGGGTGAGTACGACCGAATCGTAACGAACAACGTGATGCCTCCCTCCTCCTTCCTTCCACTGCCTGGCCCCTAAAGCAAGCTGCACTCTGTTAAGGTTGATTTTAAAAATCACTCTCAAAGTCAAACGCCATTGCCAAAGGCATTTGTGCAATTCACACGACCAGGCGCTCAGTGGCGAAAAATCGTTACGCAAAATAGACAAAAATCATTTCGAGCTCATGAAGGGCATATTATGATTCGCTTTAACACGCCCGGCGCCACTACGGGCATCTTTAGAGCTTCATTTTATGATGAGTCTTTATTTTCATCATGACTTCATACCAACTCTTATCATCACAACCACGATGATGGGATGGGTGGGCAATGCGGAGAGAGAAACACTTTTATCTAATTTGGTGGCATGCTTGCCGAGCTGAATGTCATATCTATTGTAGTGCGGCTAAGCTCCAAAAATGCATTTATATTGCCAATCGACGGAAATGAAACTACGGTGGAGTAATGAATCGATGTTTCGCCGGTGGAAAGAGAAAGAAATAATAAGGGCAGATAGATAAACTGTCAAATATCTTTTTTTCAATAAAGTATGCTTCTCTTTTATTTTAGGTCGGCATAATTTGTCCCACTTCCAATAAGAGTTGAAAATAAAATTGTTTGGGAAAGAAATATTGATTTGCCGATTCCTGGCAAAAGTTATTTCATTTTATTCGTGTATATTGGCGTACTTTTTCGAGCTAGGGTGGTTTCGATACTTCGCTTTCTGTTATTTGAGGGTATACTACAGACAGCATATTAGGGCTAGAAATGTATACATGGATCGAATCGCAGTACTATATCCTTAAAACAAGGCATTGTTGTTCCATTGAATTCACCACGGTATGACTGAGTAATTTTGACACAAATTATTTTTTATTTTTTTAAGAATGTAATTGTTATGCCTTTTTATGTTTCATATCCCTTCCATTGTCAAATTATGATTTAATTTTACAATATTTTGTTTGTTTATGAGAATTTTGTTAATGATAGCATTGTAATAACACTCATTACCTAGCTGTTGAGTCTACGTGTTCGCATAATATCGACATTAAAAATAAAAATAAAAATTGCTATTGTAATCGCCTTTTATACGAGGCATTACAGACATTGAGCAGTCTTTCTCTCTCTCTTTCTCTCTCTCTCTTTCTTTTTCTCTTTACCGCATGGTCAAAATACTTCAGTCAGGTCTAAATTTTCGTGATATGTCAGGGTTAAAGATTGCTTTGTGAATTTATAGAAGTATTCCCACTTTCTGTAGCCTTGTCCCGCCCACAACCGTCTTCTATATTTCTTGGTGATATTGCAGACGACACGTTACACTGCATTGTGTACAGGATGACAACGGCGACATCTAGCTTGGCGCCGAAACTGCATTACCGATTAAAACCTTGGTTACCAAATGGCTACCATCTGGATTTTATAAATATGGAAAACATAATTATGTTTATATATATAAAGTACTTGAAATAAAAAAAAAATTATATACTTGTTTTTTCAAAATCTGAAAATCTGTGTTCCCATGTATGCAGGTAACAATACATTGAGCGTATTAATACACTGGTTACGACACAACTTAAACATGACTAGTAAAAGTAGTCATTGATGGTATTGACATATATCTATAGGTCTGATTCCAAGCATTTTAACCGGGAAGGGTTGTAATAAGTTACTGCCCGGTCAAGACAGTGTGAGTTGCCTATTGACTATTAAGAAAACTGAACTTTGAAGGACGTAAAAATAGAGAGTAGAGAGAGGGGGAGGGGAGAGAGTGGGAGGGAGGGAGATTATGACAAAGTGGTCATATATGTATTTCTCGATACACACAATGTTGACAGCGTTAGAACATTGAACATAATATCTAGACGCGTTACTATCCGCGGCAAACAATAGGAAATACAAAAACTTTGCCCTAAATAATGTCGTTTTAGTGAAGTAAAGAATGAGAAGTTACAGCAGATAACATGACTTTAATCTTACATTTCCTAACTGGAAACTGAATGTAGAACTTTGTCTGAAGTCAACCAAATATTTTATTATGCGTGAGGTGACTGAACCTGGAGGAAACTCTCGATAATACTCAGTTATATAATCAGTGTATGAAAAGGTTAGATTGTTACCAAATAGTCATGTCATGTACCCTCTTCTCTCTGTTTCATCCGGCTACAAAACATGACTCCAATAAACGTTGTCAACCTAACAAAATGTTGCATAACCTATTAATACAGTCAATGAGGAACCCTTTTGCAGACACGTGGAAGGGGCAGTAACCAAATGAGACCTTAATGAAAAGTCGATGTCAGACTTAATTGAATGAAGCTCTGGAATATCAGCATTAATTGGATCGAAGTCCAAATCTTGTACCAATCACCTTAATATAACCATTCGTCTGTGTGCCGGTAGAGTTCTTTACTTCTAGTCATATATTTTTCAAATTAGTGATGTAAAAATTCATTTCACAAATTTGCTCAAAATTTAGTACATTTATGAGGTAGTAATTGAGGAAAGGGGATTGTACTTTATCATTAAGGACAATCTGTGTTTGTAATATGAATTTTATTTTATTTAATACAAAAGGAAATGTTGCCGAAAGCGTTACAGGGTTGACCTAAGCGGAACAGTGAACAAATTTAGCCCAGTTTCATACTGAAAATCGCATACATACAATACTAATCTTGAGATTTTTTTCAGTAAACTATTGACAATTTGGCAACTTAATTTGATGACATATCCTTTCATCCGTATATATTCATCCTTTTGCACAAAGATTTTCACAACAAATCATGTCTGTACGAACTAATGTTAATCAATTCACATTCAAATTAATGTGTGACATAATTGCAATAATGTAAATACATAACCAATAGGTGAGGCAACATGTCATGTATAACACATGGTCGATACGACATATGCAATGTTATTTTGATAGAAATGGCACTGTATGGATACTATTTCACCCTTCATATTGGAAGGTGGCCTAAAAAGACCAAAGGGTATTTAGGGAATAACATCACTTTGCAATGGCCCTAACGGTTGAGTAAACATTGTAACAACAAAACACGGATGGAGATGTTCTACTTAAAAAGGTTTCATATTTAATATTTTGAGGGGAAATGTCCCATTTCTCAAAGGTGAACTATCACATGTCTAAAATGCGGATAAGTCCATGAACCATGTATATAGGCTTAACAAATATTGTTAATTTCCGTCAATATCATCTGTCGTGGGGAATCGGTCAGTGCGGTTAATCCCGATCTAGATTAGCTTACGTGAACAGAAGAAATATTAACCATCCATGTGTTCTTATTATATGTGTGTGTATATGTGTGTGGGTGTGTGTGATTGGGTGTGAATGGGTGTGGGTTAGAGAGGGGAAGAGTCAGAATGTTGCCAGTGAAGCTGTAGAACCCTCTCTGTAGGGTCTTCTGAATTATTGAACCAAAGAGACACCTTTTGCACTTGTCAGAATGTTTGCTTTCTAATTATTATACCCCTCCCCTCCATTTTGCAGATTCCTGTTGCCGCTTCTTTTTGATATGTTTGACTCTCTGCCTCAAAACTACTATCACATGATATTCACGTGAGTCTTTTACATCGTACTTATTAATGACTTTTGTCCATTAACGATATAATAATAGATCAAATTAATATAGTTTCAGATTATCAAATTTTATGTTAATGCCTTTGATAGCCCTTTACTTTCTATATTGGTTGTGATTCACTTTGTTGGGCAATAAAAAATTGTTAAATATAGAAATGGTGAAAATCAATTTCAAGAGGGCAGTTCCGTTTTCAGGCTATCCTGAGACATCTAAAAGAGAAAACGAAACTCTTTTTTTTAAATTGAATATCATTACTAAAGATATTTCAATGTGATCTCAAGTGGATGAGACATTGTTAGGTTTTAATCGTCTCCTGTTCAAGTTTTCTAGAGTCTTAATATTAAAACATGATAGAAACTTAAAGTAAAATCATTACCAATCCAAGTGAGAAATACTCGTAGCTAAAGGACGAACCTTTTTCGGTATCCGGGTAGGGTCGGAAATGACTATGGCTTGGATATACATGGATTACCGCCGGATTACTTTTTATTTATAAATTCAAGGATATGAACTTGAAACTGATAGAAGTTGTTTCTGTTTGGGTTTTTTCGTTTGCTAGTTTCTCGCATCAGAGTTCGAACGAATATTCGCGTATATTCCGCCCTCCCATCTCTCGCATTCTCTCTCTCTCTCTCTCTCTCCCTCTCTCTCATTCTCTCTCTCTCTCTCTCTCTCTTTCTCTCTCATTCTCTCTCTCTCTCTCTCTCTCTCTCTCTATATATATATATATATTTATATATATATCTACCCCTCTATCACACACAAACAAACACCCTGAAATACTCTTTATATCTTTCTCTCTATATCTTTCTTTTTATTTTTCTTACGATTTCTGTGTGAAATAGATTAAATTTTCACTGACACTGCTGAATCTACCATTCTTCTACACACAAAACAATCAATGTATACTATAAGAATGTGAATTGATAACTTAGAAACTATGAAAAAAATTAAATCATATGTCTAAAGGACTATTGGGAAATAGCAGTACTATTATAATCTATAAAAATGGTAATCGGATAATACTTTAAGTTCCTATCATGCTTTCTATCCAAAATAATATGCAATGAGCTTACAGACATGTACACGTCTAAACCGGTTGATCTGTGTGTATGATGCTGGAGATCGTTTAAAAAGCTGAAATTCTTGTTTGAGGTTATGAATGCTCTTCTAATTAATTTCTAAAAACGAATTTAGCGAGGATTTCTTTTTTTTTTTAATTAAAAAAAGGTAAACAAAGAGCGAAATAAACCTTGTTTAATCTTACATCTTACGATTCGGAAGGACAACGCCACAATCCAATTCATTTGATTTCCATTTTGTACTGAATTTAAAAGCGAGTGGACACGTGTAGAAAAAAGAGAATAGCTTTTTAACGACATGGAAGGCGGTATTGGCTGTTTCATTTATTTATTTATTCCTTCATTGTCTAGACGGAATGCGTCAGTCAATTAGACAGGAAACTCAACCCTTAATAAAGAAATTTTGCGTTGAAAGCAATTTACCTTGAAATTGTAAAAGTAAATATGTCTAAGTGAGAGGTGTGACCGTATAAGCCACTGAGAAGGCCGATGTATTTTGCAGTAAATTCATTGTTAAAGTACATAAGACAGTGGATTATGTATTGATGGGTTTATCTAAGTGATTGCATAATGATTTTTTACAGTAGCGGTTTGATTGAATACAGAGTGCTTTCACCAATTTAGAAAATGGACGTAAAGTGATTAAGATTTAGCTCTCTCTCCCTTATTCTTTCTCTCCCCCGTTCTCTTTCTCTATCACTCGTACTATAACACACACACACCCAAACACACACGCATACGCCAACGCACGCACACGCACGCACACATATACACGCACACACACACACACACACACTCTCTCTCTCTCTCTCTCTCTCTCTCTCTCTCTCTATCTCCCCCTCTCGCTCTCACATCCTTTCTCCATCTTGTCTTTTTCACATTACTTGTATACACCCACACCCACGTAAACATAAACATATCATTTCTCCTTTCATGTTCATGCTTCTCTTTCAATGTAATTTAGATTTATTTCCAACACGTTCGAAAAGAATTCCGAAAAATCAGAGGCAGTTTCAAAAGCATTGAGCTTCACCAATAATGAAACGTGCGAACTTTACATTACCATTACAATAATAGATAACAATTGATTAATATATACAGCGATACAGGGATTTCAATTCCCGAAATTTGATTTATTGAATGTTTTTAACTGCGAATGTGTTTTCCTCGTGATTATATTAATGTATTTCATTAGATACCAGCACTTTAGTGCTCTCATGAGTACATCAACAGAAATGGGTGCGTTCGAATGTATCCGGTGTATCCCATCGTGCATAGACACTACGCAAGTTGTAGTCTTTGTTTGGGACATGAACGAAGTGTGGCGGTGAACGCAGACACATCTCTTCTTCTTCTACTTCTTCTTCTGCTTCTTCTTCTTCCTCTTCTTCTCCTTCTCCTTCGCCTTATTTGTCTTGTTCTTCTTTTCCGTCTTCTTCTCCAAGTATTTCTTATCACTGATGTGAAAGTAGCAGTTTTCGCTTATTTTTTCTTACTATTTCCCCCGCGCGGCAAGTGTTATTGCCTTCAAATGTGTAATTGTCATGATTGTGTTCATTTCATTATTTTCTATGACAAAAAATGCGACGTTCACAGATACCTCTACACTACCCCTATTTCTACATGCATATCACACATCTTGATGACATATTAATTTCACGCTTACCTTCACATCAATCCCTCATTATTACCGGCTTAGAAAGAATAATACAATATTTAGAGGAACAATCATCGTGCTCGTATACTATTTAATGGAATACAATTTAGAAAGGTCTAGATGAGAAAAAAACGACGTGACAGAGGCACGGATAGATACACTGCTAGAAATATTGCATATTATATGAACAATATGATGCATTACCAAAGAAAAGGTGCGGGTGTCGTGGTATAGTGGTTCATCCACTGGACTCTCAATACTAGGGTTGAGGGTTTGAATCCCAGCCGGGCACTAACATCTATTGACAATATATTAATCCACATTTGCCACTCTCAACCCAGGTGTAAATGGGTACCCGTCATTTTGCTGGAGTAACAACAATTACAAGGCTCTAAAGAAGAAAAGCATTGATGCTAATGAGGTTTCCCAATGTTACCAACATCATTAACATCATAATGTCAAATGATGTTAGTAAATCAAATTAAATAACAGGAAATACTTTAACCCATTATTTTATTGCATATTTTCATACTTTCTCGTGTTAAACGTTTAAATATGGCAAAACTGATATTATTGTCATGCATTCAATGACATTAACACACTGAAGACTAGGTGTATATGGTATGCATTCGAAATGTAATATGTGGGACACTGTATTGATAATTGACCGAGGGTATTTCAGAGGATAAGAATCAAATAAATGGTGTGCCAGCGTGTGGGGTGGTAAGAAAATTCAATCAAGTTCATATTTTTCAGTCGAGTAACCCTCAATGGCTCTGAGCTCTTCATCCCCACTGTTTGTATAAGATATAGTGTTACTCATCATTTCATACGTGCAGTATTATATTAGAGAGAGACTCTCCTTCGAGTATATTTCTGGCCATTCGTCCGAGCCGTTAAATTGCTCTTGCAAATGTGTATCTCCGCAGAGGATGCGAAAGATAAAATGCATTTTATCCACACGTGCGATAGTAAGCACCAGATCAAGATTATTCTAAGAGTAAATAATAATTTATGAACATTGAATTCCATTATGGATTTTTGTTCCCTGAAACATGCCACAGATTATGTCTGCATTCGAGGTTCGTATTACACGTTGAAGTTTGTCTTTCCTCCAGGAAAAATGCATTAGCGAATCTATCGTCTTCATTGAAGAAATTGCAGCATAGCTGACGTAAAAAGAAATCTTGCAAAGCCTCACCAAAGACACTATTGAACATATTGGGTGCAGTTGTGCGCCATTAAAGGTGTAGGATGTAAAAGTCGAACCCTAACACTATAAGATTTAAGTTTGCACACTCATTTGGTGCTCCTCCTGTACCGGTAAAGGGAGCAAATTTGAAATATTGTTTTCATCTTGTTCAAATAGAAACATTCTTCGTCTAGAAAAGGAAATGGGTCATTTGATATCGCTTAAAGGTAAAGACCAGTATTGGAAACGCCCCAATTTCAAAAAATGAAATGGAAGCTCTCATTACCATTCATGTGGAAGAATATGTTTTGACTAATACATGATGATAACAAATTTGCCGGGAAACCGCCTACTAATTCATATATTTGGTAAATTTGTTTCTCTCATGGTCTGTGAGAGATATAGGGTAGTCCCATATACATCTTTCTGTGTATAGTGCTTGTAACTTTACGAAGAATCGGCCAAATTTCTTATCATTTTGATGATTCAAGAACCTTGCAGATGCTAGATGCTAGATGATCAACCTTTTCTGATCGATTCCACAACGTTTCTTTCACAATGCAATCGCATGACCATAACTGGTCTTTACCTTTAAACTTTAGACAGGATATCTACATTGACAAATAATCTTTCACTGAAAGTATTGTATGATTCAACATGGTGTTTGTCCTCAGTTCCGAGTTTCTGCGTCGGTAATGTTGTAATTTAATATGTTGTAATTTACTCCATGTTATTCATTTTCATGACCTAATTCAAGTAAGTAGATTCCAGATATATCATGATGCGTTATCATGTACATGCAATTATTTGCATGGGTCTAACATCGATTCCTTTTGCGCACAGCACCCAGGCAACGGAATGAAATATGTCACAACATATATTTTGAGAAATCTTTCAGCACCGTTTTTGATTATTCCCTGGTCCCATGCATGTGATACTGTGATGTTTATTGTCTTGGGTGCAAGCATGGACCCCTTGTCACTGGGTCATTGAGGTCGCTGATAAGGCATTTCAACAAATAGAGGGTTCGGTATAAATTGAGTATGATGGCAGGATTTAGATCATGATGAGGTAGGTACATGGTGATATGCTTTCGTTTCCCAAACCCAATTAGCCTTACATACATTCCTCGGTGAACTTGACTTTACTGGCTGGTGTAAGGGGGTAGATTCGGACCCGTGCCCCCCCCCCCCCCCCATCATTTTTAAATCTGACTGACCATATGCAATCTGAGAAATTCGCCCTTATACTTTTCAACCAAAAGACACCTAGAAGTGTGGTGAATTTAATTACTATTTTTTTCATTTTGATTGGCAGATATTCCTCCAAATTGTGCCCTCACCCTCCCCTTTTTATAAAATCCTGTATCCGCCACTGCGTGACAGGGTTGGATCTTCTCCATGCTTTAGATGGCTTTTTGTACAGACCAATGATATAATTAAATCAAGGGTGTCTCGGTCTCGGTGAAGGTGCCAGCCCCCCCCCCCCCCACATACACACACTCACACACAAACACACACATGTATAATCTATTTGACGGCAAGTGTGGAATAGGTGTCTCAAAATCTATTAGTTTAACTGTTCCTTCAAGTTCAAATATATAAAGTATGATTTTTTATTCTATCCTTTTTTTTTCTTTTTTTCGAAAATATTATAACTGAAAAACTTTTTTTTACTTGCAGGCAAACTTGAATATATTTTGTTTCGTTTTTATTTCTTTTCAAATTTAAAGGCTTCAAAGATCGTAACAGGATTATAGCACCATGTGCACAGCAATAGACGAGAAAAGGGATCTATTATATCTGTCATTGATATAGAATCTGTGTGGTCTGAATCGAGGATAATACATCTCACATTCTATGAATGAAAGATGTTTACTATCATCTCAAATTTCGATCTCCATTCCAGCGTCCATCTTCTCTAAACAACTGGCCATTGAGACCCAACTCGGGAGTAGCCAAACCATTGAAGAGTGGAGTATAAAGCACGCGGCATTCTTGTCTAAATTTAGTCCTTCGGCCGTCCGACTTGGCTCGCGTGGGATATGCTGGTCGAGTGCTATTTGATTAGTCATGGAATGGATGGAGGAGGGAGAGGGTTACATCCAACTACCAAGTCTAAGAGCGACTCATAAATTCCCTTTATAATCCGGTTATCCACTGTTGCACACCTGTGCTGCCACTATGAGGCCTAGCTGAAGAGAGAGGGTGCAACAAAATGGTCACATGAATTCAGAACCTGCACATTGCCAGCCGACACTTTGTTAAAAACTGACTTAAGAAACGATGATTAGCTCAAATATGTTTTGGTACAACTGTTAACAAAAGACGAAGTTTATGAGGCAAACGATTTCATTCAAGTTATGAACAAAATTGTTTTTCAGACAGGAGAATTAATGTATCAAGTTCAAACTTTGAGTAAACTTAACATATTTGCATCGAAACTATATTTTGTAAGAACAGACCGTGCATAAAGTAAGACTTCTATACATCAATCAGCACATTTCATAAATGACCAAATATCAATTATGTAATAGCCCAACCGGTTGATCTAGTTTGATTGATCTGGACCACAATCGTGCCACCGAGAAAAATATCAAAATCAATTATTATATTTCTATATATTTAATATTGATAGAAAAACCTGATATGCAAAGGCTGGTTTGATGCCAAAGTAATATTAACAAACTTTGATCGTTTCAATGTATGATGCATTGCAACATTTAATTATTTCATCCCATGATTTTAAATGAGAAGGTGTGAGGAAGAACGGAAAATGGATTATCGGGAACTAATAAAGGTTTATCACTGATGTCCCTCAACTCAAAATCAAGCTCCGATGACGATGCAGGATAAAATCCGTAGGTGGCGGGTGTCAAGGTGACTTTGACGAAAGCAGACAAACTTGGAGAACCAGGTCGAAGAAGGTCAGAATGAAATTCGAAGGATGGTTGAAAGATTTAATGTTTTTTGAAGTCGTGAAGACCTGTACGCGAATGTCATCTTTTACGAACCACTCTCCATTCGCTTAGTGTGCAACATTTCATACATTTTCATCTCTCTATAAACACTCTCTTATACCTTTGTCCGAAGTCCGAACTATAGTTATCATTGGAAAATGCTCTCAAAAATGTCCTCCCAAAGAAAGAATGAAAGAAATGAAGCTCTTCAAAAGAAGCCAGAGGGATATCTAAAATAATTTATACGTACAAACTAAATGGACAATACAACTCGTTAAAGAAATACTTGATAGATGACTTGAAAATCTTCTCGTTCTTTTCAGCTTTAAATTTTACTTTTCTACTTTTATCCCTTTTGATCATTCATGTTTGCCTTGTAGATCACAGTCGCCACCCCCAATCTGCTTAGTACACACGCTAGCGGCTTTTCTCATCGTGTATTCGTCTATTTATCCCTCCGAGTTCAGCCATGTTGACTAGGCGATGATGAGCCTGTACATAAGAAGGTCATGAAGTTACATATGCTAAACAAATAATCCTACTTTCTTCTGGAGTTCCACCCCTCGAGCTTGGAACAGGGATATGACTTGCTCGTCGGGTTGTGAGACAGAGGGATCCTGTGGAAATCGTCAGTGTCATAATTAACATTTCTTTAGGCTCGCAAAAAGTCACAGAAATAGAGATATTCCATAATAATGATGATGGTTTTCATTCTTAATAAAGTATGGTACAGATATAATTGAAGGGCAGTGGAGAGATGGAAATAAAATTTAATGCTACAGACAGGGAATAAGGAAAAGGTGACAAAATGAAGGGCATGGTAACCTGGATCACAATATTAAGTTGTGAGATTCCATTTCTCTCTTTTGCGTGGAGCATCAGTTTCATTTAACATAGTGTAACTTCATTCAACTTCACTTTTCATTTCGTTCAAATAAATGACAAACCTTCTCTGAGAGGATTATCTCTAAAAGAAGATGTCATGTTGAAGAGAAAGTATCTTTAAAATGACTAGTATAATCCTTTTGGCTCAAGATCTGGTGCATGTGCTGTTCATTTGTTTCCTTGGTTTTGGTAGTTTGAGGAAGATGCAGGCATTTCCTGCTTTTTAATTATTATGAAGGCACATGCCGATATAAAAAATAAGAACGTTTTCTATCTAATTAAATTCATTGCATATGGTGTGAAGCCTTTTAAGAATCGTAATGAGCAAAATATGTTTAATGGGTTTTTGGAGACACTAAGAGCTATAAAATCACATCAATATTTTGCATTACTTGGTAAAAAGTTAACATACCTTTTGTTGACTGTGTAATCTTGAATCTTTATTTTTTTAAGGTTCCGGCATTCCCTGTTTTTGGAAATTACTACAATGGCTTTAAAGTTGAAGAAAACAAATTTAGCATTAAAAAGGAGGGGCTGGACGAAGGAGAGGGACTTGGTTTTTAAAGAGAGACGAAAGCATATTACGAAACGGAAAGCATATATTTATCCCTACAAAATTCCTGTCCCTTCTAAAATGCGTGTTATCAATAACAACTGACAAGCCTTTGAACTTGAGATAAGTGCACAAACAACATGTGACGGTATAAGATCGGAATGACCTTTGACATGAGCTTGACCTTTGACCCTATCTCGTTACAATTCACAACAGATCATCCCTTTGGGCTGTAACATGGATGACATTATTCTAAGAATTGCACCGCACTGGAAGTTACACAGTCTGCTCATGAGTATACAGTATCTATGAGAAAATCAACATCACAAACATAGCTCTATAAGCCTAGGTTTGTGATACCAAATGAAATAGATAAAGATGACAACAGGCTGAAAGAAGAAACAGAGAGGGGAGTGATTCCATACAAAGATGAGTAAATAATGAGGTTTCTCCATAACTTTGATTAGTTCAAATCTTTCAGAAAAATCTAGACCAAACATTTTTTTAGACACCACAGTTTTTGTTTAATCTTGTATAAATATTATGTGCAAATATATATATATAGTTCGCAATTTCATATGCCTTCCTAATACCCTTCTCACTCCCCATCTTCTTATCCTACTATTTCTTTCCTCCGCCTCTCTCTCTCTCTCTCTCTCTCTCTCTCCCTCCTTCGATCTCCTTCTTTTTAAATATCTACATCTCTCTCCTCCTTTCCTCTCTCTCTCTCTCTTTTTATATCGTTCTCTTTCTCTATCGGCCCCCTCCCCTATCCCCCTCTTTCTCTCTCTCTCTCTCTCTCTCCCTCCCTCCCTTGATCTCCTTCTTTTTAAATATCTACATCTCTCTCCTCCTTTCCTCTCTCTCTCTCTCTTTTTATATCGTTCTCTTTCTCTATCGGCCCCCTCCCCTATCCCCCCCCCCCCTCTCTCTCTCTCTCCTGCATCTTTTTACCAATATTCCCATTCTCTTCCTTCTCTGTCACGATCACTACACTATAGGTCAAGCTCATAAATAGATCAGCTGTCAAAGAATTTTCGACTGCTAGTGATCTCATACATATTCATATGCATTGAAAAGGTCTCTCCTTCATCTCTCTCTCTTTCTCTCTCTCTCTCTCTCTCTCTCTTACTTACAACTTCTGAAATACAAGATTCATTGGAGTTAGGACACCACTGGACATCCTTATTTTAAATTTAGAATTCTGTATTAAAATATATTGGAGATTTGCGAATACTTAAGCTAAAAGCTTCTTTGAAGTTTTTGCAATATATATTTTGACATATTGACCTACATTATGATCCGCTTGATTCGAAAAAAATACATGCTCTCAAACCTAGAAAAGTACTTACCTTTTTATATTTGTTACTTTCCCTTGGAATATATTCTTTTCCAACAATACCAATTTTCTGAATCAGTTTGTTTTCTGTGTAGTGTAGGAAGTACAAAATATAATCTGGATTTTTAAAAAAAGTTTTTTCTCAAGAGCCTATAACGTGTTTACAAACGCATTATCGACTCCCCCCCCCCCCCCCTCCAATTTTTTTTTAATGTATTTCAAACTACACAGACATTCACTCGGGCAATTTATATTTCATACAGTTAAGGTAATCTACCTTTTTTTTCCTTACATTATCTTACATACTCTTTTTCATAATGCCAATTTTACAGCATTAGAAGGCTTATACATGATTCACAAACAGAGAATGTCAACACGATAAAGTGACAATTTGTATTCGCTCGGCTCACTTCGTTTGGTCGCAAAAAATAGAACCTGAATACTTCCTAGTCTGACATGAGACGTGAGTCAACTAGAAAACAAGACCGTAAGCAAAGGAAACTGCATTGATCATATTAATCACATGACCTGGCTTGGGACTGTTTCTAGTATGCAGGGCAGGCCTATCGGTATGTCTGTTCAATTTGGTTTATTAAGTTAGGCAACGACAGTAGACGTAAACAATGCAGTTTACACTCATTCGCATCACGTTCGATATTTAACCAATTCTGTAGATTCTTGCTTGTTGTCTCTACGCAATCATCAACTACACATGAAATATTCATAAACCATTCAACGCGAGTCGGTCCCATAGCCTCCTCATCCCGAACCGAGCATGCAACTCTGAACGTAAGACCACCGAATACAAAGTATACGCCGCCACTTTACTGGGACGGAGCTATATGGACATCATGATAAATTTAATTGAAGTGGATCCCCTGTCCGACGTCATCCTATCACTGTTCTGGTTAAAAACACATCTGCGGTCTTTCTTCTTTCACCGGGCCGCCAATTAATCATTTTATAATTTATTCATAAATTCGTCGCTGTTTTCACGAAGTGACGGTAGAGAAAAAAAATTGCATTCACTTTAATAATAATATTGGCATTTATATAGCGCTCTTACAGACATACATGTGTATCACAGCGCTTTACAACATATTATTATTACCCCGGTCATCGGATTCAGGCTTACCCGCACACAAGGTATGCACATTCTCCACTCCCTGGGGAGCATTCCAGCCAGTCGCCATTTTACAAGCGCCACTTGCTAATCAAACCACATTAGCTTTCGCATCCTACTGGGTACCCATTTTAACACCTGGGTGGAGAGTGGCAAATGTAGATCAATGTCTTGCCAAAGGACATTAGTGCCGCGGCGGGACTTGAACCGCGGACCTTGTGATCCACAGTCCGGTGACTTATCCACTCGACCACGACGATTTTCCTCACTACCGTCACTTCGTGAAAACAAGGACGAATTATATCAATAGGTCATGGGCCCCCGGCTCGGCATCTCTCTCTTGTGACATGGTGTTCATGTACGACTGAAAAAGATATTTACTGCCCAATTTAACACTGATGCAATTTGACACAGATCTTACGTGAACCAGCAATAATTGAAAGACGCCGTCAGACAACTTCGTGACCCAATATAGTTTTAAGAAGAAAAGAAAAGAAACTGATATCAAACATTATATAGGTCAAAGAATTAAAAACGGAAGAGGTTTTTCGTGAAATTAAACTGTTTTGATTAACCTATATTTCATTAGGCGTTTTCGTTTCTCATCGATATTAACATTTCCAGATTTTGATGAATAAATTATTCTGTACTAATTTGCCGATATTAATAAGTCTCTGCACAAATAGATTTTCGGAGACAGCATAATTTTTTTTTCAAGAGAATAAGCAGGTTTTACCAAGAAACTTAACAATGAACACTAACTTCTGTAATTTATAATTACCATTTGGTTTTGGTTGGGTACCGTTATATTACAAATCTACAGTTCCTATCCTTATGAATTAACATGAAGAAAATAAGATGTTTAAACTTTAACGTACTACATTGTACCTCATCGCAATATTTCAATAGCCCAGGCCTATTCAAGAAAGAATAAGTGTCGATGGTGTTCAAAAACTTGTTTAATCTTGAAAATTTCCCGATCATGGTCGATCTGTTGAAAGCCAGAAAAGCATATTTTTGGTTAATAATCAAAACGTTTAATTAATCACGAAATCGTGGGACATGGCGAGAGTTCCTCAGGAATACGCACTTTGCTATCGCATGCTGAGGCTTATAAGTCAATTAATGGATGGGGAAAGTATACAGTCTGGGATAACAAAGACTTATCGATCAATGAAACATCTTTGGGAGGACGTTCATCATGATGATTATTATTTTGTGCTCCAACTCACAGCCACAATTCATGTCGGAAGAGTGTCCCATGGCATAGCCTGACTAGCAGTAGATGAATTAGTGGCATCTCCGTCTGTCTACATCGAATGCCTTTGGGGATTGGCTTTGCGTGTTTTCAAAAGACATGGCAGCATTTCAAGAATAGTAAATCCTTCATGAATACAGTCATGTCCGCCATTTCCGACTGAACACAGTAATGATAATATATACTGCTATTCTGGGTTTTTATAGCTCTTAATACATCGAAGATGTCTAAGCGCTTCTTAGATAAATCTCTAGTATAATGTTGCCAATATTAATTCTCAATAATACACTGTTGACCATATACTTGGAAAAAATTCTTACCTCTTTTCATGAAATCATAGTGACAATTTAATTAATCCTTGATATACAAAGTTTATTATCTTCTCAGAACTTTATTTATCAATCTATACGACCCTTCAGATTGATAAATAAAGTAGGATAGGAAAAATAAACTTTACTACTGGAGATTTTAATTAGGAAACTTTAAATTGTAAACACTTTTTAAAATACACTGCTTGCAGTGTTTTAGTTCAAGGTGTATCCTTCACGGTAACATAACATGTACATTGACTGCATTCCTATATACCCTGTCATTCCGTTATCCATTTTTCATAATTAATAATGACCTACTTACATAGATAAACTGCAACAAATTTGTATCCCTTTATCATGTACATATTCATTTAAATAATATGTGAAGGCTGACTATTAAAGCCGGTATTGCGTGGGCCTAATATTTGCAAGCGCTCGATTAAAAAAATAGATCCATTCAATTTCATTCATGTATCAATGTCATCATTTCGATACATCTATTTCTACACATTGTTATTAAAAAGTGTTAGAAGAAGCAGCCGGCAATATTCTTTCAACACAAATACATTTATATTACATTTTCACCCGGGTATAGTCAAGGATGGAAAGGGCGTAGGCGTTGGTTTGGGAGCGAAATCAATAGAATCAAAAGATCTATGCAACTTTTCTCTTACATTACCTAAAGCTGATAAAGGGAAAACTATTATCGTTTCATTTTCACCTCTGCATTCATACTCAATTATGTGAGATGAGAAAAGTGCATTCACCCTGAGTGCATTTTTCACCTTTTCTTCTGCATGAGAGCACATTATATTATGTAGCATGGTGAGTGACGTATATACATAGATGTAGTTCGTGATGATCAACTTATCGCTTGAGATTTCGGTGGAAAGCGCTTCATAAGCACCGTTTTATTATTATCATTGTTATTATTCAGCTAAGAATAGCAAGAAGCGGTGCGTTGATTTTTTGTTTATAAAGCTTTCTTTTTTCTTAGGTGTTCGGAGTATTTTTATTTTCTTTCTTTTTTCCGAATGTACCATTACAACTGCAGCAATAACCAAGTGTGAAAGGAGTTCATCAGATTTTAAGGTGAAAAAGGTTCTGTCATGTTATTCTTTTAACAGAAAATGTATAGGTTACTGCACAGTTAAAATTAAAATTCTGTTCGCTAACAGGCCTATATCCAGAATCCTTCCTTTCAGAAAATACATGTATCTAAAAAAAACTCTTGGCACATACAAAGTCATGTCCAACTATGAAACTTCCTCTTAATTTATTTTCAAACGCAGGTGAAAATAGCTGACGTCCAAAGAAAAGGGGACAGAAGTGTTTGAAACCGATTAAAGTGGAAAACTCTCGATAATGAATCTATAAATCGTCTTTTTTCAGGTCTGCTTGTTTTATTTCACTCTGGTGTCCACTTTTTATTCCATTAGCAAAATGAACAAAATAATAATAATTACCGCGTGGATTTAAAGTTTCATTAGAAGTAAATTACCTTGAAGAAGAGGAATAACGTTTAAATTCTTCTTTCATTATATCAAGTCTTTACCAAAGTTTATTGTAATCAAAGAATATTGCTCTTGACAGCATCAAACGGATCAGCTCGACTGATCAAGTTTACCTACCTCGCCTTCTCATAATGGCAAGGTCCTTTTCCTCTGTTAGGCTTTCGGTAGATATCTTGATCTAGAGCTTACATTTCAGAATATCAATTCACTTACCGGCTTTATCATTATTTTCAGGGAAATCCTTTTAGGTATGTCACGATTGAACGTATAAATAACTTGCCTGTCTTCTCTGGGATTATATTGATTAGGTTTCGATAGAAATGGGTTTAAGGTGGATTTTGAAATCGCAATTATTTCATTAGGCCATGATTTCGTTTGATTAAGAAACCACTTCACCTTTTGCCGATCCCGCCCT
The DNA here is from genome assembly GCF_000002235.5 of Strongylocentrotus purpuratus. NCBI lineage: Eukaryota > Metazoa > Echinodermata > Echinoidea > Camarodonta > Strongylocentrotidae > Strongylocentrotus > Strongylocentrotus purpuratus. The sequence goes on from NW_022145607.1 coordinate 7,658,312, forward strand.
CCTTTAGCAGGAAACGTGCTTACAGCGTATGTCATCATAGTTGAGATATTCTAACTTTTAGTCTTTTCTGAGAGCGAGTATGAATACCCTCTTGTTAAGAAGTCTGATAACATATTTTGAAGCAAAATTGGTGCGCAAGGAAATTCCATGTAACGTGTGTTGCAACCACGAAGGCAAACTACAGAAGGTGACCTATACATTAGCCAAATACATGTATGTTAGGAAACATTTTTCCCCTGGAAATTAATTCACTTCTGTTCAAGTTTCGGAGAAGCTCAGTGCAGTATTCGAGATTTGACCCCCCCCCCCCTTTCCCTTGAAAATAACAACAAATTCATAAATAATAGTACTATCACAGATTATTCACTTTTATGTTGCTTTAACATACCAGTATAACACCAGTATCATCATTCACGTATAATGCGAGCATGTGGATGAAAATAATATTATAAAGAATAGTAATACCACACAGGCGCGTACACAGGGGGGGGGGGTTAAACCCCCCCCCCCCCTTTGGTAATTTTTTGTGTGTAAACCCCCCCCCCCCCCCCCTTTGGATTTTTTTTTTTTTATTATTATTATTTTTTTATTAAAAAAAAAAAAAAAAAAAAAAAATTCCCATGGTTGACCTAAAAAAGCTGACCTTACCCCCCCCCCCCCAACGGAGCAAAATGTCAAATTTTCAAATTTCGAGACCAAAAAAAAAAAAGTGTCCTCTTACCCCCCACCCCCCCCCCCCCCCCCCCCCCCCCCGCTCATTCAGCGGTCGGCTGAGTCGTCGGCCCGATTTCCCGATTTATAAATGTTAAAACCCCCCCCCCCCCCCCCCTTGAAAAAATCCTGCGTACGCGCCTGATACCACATATTATTAACTTTCATGTTGCTTTAGGTCCATGCTTTAACACACCAGTACAATACCAGGGAGGATGAAAATTATCTTACAAAGAATGCCTGTCATCAACTTCAACATTTATAATTAGAGCTTGTGAATATGAAGTCGATGTAACTCATGCTATTTAATATGTATGATAAGTGATAATGAAAAATAATGTATTGTTGATATGTAAGGGGTGGTAATAATGAGACAGGGTGACAGAAACGATATAAACATGCAAATAAAAGGGGGAAAGGGGCACACTGATCCCGGGAAAGTAAAAGTCTCTTTACAGCTGTTGCAAGAAAATAGCGGAGGCAAGACGGAGAATAACCAAATCTATGACAAAGTCCATGAGAAGGCCTATGTGAAATATTTGAGCAGTCACGATACATTCGCTGCTACCTGCGAATGCCCTTAGTACTGTTTAAGTCATACATGCCACCCAAAGTTATTGTATTCACACCATTTAATTGTCGATATGGTATGCGCACAGCAGCATTGTGTTCAATACGACATGAGCATTCAATTTCTGGCCAATGTGATTAAGAGAAATCGAACCGGAAAATTAGTTATTTTCCTTTCCTGTCGGTTGAGTCGCTTCACACTGTAGATACATTGGATATCGAAATAGAGAAACCTTCTAATAGCTTTACAATCGGCTGTAGAAGAAATTAGACATAGATATTAGACCAAGTACTAGCGTTATAAGGAAAAGGAATTATAAACACTTCCTTTCAGGCTTCTGATCAGCCATGCTAAACACTCATCCCAAAATCTTGCTCTCCTATTAATTTATTTCATTCATATCTAAATTCTCCCTTTTTAATCAACATTTAATTCATTATAAATTATCTATTAGCAAAAAGTTACAACTTTGTAATGCAACGCATACGAATGTTCTTGTAGATACGAGTTGCTAATAATATTCAGACGATGAATATAAACACCCTTTACATCTCTAAGCCCTGATTTCATGGGCAATATGACTTTCACATTAATCATCCTCTACAGTTTTGCGATAAAGTTCAAACAAAGGCAGGAAGACATTAACTCATATTTTGTACACACATTTAGTGCCTTTCTGTCTCTCAACAGGCGTATCAATAAACCTAAACAGTGAAGCTCGAAGTATCAAATATAAATGCCAGGAGCGAAAAGGATGTTAGTATGGCCATCATTATCCCAGAGAATTCAGGGAAACCAGTGTTGTTTCTCAATATTGCCTTACCGCATGATGTTCACGAATAGTTCAGCTCACTTATATAGTTTCATGATCATCAACAAATCATGTCCTTCAAACTGCTTGTGGACAAAATGAAACTTCCCTTTTGAAGAATAATCATGATGTGATATAATATTACAGGAAAAACTCGCATGTTCTCTTTCCGCTGTTATTTCCCTAGGATATCACATTGATATGCTGCGAGTTTTGTCTACACATAATAAATTATATCTTGATAATAATTATCCATATGATATTGAATTTCATATTGCGGTTGGCAAACCCATCTATTTTTGTATACAAGACATTGAACCATCGAATATCCTGCTAGTTTCGTGCGGATTCACTTCAACAGCGCATGAGCACTGTAAGTCTTTCAATACCTTCATTCGCTGTATAAAAGTTCTGATATCTAACCTTTTAAGTTATCGTCATTACCCATATTAGCATCGTGATGAAGATAGAATTCTAAATGAAAGTTTAGCACGAGAAGATGCTAAACTTAATGATTTACATAGCTCCATTACTTACTTTCAGTACTAATCATGGTAATGGATTAAACAAACATATTCTTAATTGAAGACGACACGTCCCATCCACATTTTGTATGGGGGTCGCCATAGCAACGCACATTCCGCCAATTGTCCACAGTGTCAATCATTGTTACGAGGTATCAAAATGGTTTCACCTGGCGTTGGATTAATAGACAATAATGATAAAAGATGTGTGAGCAAAGGTGAATGTTCGTCAAAATTGGTACTTTTATTGATTACGAGACAGAGCTTAAACGGTTACAGGTGTCAAGACACTGAAGGTCGATTGAAGATGACTTTATAAAGGAAAGAGTTTTTTTGTAGTGCCATTAAGAGCGTTTGTACATTATGGTGGCCGTTAATTGAAACAGGTGAAAGAAATAATTGTTTCAGACAATGGACATTTTGGAGAGCTCTGAACACTTCGGCATTTCCAAATATCTCTATTTGTAAATGCTAAATCTTGGCAATACTTGCGTTTTATTTTGTATTTCAGTGTATGCCATCTTGTAACCCACTGATTTATTATCGGTATACAAGTCTAAAAATGATAAATGAGTACAAATTTTGCAATGGGATAACAATTTATGATGGGAGATGTCTACAGTATACGCTTGGTGCCGCAGAAAGATGGAGTTTTAAGAATTTTAGAATATTCATCGATTCCCGTAATTAAAATCAATTTTCGATATTACCAATATGATTAGTTGGACCTGAACTTATTAGGAGGGGTGAGCAAGAAAAGGGGAGATCGCCCTTACATTAAAAAAAAAGTGTTTGGAAGGGCCGTACACCCCAGTCCCCCCCCCCCCCCACCCCCCCCCCCCCCCCCCCCCCCCCCCCTCCATCACATCCCTGAGCGAGTCCGGCAGCCAGGCTTGAGTATGGAGGAGCGTGAAGTGACAACATAGCAGGTGTTTGGTAATATTCAGTTGACTTAATTTTGTTCTACCATACATGTTGCAGGCTTATGTCAGAATTGAAAACAGGTGATTATTCTTTGATGCATTTATCATCCTGTTTGTGTTCCTTTCATGAAATCAATTCTGTTTCGAATTTTTACAAGCGCGTGTTCAATAATGATCGGCGTTAGAAAGAAATGTCCCTGACCTTCCTCCCCCTTAACTAGTTTCGTTGTTTCTCTCTGTTAATCTTGTAAAACAGTTTTTTCACCATCATTTGGCTTCCTCTACCTGCTCTTTTTTTTCTCTCTCTAGAGCTCTCTCTCTCTCTCTCTCCTCCCCTCTCCCGACTCTCTTTCTTCCAAACCCGCAATCGTCGATCTACCAGATCTAATTAATTCGATGTAGTTAGATTGTGATTTTCTAGATGACTTCCAAATCACAAGACATGTTACTGTCAATACGTGTGAGACTTCTTGCTCTTCGCAAGCCGATGCATCTAGTAAAGACAGATCTATAATAACCATGGTAACAGCAATTAAAGGTTTTGTTCAAAAACGGATACTGCAAGTAAAAATAGAAGACCAGTTTCTATGAGTTGAATGTCTCTAATAATCATCAATGATCTCTATTTCGTAAATAGATTTTCACTTACCTATTGTATGCACCACAGAAACGTATGTCCAGTTATATCTCAGTACAATATCCACCATAGCTTGAGCCTGAAGAGTATCCGACGGGCAAACTCTCAAGAAGTATTCATAGAGGGTCTTATCGCTCAGGTCACGACTAGTCGCAGAGTACGCAACCTGAGGAATATTGAAGAGCTGAAGGAGATTCTGGACCTGGATCGCAACCTCACTGGACCCTGGCCCTATCACTGATGTGATTTGCTTTCGGGAGCTTACGAACTCGTCGCCTTCCGTAGTCCCACTGCATTCTGGCCGGGTACTCTTCTCGTCCGGTCTCTCAGACTCAAGATTATCGCTTATGAATTGAAGACTCTGTTCAAGGGCCACTGAGGAATACCAGCAAGAGTCCCTGATCTCGCAACCCAAAGTGACGTCCTTGAGTATTTTAGGGTCCTTGTTGATTTTCGCTAGGGTATGAAGCATGACTTCTACTCGATGGATCCCGTACTGTTCCCGTACCCGGCCGCATTCGCGTGCCGTCGCTTCCACTTCGGTCGTCGGCGGGACATGGACCGAGAACAGTGCTCCGATGATCAAATCGCCGTCCACGCGGAGAACTTTCCGGTCGCTCCTCGCAACCCCAGTCGATGTCGACATCAAGGTACAAATCATGATCGTAGATATTAAACTCAGATTTATCCATCGGCAAACGTTGAAGGTAAATTCCATGTCGTCGTGAGATGACTATGAATCCACTCCGGAGAAAGTTTATTAAGAATTTAGCCTGAACAGATTGGGTGAAAGCCACATTCCTACTTCTGCAACAGTACGATTACTTAATATAGCGAAGGAAGCAAGAAAAGAAAAGAAGTCAAACCTACCGGTGCATAGAAGTTAAACTGTCATAGTCAGTCTGTGTCCGCAGGTGTCGCTCTGTCATGTTTGTTAGTAGGGCTACATTTTCTGAATTCCCAGCTTCCACCTATGTATACCAACGACTGAGGAAGTGTCGATGCATTTATTTCTCCTAGGACATTATAATCCTACACAAGCGGAAAGAAAGAAAAATCGAGCATGTTGTCCTCTCTTACTGAACCAGAAGAAGCGGAAATTTTGCCCCATCCGATTCCCTGGCGCGCTACGAAGTCGGAGAGCGAGAGCGCGGGCAATAAAATTTAGTTTGCTGGGAGAAAACTGTCGTCTGCTAGATGAGAAGCCAGACGAATGTGATTGGTTGATTGAGTACTGTGCAACCGACCGACAATTCCACTTGCAAGAGATGATAACATACAAAAGGTGAAATGAAAGTTGTCTTGTATCGCACTCGAGAGGGCGGCATCGGTTTCCTACGGACAGAGCCATCTATATACAGAGCCATCTATATAGATGGCTCTGCCTACGGCGGACAAAGCCGGGACAAAGTGTATGATCGAATCTCTTTGATAAACATAGCTATCCTTTATTAGATGGTTAATAAATATATATAGATAATTATTATTAAAAAATGGGATCTCTATGGTTATAATATCAAATGACACAGTAAAATGGCAATGTGTTAATTATTCATATGCATCATGAATTGAAAACATCCCTAAAATTATTCATCAATATGGAATCAATATGGAATCAATAATAATAATACAATGTATTTCATGGAAGTTCTGAAGAACGTCAATAAACACATTGACTTGTATAACTCTTTTGATTAAAAAAAAGTTACGCGCTAGGTTTGTAACCTCCTTCGAAGGAATTTACAAGGGACTTTACTTGTTAAAATCGTCAATAGCAGTGAACAAAATCAAACATCCGACCATTCTAATAATACAATATTTTTGGGATCGGGTTGAGTGATAATTATGTACCACTAAAACGAACTCTTTTGGGTATACCTTTCCCTAAAATAAACAATGCATCATATTAATAATGAAGGAATGAATACTTAATTAATTAATTTAATTTGAATATGATATGACAAAGGGAAATACTTGTACTTTGATAAAGTTGTTTAAGTAATGACACAGTACATCTTTCATCCAATAAGAGGGGACATTATAACTAGTTATCGTCATTTTAGCTGCAGTTCATAATTTAAATGGCATCAGCGGGGATTGACAGAACCTTTTATCGTTTTTCCCTTGAATGTCTTGAATTTGAAGAAAGAAATAATATGATGAAATTAAATTTGTACAAAATCATATATTACACATTGATTCTGGATTCAAAGATTTTCATTCAAGCTTGAGAGAGTTTATTGTTAGAACTGAAACAAATTGCTCATGGTAAAAACTGAGCTGTAATGTGATCATACATAATACATATTCCCCATGTTTGCGCGGACCCCACGCAACGAATCAGCCAATGTATGATGATGAATGATGGGGGTTTTTGTCTCTCTTAATATCAATTGTAAAAATACATTCAGATATAGACCAATCGGGTTACTGCGTACTTGTTGAAAAGGACCTATATTTTATTGGACGGGAAAAGGCAGACTGTAACATGAAATAAGTCTGCAAAACATTTTAAAGGTGCATGATGTCGATAGTTAATATGTGGTTTGGGAAATAACGTGAATTCTTATTCGACTCTATTGATGACAGAGCTACACCATCAGCGTGTCCCGGGGGTGGCTTTGGGGTTGAGCCCCTGACGCCCCCTCCCCCCCCCCCAAAAAAAAATGAATGTTATTTAGACACCAACGATTGTAGGACAAGAAGCAGTAAATAATTCGTGGCTTGGCAGTCTTGATTGGGTACTTGAAACAAATAAACCTGAGATCAAAAGGTCCCCTGTCAAAAATAAATAGCTAGCCCAGGCTCGCTGGATAGCCTAAATGAAGACAAGAATAGCTGAATGGAGCTCTATGCCCAAGCACGCTTGCCTATTATGTTGACCACTGGGTGATTGCAGACCAACTAGGCCACTTTCATAATGTAACCAAATGTATGCATATGCCTTTGTAAAGCGCCACCATACGAATTCTTTTATTCACCTGTTACGAATAAAAGGTATCTCAAAAGTCAGAATTCAAATTGCATATACTATTTGTTGCTACAATGACAACACGTCATATATAATTTGCACACTGCATGGCTATCGAAATACAATAATTCGTAACAGATGAATTGAATAATTTGTATCGAGGCACTTAGGTATACATTTGGCTACATTGCGAAAATGGCCTTTTTAGCCCCTATTGGAATGTCAGCTATAAATGAGGGTGGGTGGATGCTTTCAATAGACTTGAATGTGAAAGACCCTTTGTTTCCCTTTTTATTTGAAAAGTAAAACCCTGCTATATATGTTGCATGTTGAAAAATTGTTTACAGACTTGAGAAAATATAGGATGGGACTGTAGAGAGTGAATGAGACAAGTAAATTAAAGTTGATATGTAAACAATATTGTTAAAACTGGCAAGAGGGGACTCTTGATTGTATTTTAAAATGGGGCATAGCTTTGTGGCTAACGCTGACGACAAGCGCAGATAGCTTCAAATGTTATGCATACCTTTCACGCAAAGGTTGTTCTTGACAACCAGAGAGCTTGCCAGAGGCAACCAGTAATGTATGCAGACTGAATTCCAAGTATTCTAGTTCATTCATCAATAACAGGTTAATGGAATAACTCGACGTCACTAGGTCCCCAAGAAAAACTTCGATACATGCATGCATACAGTGGCGTACGCACGATTTTTTCAAGGGGGGTGATTTCAAGTAAAATGTAAAAATCGCGGCGAAAATTTCGAAACGACTAAAGCCAGCCGCTGAATAAGCGGGGGGGGGGGGGGGGGGCAAGAGCACATTTTTTTTTTTTGGGGGGGGGGGCTCCGGATATTGGAAAATTATGTCGTCAGATATTTCGTTCAGTGGATGGGGGGGGGACACTTTTTTTATGCCTCCTTTCGCACACACATTTTTAAAATATTTTTTACAACTAACAAAATTCGAGGGGGGTTAGCCCCCGAAACACCCCTCCCCCTCCTCCCCTGGGTACGCGCCTGCATGCATAATTTTATTAATAAAATATGTTATAAGTAAATGAATTAATAAACTGAATAAACGTAACTAGTCGTGTGCAATGACCTCGTTAGTATAAAGTTAAATTCGAACTTCCCCTGGATTTTAACTCATACAAAGAAAGACAATGATTTGTGTCCAATGCTGGAAATAGAATGAGGGTTTAAGTGCAATAAAACATTAATTGCATGGAGGACAACAATTAAAACCAAGAAGCTATCCCGGAAGCTATACAGTAATGTTTGCTTCGTATCTGTCATTAGAATTTTCTTTCTCGCTCGCATTTCTTGCGAGCCGCGCAAAACGATGAGGTGAAACAGTCATCTCCTAATCCAGCTATTTTTCACTAAGAATTACGGTTTTTCAAAACCCGTTCCATTTCCCCGATGACAGGTATTATAGGGAGTGATTCATTGACGGGATACTAATGTATTGATGTGGCACTTAGCTAAGACATCACTCATTCCATTCGTCTATAGATCGGGTAAAACTCCAAAAGAATTATTTTGAATGGAACAGCAGAACATGGCTCATTCAGTGAAATGTGCAGGTCACGTGACTTTTCTCACTGCTTTCAAACCAAGTATGACTTGACAATAGATAATGTATTTCGATTTTCCTAAGAGGTATGTCACGTTTGTCCGTGGCTATAGCAACGACATGGACTACAGTTTACAGCAAGGTTATGATAACGGCGCCGGGGTGCATCAAGGGTGCCCCCCCCCCCTAAATTGCAAATGATTGAGATATTTACATTTTATTTACAACGAGGAAGCAAAATGTTGCAAGCTCTTCTGCTCTTTGCAAAACGGGATAAGTACGAATATCAGGATATATAGAAACAATGATTAGAAAAGTCGCTCAATATAGTTTTCCCCCAGATAAAATGCAGTTCTTTTGGTTTTTAGGTGTAGAAGCCATCATGATAATGTTTGTAATGGCTCCCATGGTTGATAATCAGTTTTGATATCCGCCTCTCTGCGTGTCCCATTGTCATAACAGGATCTTATGACTGATCACTTTCTATTCTCTCACTCTTTGCAGTCTCTCATTTTCATAACGCATACAATGCTTCCAACTATTTTGCCTTTCTAACGTGATGGCTCCGGGGTTTCCCCTCATTACCACCATTTTTCTCTCTCTGATTTTTTGCTTATATGCGTTTGATTGTTTTTTTTTACATTACCCCGGAAAAGCGAAAAGGGATTTTTCTCTACTGCTCTCCACCTAACATCAAAATGTTTATTTATGATTTATGAAGCAAATCAGATCAAGGATAAGCCTATGAGGTAAGTAAAAGTGTAGTCATGATCGTGATTAAAATAGGGGAAAGGATTGGATGTATTGTAACATATCAAACTTCTTTCTTATATGTTTTCCCCCTTTTTTCCTCTGCCGATCCAATAAAAAAAATCTCTTGGTTTTATTAAATAATTAGAGCCTCTCGCACAAATGCACTAGCGACTTTTCAAATTTAGGAAAAAAACTTCCCTAAATATACAACTGCATTTCTGAATATTTATAAAAGGGTATCGGGTATACATTTCGTATTAAAATCACCTAAATATAGATTTATATTAAACATCGTATATTTCCCCTCCCACTCTCTCTTTCTCTCCCTCCCTTTCTCTCTCTCTCTCTCTCTCTCTCTCTCCCTCTACCTCTCTCTCCCTTCTCTCTCTTTCTCTCTCTCATTATCTCTCTCGACCTTCTCTCTCTTTCTCTCCGTTTGTTTTCCCCGGCCATTTAATAAGAAATTTGACGTGCTCTATTTTTGCTGTGCTTTTGGGAATTGTCATTGACAGGTTGTAGACTCCGTGGGGTCATGAATATTTCATTAATCTACCGACGAATAACGGATATAGCATGCATGTTAAGGTGACAACTTATTTGAAGGAAGTTAACATCCTGCACAACTTTAGCATTATTTAATGCAAATTTTACAAGAATAGTTTCGCTTTTTCAGTCCTTTATATCTAATTTATTAATGCATGGATGTAATTTTTTTATTTATGTTAAATAGTCATAAAACTATGATCATAATAATGCTGAGAGGCCCAAATGTTGTTTTGGTTCACAAGGAAACAGATTGGTATTAAACATTGGGTATACTATACTATAGCTTGGTACGAGCTCACTTATCTCTGAACCAACCTAATTTAAACTTGATTTCCCCCTATAAGATTATATTTTCCACTTTTAAATGACGATGAGAAATAGTTTATCAGATGATAGTGAAATGCCAACAGTTTGTACATCAGTAACCTAATGGGATTATAACTACCAATTAGCATCAAGTAAATATGTAGACATTTAAATTTCCATTTCTGTTTTTGCTGTACGTTTTCCCCTTTACTAAAAAACATAAAATCCAGGTTTATATGATTTATTTTATGATTATGCTTTATAGTCATAAACATGATGATATCTGACACTTCATTAGAAACTTTGAAAAACTTCATTAAAGAAGCCATAATGCTGAATCAAACTATTAAAATGTCCTAACTAAAACGCACACAACTTTGAGCAAGTTATGCAACCAATGAAATATTCTCGTTCTTATATTATGAGAAACTACACTTGAATTTTATATTTACATTTTTTCCAAAGGTTGCACAATAGCATATTAGGCATCATTATACTCATGGCAAATAAAAGATAAAGAAGCGCCTACCTTTTGCTGTTAATCCATTTTGTGAAAAATATGAGATATTCCGTGAGCATAAATTACCAAGAAAGTGTATTGTAAATGCCTGTTATTAATAATCCGTGTCTTGTGCACCTGCTAACAGCTTTTAGCGTTGCTATGATAAGTTTTGCGCGCCCTGTGACGTAATAATCACATCGCGCGCAAGGTGCTTATCTGTTATCATATCAAACTGCTATATTAGTTGGTAAAGGCAGAATGACTAGCTTGCATAATCATTATCAGTTTCCTCTGTTAATTGTACAAAGTAACATATGTATTCATTGTAGTCTCTTCTGCAATCATAATTGTTGTCAAATTAATTACCAACAGTGAAATTTATATATATTAAATCCATATTTCGACAGAAATTAAATGTTCTGTAAACTTCGCAAACCGACTTTTTGTAATATCATTATTTTTGCCATCTCTTTAGCTCTCATTTCGTTCTCTCTGTGTGTTTTTAATGGATAGAAGACGTGGTAAAATACTTGAAGATATTAGTTGGGGGCAGAATAAAGCAATGGATGATGGGAAGAGAAGCAGGAAGTTGAGATGACAATGATGAATGGGAAATGATTCGGCAGCGGCGTATCCAGAAATGGATAAACGGGGGCGGAGTCCTTTCCCTGCCAGATAGAAGGGGGCCAGGGGCGGTGTCCGGTGCGGGGGCGGTGTCCGGTGCGTGATATAAACAATGTAGACGGAAATAGACGAATAGAAAAAGGGTTGACAAAAAGAATGGTGACGTGAAGAACAGCGAAGTAGGTGAACAGTCGTGGTGATAACGACTCGAACGTCAAGGAAAACGCTACGAGAGCAGGAACTAAATGAATATTTAGTTTTCATAACATGAACGTTTCTCCATTCTCTGACACCCCCCCCCCCCCCTTCTCTTTCTCTCTCCTTCTTTTTTGTCTCTTCCCATCTCTGACATGTTTTCAATGTTTTTTTCTTAATTCCACTTTTTCATTTCCACTTTTTTCTTTTCTCATGCCTCTTCCTCTCTCTCTCTTTCTATCTCTCTCTCTCTCCCTCTCCCTCTCCCTCTCTTTCTCTCTCTTTGTTTAAAGAGAAATTGAGCAGCAAATCACAAAATTTAGGCAAATTCAGTGCTTTATTTTATTCTTTCAAATTGCAATTAATTTGATATATTCAACAAATTACCTTAAAAGTTAATATTTTCTACTTAATGAAATATGGTTTTTCATTTTTACTGAAGCACAATTTCTTGAAATGTCCTAAAAACAATGGTGTCACTAATATTCAACATTCATGGTTATAAATGTACATGATTATGATGCATACGAATTTGACATCTGGAATCAAAATCAAAATAACAATTGCACACATCAACATGCAGTTACATGTTTTTTTTTGTTAATTACGAGGAAGCAATTACATGTTGAACTATTTTTTTTAAAAAAACCGGTTTCTAGAGGCAATTTATTTCAAGATCTTGCATGAGTCAAAAACCTAATAAACCATTTTGAATGATTCATTTTTACATTCTGCATTATGCAACTGGTATGAAAAAAAGTTTTGTTTTTTTTTTGTTCAAAGAGAATGCAAATAAAACCATGCGAAACCATATATCAGTTTTCACACAAGTCATACCGGTATATAATTCTTTATCACATGTATACATCATAACTTTACCAGTCCTACTTGAACACTAATTACATTTCTTCAGAGTCAACTACATTGTTATAATAATCCATACACTTACCATATTATTATGATTACAAGCAAACAATTTTGAATTTCACAATGAAATGAACTCATGTTCACGTATTAACAATTTCAGTTTCATAACTCCTACATGTACGTAATCTTCTTTGCCTATTCAAAAAGGTGGATTAAGTACCAGAGTGTCAGTTCCTGTACAATACACATATTTATTTTTTCCATTCATTTCTGTACTCAATCTATGACATTAATAAATGATATAAGACATAAGCATACTGTTAAGCAATTCCAACTGAACTAATGAGGTATCAATCTGGAATAGCAATGTCCTCATGTGGGTTCAAATTAATCAAAATAATACTTTTTTTTCATAGCAATATACAAAAAGGTAGTAGTCCCAATTCAAATGTGTACATTTTAAAAAAGAAGACCATGCAATGAAGTATAAAAATATAGACAAATCAAAGACAATTAACAACATCACATCAGGCAAACTTATCACTGTCTAGAATCCACCTGTAGCACTTTGAATAATTGAAATATAAAATGGAATGCCAATACATGAATGATGTACATGAGATAAAAAGAAGTTGTTTAAAACGGGTGCCATGCTCGTCTCTATATGGCCTATGAATATATACTTCAATCATCTGTTGTTATTATTTGTTATGGTACACATACATGTATGACTGTTAGTGTTCTTAAAAGCACATCAGGTTTAAAGGGATCCGGTAACTTTATCTCAGATTCTGAAACAAAATTCTGGATTTAGCTCATGATGTAATGATAATTATAAACCTTTAGGTCAGTCAGGAGCCCCATGACTTTTACAAGCCGATCGTCTGTCTGATTATCAAGATATTTATGATTGGAATTACAAATTTTGAAAACCGTTCGCCTGACGGTTTTCATAACACTACAGTCTATTGGGGAAAACGAGTATGGTAAAACCGGTCACTCAAAGATTTTTACTTTTTTGAGGCACTTCTTGATCATTTTGAAGCGCAATTTTTTTATGGCTTCAATATTACACCATATCACAGACACTGATAACACTTAGGGCCGTGTATCTCAGATTTAACATTGTTAAACGATCCCTTTAATACATGTATAATTCAAAAGATGGTGCCTTATAGTCCATAAAATAGAGACTATGATTGTAATAGACAGCCTCACTTGTCCTGCCCCTTCTCATGCAATAATGACCAATCACTGCAGCACTCATTTGCAGTGGAAATTAAGCACAAATTACCCAACACAAAAGGAAGATATCCACGACAGGGACAAGAAATTATGTTTGCTACTATATACCACAATAAAGTAACATCGTTAAATACAATATATTGAATGTATATCATTTCCCTGAAAGAAAACAAATAGAGACAGAAGTGTTTCAGAAAACTAACATGCTTAAATTTTACTCTGGCTCACTAGCACATCTAGCGATCAGGGCAGAAAGAGGTGTGGGAACATGGCCAACCCCCCAGGTGAGGGGGGGGGGGGGGGAGGGTAATGGTCACTTGCCATAAACTGCACTTGTTTTTAATCTTTATAAATATGATTAGAGATATTCAGTATCATGTGTAGGTAAATAAATAGTGGTACGTGCCTCTTGGAACCTCTTCTAACTTTCCATTCCACCCCCCCCCCCCCCCCGAAAAAAAAGAAAGAATTGCCCCCATTTTAGATTGCCCTTGGCAAGTGGGTTAGTAGCACCCTGTCATGTACTGGTGTTTGACTGGTATAGGATCCATTGATATCAGGTGTAGAGTGATCCTGTGTCTTTCATGAAAGATGTCAACTGCTTCTGCTCAGCTGCAAGTTGTTGAGATACGTCCTACACAGAAACAGAGAAAGAAGCAAGGAGACCAGTATGATGAGGAAGAAATAAATTTGCAACATAATGAGGTGAAAAACAAAGACAGGATAGAAATTTGATAGACTAGGGGGTGTTCCACAAAGATTAAGATCGACTTTAAGTTTGACTTAACTATGGCAGGCCATTCATGCCACTGTTTGCTCTCACCATTTACTGGCATTCGTCTCTCAAGGAACGTACAAATAATGGTCACAAATCTACAGAATTTATATTTTTAGATAATTCATTATTATTGAAGGAAAAAATATATTATCTAAAGATCATAATTGAGAGACCAATGGTGAGAGCAACCAGTGGCATGAATGGCCTGCCATAGTTAAGACTTAAGACCAACTTAAAGTCGATCTTAGTCTTTGTGAAACACTCCCTGGATTAATATGATGAAACAGCAAGAAGAGAAAATACAATTACTTGCTGCTTGCTAAACTTTTGAATGTAGACTATTTACCTTCGTGAAATTTGAAAGGATACGGGGAAACATGCTGAATATTCATAAATGAGTGGCAAAAGCAAATCAACTTTCTCAAATTTCACTCTGTTTAGCATAAAAAGATCATATAAAAAGATCACACCTTTATTCTTCAAGACCACTTACAATTTGTCTGTTTTGTTCCTGCTAGGAATGCTCACAACTGTTACTTCTACTAAAAGACATGCTTTAGGTAACGTTTTTTTGTTAAGAACAATATCGGGTGAAATTTGAATAATAATTTATTGTATATTTACCTTTATGTATGGCTGAAGAATAGAGCAAGACAGTAGAGGCATAAAGGATGCAATAAGAAGAGCCAACGGTTCTCTATCAGATACAAATGTGACGTACAGCACCCCTGGTAATCGGCTTACTTCACAGTACGTCAAAACTGAATAGGAGACAAAAATAAAATAAAAATTCATGATAAGATAAAAGAAAAATTAGAAGAGCCAATGGCTCTCTATAAAATACAGAGTGAGAGATAACAAGAGAACTAGTGTGATGTACATGTACAGAATCCGTGGTAATCGGCTTAATACTTTACAGTATGTCAAAACTGAATAGAAGATTAGAATAAATGAAATTCACGATAGGACTAAACACAAATCTTAATTGATATTTTTAAAATAGAGCAAAATATAATGTTAAGGTTAATCAAATATTTTTGTAAAGTTGTCTTATTTTGTATACGGACTTGGTGAAAAACAGCTTTGCGCCTGAAAGCAGGGTTTTTTAAAAACCTCTATGGTGATACGGTGGCACTGAAATAAATGAAATTGAATAAATTACATACAATCCTTTTTATGTTACAGAATACATCACAAGGAGGTGGTAATAAACAAATAAAAAAATCAAAAATCAAAAAAAGCGATTAAAATTCAGATTAAGAAAGAAAGGATACCTGACAGATAGAAACAGATCTATATAAAATGTCATTTTCCACACAATGAATCAGAATGGGTGCACAAAATTATTACGATACAAAAAATAAAATTTGGCTTTTCTATGTATTAAAGCCTAGTGCTGTAAAACTCTATTTCCAGGCAATAGAACACTAACTGACATTTTACACAATAATTGGAGCTCTAGACAAATTGAACATTATTCTCTTTCTTAATCCTCTAATAATTATTATTTCAAGGAGGAAAAGACCCAAGTATTAATCTTGCTTCAGAATAGCTTTAAGCAATCAGCCTGCTAGCATGGTAGCTCCCTGCCAGCCATAAATGAAACTGATGATATAGATGGAAGATGATGGATTTGGGCAGCTTAAACAGATGATCCATTTCCCTTATTTGTCCAATGTTCATATGGCATAAGTGTTTTTTTGCTCTGGGAAGTCAAATGCGCATTGCACAGGTGCTTATCAAATACAATTCCCTCATGGTGCGTTCACACCAGATAAAGTTATCGTGAACATGATGGAGAAAAAGCACAACAGAAAACGGATGAACTAAAATGATTTTCTACTCAAGTATACATATTCAACATTTATTTAAAGGAAATATTATGGAGGGCAAATGTTGAAAAGTATCACCTCTGAAAAAAATATTTATTACCGGTATGTTATTTTAAAAAAAGTATAATTAATTTTTTGACATAAGTGTAATTCAAGTAATAAATGATGGGGGAAAAAGGGGGGAAAAAGTATAATTGTACGTGTATGCTGTCACATGTTGTTCTAAGGACAATAAACTAAAATTCTTTAATGAAATTTTTCATAAATTCATAGAGATGATGCACATTCCTCTTGAAACAGCAGTAGTTAAGCCCATTTACACTATAGTGCCAACATCGCAACTTTACAAACACAGCAATGTTATGGTGGATGTTGCTTAGCAATTACTTTTGTCTACCTCCAACGTATCATCAATACAGTAAAACCTGTATAGAGAGTTGGAGACCGCTCAAGGGAAACAAGAAAGGCAGTCTTTATGAAGCACGTGGTCTTGTATGAACAGGTTCCTCTTATACTGTTTCAATGAATGAAAATATGAGACACTCAGATCAAGGAAAAACAAAATTGTGGTCTTTATCAAGAAGCGTATTAGGAAAAATCATGTTTGTTCTGTAGTGTAAATGGGCCTGAGGCATCCTAATTCTCCATGAAATTCCTCTGGTGTGAAACCATCCGACACTTAAATAAATGGTACAGGTGCTTGTACTTGGAGAATTCCCTGATAGAGGGCTTTATATGATGGATGGGAGCTATCGTAAAGTAAAAGGACATGGCCAACGCAGGGTTAGTCGGTCCCATTTGCACAGTATGATCCATTATTCATGGTGTTCAGAGAAAGACAAGAAGGGGGGAAACAGAGAAGGAACACAGGTCACGCTGAAGAAGGGTAATTGTATTCATGGTTCAAGAAAGATTGCTCTGTAAATGCAAGGCTATAAAGTATTGATAAGTTACATTTTTAAATCTATAAAACGGTATATAATTTGAAAAAAGGAAAGAAAAAAATATGAAACCATTTGATAGAGGCAAGCCCTTTTTTTTCATAGGCAACATGTTTAAAATCTATGTCTATGAAAACTACAGATTTAATCTAAAATGCTGTTCTTTATATGTAGGATATAAGACACATTTGTAATAGGTTAGATTTGAGTGTATGTGTATGCAAACCAAAGACATATTATGTAGTTAAGGTATACTATTCAATATTTCTACGTGGTTATGAACATAAATTAAATTGTTAAATAAATTCATATTATAAATATAGTATGAGAGTAAGTATGGCATTTTACGGACAAAGAGGTCAGCCACAGTAACATCATCATTATTCATAATCTTAAAAAATAAGAAGAATTATATTTGTAACTAACAATTCATAGATATAATTTGTAGCTACCGGTAGACAAAAATAGGATTTTTAAAAAAATTTCCATGATCTTATCACTACCAAGGTTCTTGTCATTACATAGTAAAGCTTGGGCAAGTACTAACTAAGTAGGGTTAATACTCCCTGGCATACAACTGTAGGTACTGACTGACACATATGAGTCAATTTATAATTTTAAAGTGCCAAAGTAATCTGGTCCTCCAAACCACCCACTTGGATGCCAACAGCCAACAAGGCAATATTTCAACCAATTTGGACCCCCCCCCCCCCAAAAAAAAAGCCTTAAATTTTCTTCCCATACCCGTTCGATTGACTTTTAAACTGTATTTTCAAAAACTAAATAGTACTTTCAACAAATTATATTGCAATAGTAGTATGTTAGTT
Source organism: Strongylocentrotus purpuratus (assembly GCF_000002235.5). Classification (NCBI taxonomy): domain Eukaryota; kingdom Metazoa; phylum Echinodermata; class Echinoidea; order Camarodonta; family Strongylocentrotidae; genus Strongylocentrotus; species Strongylocentrotus purpuratus. Next base: position 7,676,451 of record NW_022145607.1, read on the forward strand.
GAGTAACTTGAGTTATGCAAATGATGTGGTCACAACATATCTAGTCACTTATAAGTGAATATTCAAATCTCTAAATTGTATATTCTGTTTACTGGAAAGTTTATCTGTCTGGGATATATGGGATAGGCCATTAGTAATATAATTAGGAAGGCAAGCAAGTTTCATTTTCTGACTATCAGCACCCTACCCCTTACAACAAACAAAATACAAAAACAAAACAAAATCACTTCAAGGTTCTCTCAGATCTGGACACGAGAATAATCTGAAATACTGGTAGAGCAATCATCATTGTCTTTAACATTTTCAAATTTATCATCATCACTGATTGTAACAAGCATATACTTCACCACTCCTTATCATCACCAAAATAATCATCATTTGTCATTATCATCATCACTGTACTCTCCTCCTCTTCCTCCTCTCTCTTCCCCTCATCATCACTATCATCGTCTTGACTACAATCTCTTTTGTTACATGTATATACATGACACAAGAGGGGGCTCTTTCATTTACCCGACATCAATATTTAAAGTAAATCCAACCACATACCAACATACAGTGCATGTACATGCATTGACATGCTTTTAGAGAGGTCCTCCTACAACATACATGTACATGTACCAGTGCGAACAATGCATTTTCTCTCATTAGAGCTTTTTGGGGATTTACCTTGGAATTTACTTTAGGAAAGGTTTGTCTTCTTACTAGAAATGTTACTTGTAAAGAGATTACCAGATTAAATTGCTCACATCTCCCCTAGTTTGGCAAACTGAACATCTCTCATGTTTTGGGTGGCAAAACCCAAATGATCATTCCAACTGTGTATTGTTTGTAGTGTAATTCTGTCCAATTGTTTTTTATAAATATTCTTAAATTTAATTCTTAATATTCTTAGTTTCACAATGATAATAACACAAACAATTGTCATTTGTATTCCTCCATCTATCTGGAACTTGTATTCCGCAGTGAACAAAGAAAAATAGTTCAGAAAGAGTCTAAGTAAGTGCCATATTCCTGTGTCAAGCATTGCTAAATTAAACAATTAAAAAGGTAGGATTTCAACTTGGATTTGAAACTCTCTAATGAGGCCTAAAACAAAAATATGGTGCATTTCCCTTTAGGTGCCAAAACATGGCTCGGTCGGTCAGAAATCTGTTTTATTGTTTTTTAAACTTTTTTTTATATATTTTTAATTCCCTCTTTGAGCTGATATTTCTCAGTTTTGAATGCTTTAATAATTTTTTTTTCTCTAAAAAATGGTTTAAAAAAAATTCTTTTAAAAAGCCGACCGTCGATTTCAAAATATTTGGGTCGGTCGCAAAGGGCAATACAACATCTTTTTTTGTTTAGGCCTAAGGTTTCTTTCTACTCACCCTCTGCTCCTAGTCCACCCACAGTATTGGGAGGCTCTAGGTACGGACAGCACGCCTGAGCGGTCAGAGACGATGATCGGAGGGAGTACAACGGAAAACTATCTCCTCTGGAGAGAAGATCTAAATCCGTCTTCAGCTCTCCTACTCTATGGCTGTCCAGGATGATCACGGTGGAGGGCGCGGCGGTGGAAAAGAGCTGAAAACAAAAAAGGGGGAAAAGGGTTTGTGATGATTTATATTGTAGTAAACAGTGTCTGGTCGAGCATGCAAGCTTTTGTGTCACAAATACAGAGTTTGTTCTAATCACTCATCGTATATTGCATTAGATTATTAACCGAAAGTGCTTGATCCTTCAAGAATATTAATTTGTCTATCTTAATTTTACCAAGCACTCGTCTATCTGTAGCAGCAGTTCCAAAAGTTATAAGAGAATACAGAAAAATTTATATTAGAAATACACAAATAAAATGAATACAACACAAGTATATAAATTTGCCTAGGGCATCAACAAGTTTAATACTGCATCCATTCTGTCAATGTACAATGTATATATTTTTTTCTCATAATGTATGAAGCATTAGTCTTCAATAGTGAGATATATGTCTATAGCATCTTTTCTTCTCTACCCCAATCACTATACAGTGCAGTTTAACTAGAATTAAATTACCGTATATGTTTAATGAATCTTCAAAATTATACCTTGTTGAGAGTAGTCTGAACATTTCTGCTTTTAAAATAATTTGATAGTATTACAATAAATAAAATCCACTATAATTCACGGAAAGCTTTCAATACACTTTGATGCATATATATATAGAACAAAAGAAGAACATGTTCGGCAATTTTCTTTTCAACTTCCGTTTTGCTCCCAGAAAAGGAGATTGTCTCCAAGACTGGTCTTACCTGTTGCACCCATGAATATGTTTGTTGGCTTGAGACAGGCTGCTGGCATTGACACAACGCTAGCTCTGGCCTCCCCTTCCGTCTGCAAAATAAACAAGAATAGTGAGGTGAACTTTCACTTATATTTTTCTCTTCGATTCGCATCTAAAGTTTCTTTAAAAAATAATCAATAAAGAAGAGATGCAGTATAAACAGAAGAACAAAAAAAGTATATGAAGATGATGATGATATTAATCATTTCAATAACAAGAAGAGTGAAGTTAAAATCAATTCTTAGCACCCTTTGTAGCTTGTTTATCTTTCAAAACTTATGATACAATCATTTCTGTATCATCACTGATCTTTTGGTAACAAAGTACACTATGTTGTCCATTTGGAGCCTGAAGGGCATTCATTTACTCATGTACTTCAACACAGAGCACCCATCTCGCTCCAAACAGACGATGTGATCACTTTCATAAGGTTTTGATCCTTCATGTTTTTCACTGTCAACAATTACGATGATTCATGCCTGTATAGACTAACATACAGTAGTAAGTGCTAACATGACTAACAGTGATATAGTCAAAGGTTGCATTTTTCTCCTATTATACTGTCTATGCATCATAAAATAAACTTCAGTCTCTTCTCACCTCCAGACAAAAGCTGATGAATCAGAGGGAGCTGTTTGTTCCCTAGTATGAGATTGTGCATCACTCCCTCCACATGAAATATTGCACAGCATCTCCCTCTCATCAGGACCAAACAGACTGTCAACAAAACCTACATACAGAGTGAGACATAAAGTAGATTATTACAACATTATTACAACTTGGGTTGCCAACTATCACTTTACAAATGTTATACTTGTATTGTCATATTATTTGACAAAGAAAGTACAACACAAATCAGAGGAACAAAAAATTAAGAAGCATAAATAATACAAGTCAACTTTGAGACAAGCATAATATTATCTTTACTGTAAAACCGGAAACTGGTAAGTGCAAGAAACTTTTGTCAATTTTGCAAGTGCTCCAGATTAGTGGATGATGTAAAATTATGGAATAAAAACACAAAGTCACTAGGAAAATTAAATTGGGCAACAACAAAGTTGCAAATGCTTCAGATATTACGTTGCATATTACCAAGCATAATGTAGTACAAAGAATAAGCCAAGAAAAGTTTACAATCACATTAATGCATTTTTTTAATCATTATTTGTTTTACCCCAAACTACCAGTACTGAAAGTGGAAAGAACGCTCGTGTAGATGTGGTTTGCTGGACATAAATGTACTTGGGGGTAATCTTAAAATGAAAGAATGGCTAGATACTGTATATACCAAATTCAAGATATCAACTTGTAATTGTAATTGTCAGAAGTGTCAGTACATCACAAAAATGATTTGAAATAAAAGTTTACAAAATGTCTGATGCCAAGACAAAAAAAAATCTAAACAGTATTTGAATCAACAAATTGGAAAACTTGTACAATTGTCGATCTACAAGTAACTGCTTTTTACAAATTTACTCAGACAAGAAATGATATTTACCTGTTGCAACTGGGCCTATTGCAATCAGAAGACATTTACACTCCAGCTTTTTAGCACCATTGAGGAGCTTCTCGTCCCATCTAAACACAGGAGCCCTGTATTAATAAAATAATAAAAAAAAAGCAAAATAAAATCAATGAATATCACAAATTTTGGTCAATAGAAATATGATTGACACATACATGTATGCTCAATGAATCATCCTCACATTTCAACCCGTCTCTCCCTATCACTGGCTGCCATTCGTTTAATGATATTACACAACCTCCTCCCTCCACAAATAGCAGTAACCATGGAAGAATCCTGGATCGATGAACAGGCTTAGACCTACTGTACAACATCGTAGTAAAGTAAAGTAAGCAAGAGATTGGTGCTAGAAAGCTTGCAATTTTTTGTTTGATCCAATACCAAAATCATATTACAGTCAAACCCTCTATTTGTTAGGATTTTTTTCAGCATCCTTAAAAGGTTAAGTAGTTCACTTAAGTTTAAGTCTTACGTAACTTTTTTTTAAGTTTGAAAAATTCTCATTTATTTGTAACGTATTGGCATTGCCATTGCACTTAAGTTAAGCAGGGCTATCAACCCTCCCGCATTTGGAGGGAGTCTCACGCCACCACGCTCATTCTCCCGCCGTCCCAAAAGCTCGTAGCGGGAGACTCCCGCCACCACACCTTCCTCCCGCTCTCCTGCCAACGATGTAGAATCTCCCGGTTTATGAGAAAACCGGTGCTTATGTAGATGCGTATCCGTTTATATCAATTTTTTTTTAGCAGGTTAATATCCATTCTTAGCAAATGAATTTTAGCCCAATTTTTTACTAATCTTAATCATAATCATATATTGCATTTTCCACCTGAATTTGGATCACACCCGACATCGGGAAACCTCCGTTTAGGGCTTCGATGTCGACGTCGTCGCTCAGTACAGTCTTTACGCGTTTACGCTGTAGTCGTGCACCTCAAACTGAAGCTATCAGTCCAAAATTATGCAGACTTTTCGTATGATTTATGGTATCGTGCATGCGCGTAACAAAGAGCTAAAAATCTTAAGAATTAAGAGATCGGGAGGCGAGAGGGCCTTGCCCCTCCCCCTCCCCCCCCCCCTCCCGCAAGAAGAGAGAGAGTAGGAAAAGAAGAGAAATGGAAAGAGGAGATAACGGGGATGGAAGAAGAGGAAGAAGAAAAGAAAAGGAGGAAAAAATTAAGAGATCGGGGGGCGAGAGGGCCTTGCCCCTCCCCCCTCCTCCGCTAAGAGAGAGAGAAAGAAAGAGAGAGAGAAGGAAAAGAAGAGAAATGGAAAGAGGAGAGAACGGGAAAGAAAGAAGAGAACGAGAAGAAGAAAAAAGGGGGCAAGAAGGAGGTCCTTGGGGCGAGAGGGCCTTCCCCCTCCCGCCTCCCCCCCCCCCCTCCCGCAAGAAGAGAGAGAGTAGGAAAAGAAGAGAAATAGAAAGAGGAGATAACGGGGATGGAAGAAGAGGAAGAAGAAAGAAAAGGAGGGAAGAATTAAGAGATCGGGAGGCGAGAGGGCCTTGCCCCTCCCCCCTCCCCCCCCCCCCTCCCGCAAGAAGAGAGAGAGTAGGAAAAGAAGAGAAATGGAAAGAGGAGATAACGGGGATGGAAGAAGAGGAAGAAGAAAAGAAAAGGAGGAAAAAATTAAGAGATCGGGGGGCGAGAGGGCCTTGCCCCTCCCCCCTCCTCCGCTAAGAGAGAGAGAAAGAAAGAGAGAGAGAAGAAAAGAAGAGAAATGGAAAGAGGAGAGAACGGGAAAGAAAGAAGAGAACGAGAAGAAGAAAAAGGGGGCAAGAAGGAGGTCCTTGGGGCGAGAGGGCCTTCCCCCTCCCGCCTCCCCCCCCCCCTCCCGCAAGAAGAGAGAGAGTAGGAAAAGAAGAGAAATAGAAAGAGGAGATAACGGGGATGGAAGAAGAGGAAGAAGAAAAGAAAAGGAGGGAAGAATTAAGAGATCGGGAGGCGAGAGGGCCTTGCCCCTCCCCCCCTTCCCCCCCCCCCCCCTCCCGCAAGAAGAGAGAGAGTAGGAAAAGAAGAGAAATGGAAAGAGGAGATAACGGGGATGGAAGAAGAGGAAGAAGAAAAGAAAAGGAGGAAAAAATTAAGAGATCGGGGGGCGAGAGGGCCTTGCCCCTCCCGCCTCCTCCGCTAAGAGAGAGAGAAAGAAAGAGAGAGAGAAGGAAAAGAAGAGAAATGGAAAGAGGAGAGAACGGGAAAGAAAGAAGAGAAAGAGAAGAAGAAAAAGGGGGCAAGAAGGAGGTCCTTGGGGCGAGAGGGCCTTCCCCCTCCCGCCTCCCCCCCCCCCCCCTCCCTCCCGCAAGAAGAGAGAGAGTAGGAAAAGAAGAGAAATAGAAAGAGGAGATAACGGGGATGGAAGAAGAGGAAGAAGAAAAGAAAAGGAGGAAAAAATTAAGAGATCGGGGGGCGAGAGGGCCTTGCCCCTCCCCCCTCCTCCGCTAAGAGAGAGAGAAAGAAAGAGAGAGAGAAGGAAAAGAAGAGAAATGGAAAGAGGAGAGAACAGGAAAGAAAGAAGAGAACGAGAAGAAGAAAAAGGGGGCAAGAAGGAGGTCCTTGGGGCGAGAGGGCCTTCCCCCTCCTGCCTCCCCCCCCCCCCTCCCGCAAGAAGAGAGAGAGTAGGAAAAGAAGAGAAATAGAAAGAGGAGATAACGGGGATGGAAGAAGAGGAAGAAGAAAAAAAAAGGAGGGAAGAATTAAGAGATCGGGAGGCGAGAGGGCCTTGCCCCTCCCCCCTCCCCCCCCCCTCCCGCAAGAAGAGAGAGAGTAGGAAAAGAAGAGAAATGGAAAGAGGAGAGAACGGAAAGAAAGAAGAGAACGAGAAGAAGAAAAAAGGGGGCAAGAAGGAGGTCCTTGGGGCGAGAGGGCCTTCCCCCTCCCGCCTCCCCCCCCCCCCTCCCGCAAGAAGAGAGAGAGTAGGAAAAGAAGAGAAATGGAAAGAGGAGATAACGGGGATGGAAGAAGAGGAAGAAGAAAAGAAATGGAGGAAAGAATTGAGAGATCGGGGGCGAGAGGGCCTTGCCCCTCCCCCCTCCTCCGCTAAGAGAGAGAGAAAGAAAGAGAGAGAGAAGGAAAAGAAGAGAAATGGAAAGAGGAGAGAACAGGAAAGAAAGAAGAGAACGAGAAGAAGAAAAAAGGGGCAAGAAGGAGGTCCTTGGGGCGAGAGGGCCTTCCCCTTCCCGCCTCCCCCCCCCCCCCCCCCTCCCGCAAGAAGAGAGAGAGAGTAGGAAAAGAAGAGAAATGGAAAGAGGAGATAACGGGGATGGAAGAAGAGGAAGAAGAAAAGAAAAGGAGGGAAGAATTGAGAGATCGGGAGGCGAGAGGGCCTTGCCCCTCCCCCTCCTCCGCTAAGAGAGAGAGAAAGAAAGAGAGAGAGAAGGAAAAGAAGAGAAATGGAAAGAGGAGATAACGGGATGGAAGAAGAGGAAGAAGAAAAGAAAAGGAGGGAAGAATTAAGAGATCGGGGGGCGAGAGGGCCTTGCCCCCCCCCCCCCCTCCTCGTAAAAGGGAAAGAGAGAGAAGGGAAATAAGGAAACTAAAAGAGGAGAGAACGGGAAAAAAGAAGAGAAAGAAGAAAGGTAGGTGAGATCAGTTACAATTTTTCCCGCCAACAAGGTGCAGATTGGAGGCTGGCAGCCCACTGGCGTACTAATAGGGGAGGGGGGGGGGGCTTGGGAGTGAGGGGGGGGGGGCAGTTGCCCCTAAATTTTCCATGAGGCATGAAATGTGCTTATTTAGAGGCCTACATTTCAGGGTTCCGGGAGCAATAGAAAGAGAGAAAGAAAGAAAGAAACGTGACCTACCAGCGTCACAAAATAATGAGGTATCAAAATATGCTCATCTAACTGTAATTAAACGCCCACCCCCCCCCCCCTACCTTCCGGGGGTTTGCCTCTAGACCCCACGCCAATTTACTACGCTCTATCTGCTCGTAAATACTTTATCCCCCCCTAAAAAACGTTCACCGGGCGGGGCCTACATGTAACACGTCTTTGTTTTATTATTATGTGTATTATGAACACATGTATTATTATTGTTATTATTATTATATTGTGCATTTTCTCGACTATAATAAGGATATAATTTCTTTCTTGCTTTCGTTTATTCTTTTTCGGACTATCTTTCTTTCTTTCTCTCCTTCCTTCCTCCCTTCCTCTCTTGCCTTTTTTTTTTGTTATTCTCCTGAAACAAAGACGAGGTGGAGGAGAAAATCAACTACAAAAATATGAATTATGAAATCTGAAATCACCAGAAAATGATGAAAATGATGAGGATGTCTAGACAATGACAACACTGACGACGATGATGATGAGGATGATAATGGTGTTGATGATTCTAAAGAAGAAGAAGAATATTAAATAATAATATGATGATAATGACGAATAATAATAATGAAAAGCTGTCAATAATGAATAAAAAGAAGAAAGAAAAAAAGATGAAGAAGATGGTGGTTGTGATGGTGATGATGATGACAGACGCGGATCCAGGATTTATTGGGGGGGGGCCAAAATTTGAAATATTGGTACGTTAAATGGTGACGTGTGCTGTATCTGGCGCTTGGTCTCGTTTAAGGAGGGGGGTGTTGCGAGAGGGGGCAAAAGCATATCCCACGCCTGTCATATCGAAAAATAAAACCCACATCTGTTTCAGAACGTGGGAAGGGGACGGCTTTCACCAGGCTTTCACTCCCATCGGAGGAACATTCAGAGATTTATAAGTCCATACTGAGCATTATAATGGCTATAACAAAATTAAAAAATCGGAAGAAAATGTATATTTACACCTATGGAGTCGAGGGGCTCCGTATACATGTTTTGTTTGGTAATGAATTAGGTTACTTTATGTTGGTTTCATCATGGTCATGTACGCTAACTACCCACTCGCGTAGCTAGGTTTTTATTCTAGGGGTTAGGGGGACTTGTAATGAGCAATCACTTACAGAGCTAAGCGCGCTCCCTAGGGGTTGGGTCCAGGGACCCCTCCTTGTCTGAATTTTCAAAAAATGTTTCTTTGTCTGCTCCTTTTTCTTCCTAATTTTTGTCTGTTCTCTCTCTCTCTCTCTCTCTCTCTTTCTCTTTCTCTCTTTGGCCGGCGTTTTTGTTTTGGAGGGGGCGACCCTGGCTACGCGCCTGTAACTGCCTCGAAACCCGCCCTAAACGCTGAGTTGTGTGGATCCTTCCAAGTATACGTCGGCTCTTGCAGGAGCCGTAAGGGTTCAATATTCATCGGCGATCATATCAAATAGTCGTGTATCTCAGATGGCGAGATACTGGAAATCAATAACAATTTTCAATACAATTAATAACTATTTCAATAGAATCAGACTTAATATTTTATGTGTGAAAACAAGTCATTGTTCGATGTCGTACGTGATAATAAAAATGTCGGGCTCGGTATTAAGTTTTAAAAGTCGACTTTATTGACGTGTACTATGATAACTAACTATAATATGTTTTATACTAGTTGTGTTTTATACCCTTCAGAACCAGAGTGAAATATGCTCATCTGACTGTAATTAAACACCTGAAACCCCTGAGCTTACGGGAGCTCCACCGAAGAGCTCACCAGGGGCGGCCGATCGACCTCCAAAGTGGGGGGGGGGCACCAAGAAAAAAGAGGCACTTTCTGGAGAAAAAAAAGGGGCACCGACAAAGTGAAATCTCAAAGCGAAAATATACAATTTTGTATACATTAGTATATACCCCTACATTGTTATTACAACAATCAGGGATGATTTCAATATTTGTTTGACTGTATACACCGTACAAGATATTGTTTAAGCATCATGCTTCGCAGTTGGGTTTGATTTGATTGTCTAAAAAATTGCATGCGAGCGAGGAAAAATGTTAAGATGTGTGATAAAAAACCCAATCCTAATCTCATAATGGAAGACTGAAAAGACCTTTGCCAAGTAACATAAGTATATCATCTATAGATGCGTAGCGGGCGTAGCGAGCAAGCTTTGGGGGAAATTGCTCGTATAGTCCCTTGAAATTATCTAGGGCGCGTTTAATGATGAGAGGAAAAGGGACACTTATAAGGAAAGAAAAGGAGCATGTGCCAAAGTACAATGAGTAATTATCATAAGTGAAAATGGGGCACTTCTTACACCCTCAAAAAGAGGAACTCACCAGGGTGAAAAAAGTCAGTCATGACAATAGGAAATGTGCATTTGTAGACGGAAAAGGGGCCCCCATCAGATTTTGATAGTGGCATTTCTAAGATATTATTATATATTGTTAAGAGGAAAATTATCAGAGGTGAAAAGAGGCACTTATCGTACCTGAAAAGGGGTAATGTCCAGATATGAAAAGGGGCACTGATGTGAATGAAAAAGGGGCACTTGTAATAAAGGAAAAGGTGCATTAGTTATGAAATAAAATGGGCACCGATCCGATTTTAAAGAGGCATTTATCGGAGGTGAAGGGTCACTTATCTAAGGTGAAAAGGAGTAACTTCTCGTACCTGAAATGGTTCATTTACCAGAGAAGGGGCAGTTATTAGTAGGGGTAGGGTGTCTTTTTAATGGGGCACTTATCATTAGGAAAAGGGGCACTTATTAAAAAGGAAAAAGGGCACATGTGAAAATATGAGGTGCGCTTATCCTAGTTGAAATACGTGTAGTTATTAAAATGGGAAGGGGCACTTCTTACAAAGGAAAAAGGGGCATTTGTCCAAGGAAAAGAGGCACGTATCTCTCAAATTTAAATAGGACAATTATCTAAGGTAAAGGGAGCATTTATCAAAAGTGAAAAGAGGCACTTCTCGTACCTAACTAGAGGCACTTACTAGAGAGTAAAAAGGGCACTTATGAGAATGGAACATGGACCCCTATTGCAAAGGTTAATGGGAACTTGTCGAAGGAATAGGGGCACGCGTCCAAATAAAAGGGGCACTTATCAGAGTTGAAAAGGGGAAGGGGCACTATTCCTATGTAAAAAGGGGCACTTTTCGGGTGCTTGAAAAAGTGGGAGCACTGTGCCCCCCTGCCCCCCCCCCCCACCCGAGAGGACCACCTCTGGACCCCACCAAGGGCCCTAAGGCCCCTGGATCCTCATCTGATGTGACCGTAATTGAATGCCTAAAACCCCTAAGCTTCCGAGGGCTCCATCCTTTGACCACCCCCCCCCCCCCCCCCCCCCCCCCCCGCCGGGTCTCTGGACCTACGCAAATTTACGCTCCACTCGCTTCGCTCGCTACGCTCTATCTGATCGTTAATATTCCACTTTAAAAAATGTTCCTCGGGGCCTGCATGTACTCTATGTTAGAGTGGTGGTGGTGCATAGTTTTCTTCTGCCCCCCCCCCCCCCCATCCAAAATCCCAAACTGCTTCCGGCGCCTGCTAGTGCCTTGCCGTGCGTGCCCCATCTGTGATCAAGTTTAGAAAGGATGTAGTTGACATGATTAAAAACAACATAATTTTATTACTGTATAAAAGATTGAACAAAAATAAAAGAGTATTCGACAAGGCATTTAACAAAAAAGAGCACCTGAAATTGCATCATGTACATCATAAGTTCACAACGCTTTCTTTCATACAAATACACAAAAAAGTGCAAAAAGCTTGAAGGCATACTATTTTTCAAGATGTAATAAAAACAATATTAATAATGGCGTATTATGATACACTTACATGCTAATGCAAGATAATTTTTGCGTTCTTTCTGCCTGCAAAAAAAAAAATAATATCCATGCTAAAGTTTATTGGAAAAACATGAATATTTTGAAGAGATGCTGGAATTTTAATTTCCGTTATCTGTTAAAAAAAAGTGGGAAATATTATTTGTCTAAACATTGTTTTGATTCATTCATGATATTTATTAACAGTGTCATGAACAGGTAATCTAAATATTATGTTCATTCCTTGGTGGTTATTTAGATACACTCAATGTATATATATTATGATATTAGAAATATGCAACAACATTTCCTTATAAAAAGATATATCGCAACTGAACTTTTTCCATTTTCCTCCAGGCCTGTCTTCTCCCTCTTATCTTCTTTTTTCTTTTTTTTTTCTTCTTCTCACTTCCCTTCCCTTTCCCTTCCTTCTCTCATTTTTTAGTGGCGAGGGGGGGGGATACGCAAGGGCCTTTCGACCCCCACTATCCTTGTTTTCCCCCCTTTTCTTTTCTTCTTCCTCTTCTTTCTTTCCCTTGCTCTCCTCTTTCCCTTTCCCTTCTTTTCTTTTTCTCTTTCTATCTATTTTTTGGCGAGGGGGGGGGGAGGCCTCGGCCCCCTGGATCTGCGCCTGGATGATGATGATGACGAAGATGAAGATGAAGAAACAGAAGAAGCATCAGAAGTAGGAAAAGGGGAATAAGAAGATGAAAAATGAGAAACTAAATTTAAATGCTGATAATGATGAGGTTGAAGGTAATGAAAGTCGAGGGAGGAGTTAGAGAAGGAGGTACCAGCGATGAGAACTTTGATGGATATCGACCCATTTATGTTTGGCCTATCCCTGACCTCGTTGAAAATGGGTCAATCATTAATATTTCCCATCAAGAGTCATACTGGGAAGAACAGAGGTTTCAGTTTTAAATAATTGTCGGAAAGATCAAAGTATAAGTAACTTGAATGATATGATACGCATGTCATCCCGAAGTCAGGGATATTCATCAAACATCAACCCAATCATCGATGGATTTCTGTAAACAGACGTCAGTGATTGGTCAAACGAAAAAAGAATATGCTTGACTATTGAATAAAAATAAGTTTCACGTGTAGACATGTGCACTCCTATAGAACAATCAGTGAGAAGATTTTTGTTGTGTGCTTCTATTATAGTCGTCTTTTTTAAAAATATTTTTATAGAGAAATTGCTCCTAATGCTGGTTGACATAATTAATATTTTTTGCTCATGGTTAGCATGCATAAATTCACAAAAAAGTCCTACGCAGTTAATGTGGGGTCTGCTCGCTGTGCAAAAGAACCGCTATTCATAACGCGGAACTTCCCATACCTGTAGGACCGCTGTTCATAAAACGAAAAGGGGTTCACTGTTCATAAAGAAATAAAGACCGTTATTCATAATGACAGCTATTCATTATGTGAGATTATGATGACACGACTTAGAAATAATCTAGGCGTAAATAGTCAAATCTGACTGAACGCCATCAATATAACCAACAACATTATGTGAGATGAGGGTCGCTATTCATAATTCACATTGAGGGTCATTACTCATATCATAAGGACCGCTACCGCTACTCAGAATACGGAATGAGGGTCGCTATTCGTAAAATTAAATAAGCAATAACAATAATAATATGCATTTCTATAGCTCCGTCTACCTAGATAATTCTATTCCGAGGCGCATTTATTATTACCCCGGCTTTAGCCTATAGCTGCCGTTTATACAGCGCTCCAGCATTTCAAGGAATTAATTCATACCAGGTACCCATTTTCATCACCTGGGTTGAGTGTGGCAAATGTAGATCAATGTCTTGCCAAAGGACATTAGTGCCGCGGCGGGACTCGAACCGCGGCCTTACGACCGACAGTCCGGCGACGTATCCACTCGACAAAGGGAAATATTGGAAGGGGTACACCCCCACAGTAGGGGCGTCACACGGCCCCGAAAATTTGTCTTATTTTAAAAGTTTATTTCCCTCCTGTGGTGACGTAAAAGTTTGGTAGCGCCCAAAGAGGTAATGCAATCCGAATATGAACCAAACATTTATTGTCCTTTTTAGATTAATTAATATGATTACTAGGATCCTGAGGTATGATAATTCATGGAAAAAAGAAAAAAACTGAAACTCTTCATTGGCTGAAGAGCTTCTGAGTGCCTGGATATGGCTAAGGTTATATATTTTTTAGGTCCAGAAGTCCTACTGAAAGCTCCTTTCTACAAAACATTATTGCCGTATAAACTATTACTAGTTTCTAAAAGGCTATGATAATGAGTCGTAGTCTGGATAAGACAACCACTGGAGAGGGTGAAGTATATTAGCTAGATTATGGGGATGTCTCTATATAATTATCAAAGCTAACAAGTCACATATACTTTTAAAAAGACATAATACAGGGGACGCCACGGTTCGCATAATGACTTACGGTCAAAAAAAAATCGTATCTCATTTGGCTTAAAATCTTAACATCTAAATTCGTTACTTAGGCTATATCGAAAATATATCGTGCAATTTCCTATATTTACGAAAAGCTTGAATATGGTATATAACTTGAGTCCTTTCAACCCCCTCTCTGTCGATTCCTTCCTTTGATGATGAGGGTGAGGCGTGATAGATCAGCCCCTTGATGGCAACGCTGCTACAGCGACACCGACCCCCCCCCCCCCCACCCAACTGTGAAACACACAGAGGCTATACGCCATCTATGAACTACTTGGATGAAAGTTGTCGGTAAATGTATGTACTTATGAAAAATACTACGGGGAGGGTGGGCCGGAGGTCGCAGCGTGGTCGCATTGATCGGGGTAGGGGTAGGGGGGGGGGGGGGGGGGGGGGAGAGATAGGTCGCGTATATTATTGGGGTCCTCATTTTTTTTCTTTATTTGTACACAAATGTATGTTTTCGATAAATGTTTTCTACAAATATTTGGGGCCATGTGGCGCCCCCGCCTACGCCACAGCCGTCGGGGTGTTCAGTATCCACCATTTTGCTTTCTTATCATCATTTTATTTATTGCTTAATATTTAACTTTTTTTTACGAGTAGCAACCCTCATCCCGTATTATAAATAGCGACCCTTTTCCAGTATTATGAATAGGGACCCCACTCTCATGTTATGAATAGCGTTCCTTATGAATAATGGTCCTTTCGAATTGCGAGGTGCCCCCGTTAATGTTATGTAATATAAATTTGTTATTTAATATTTTATATTATTTTTCTTACATAATAATTATTATTCTTATTTATCGGATATTAATCGGATATGCCTCGAGAGTTAAAGCCAATGAGTACCCGTTAAACGAAAACCTCATGGATCAGGTAAGCAATATTAAAGGCCAAGTCCACGCTAATATCAGGTTGATTTGAATAAACATGTCAAAACCAACAAGCATAACAGTGGCAGTAATGAGTGAGCCGATGATGTCACACACTCACTTTTCCTTGTACGTGTTTTATCATATATTCAATTTCAAATATTTAAATTTTCTCTCCGATAATGTAAAACATGGTATGTCTCATCGTGGGAACATCTAAAATAATCATTATTTTAACTTATTGTCATAAAAGGGAGAGCTTCTTTAATATCACGTCTATCAACATTGAAATACATTTTATACATCAATGATCAACTTGATATTATGGGGACTTTGGAGTAATTCTCTCGACCTATGAAGAATTGAAGACTATTGCGCTGCAAGCCTGCTGCCAGTTAAAAATAAATCAATAAACAGTTGGATGGATAGATAAACAGATAGATAGGCAAATAACTATCTAAATAAAGGAATAAATAAACATATGAATAGATGAATATATATATATATATACAGTATATATATATATATATATAGAAAGATAGATTGATAGACAGATAGATAGATATATACCTAAAGAAGCAGACGAAGAGAGAAATTAATGGACAGATAGGTTGATTGATAGATTAATAGATTGATTGACAGACAAACAGATAGGTAGAAAAATAAAAAAGTTACATAAATAGGTAGATGAATCATTATAATACACAGAGAAGAACATTTTGATAATGTTTAATTAAGTCCTGGACTCGTACCGCCTCTGTACCCGTGGGAACCTGTCGAACGAGAAATGTAACACATTTGGCGATGACGACGCTGAATTTGGTGAGAATCGTACCCTCTTCCTGACCACTGATGCGGCGTCTTTAAATCAAAGGAAACTGATCGCCTGGCGAAAATCATCCAATTACGATGGGAACGAAAATTAATCTCAACAACAACAATAACAAGTCTGGAACTCTTTCGAACAGTAAACTTCCTTTTAATCAAAGAGACCGATGTTATGGTTCGGAATCAGCAAGGTAAGTGTATTACATTTTTGAAATAAACGAATGCATCAGTCTTCAGGATATGGTGTATATATAGCCGAGATTCTGAGTTCTTTGCCAGTTTGTTCGTCGAGCAATATTATCTATAACCATGGCTGCTGCTCAACCTCAACCTTTGCCTGTCCAAGATGAATTTGACTCCATCTCCCTTACTGAGATTGGGGCAAGATTCAAGTACGACAGGGCCGCTACCATCGCATGGTGCCGACGATATGGCCTCCTAGCCAGAGACATGGTATGCCCCGACTGCGGAGCTGCATGCCATGATCAGGTTAGAAACAGGGCTATCGACAGCATAACCTGGAGATGCTCTTACAACCAATGTAGGAAGGTCGTCAACATCCGAAAGGGCAGCTTCTTCGAGATGTCACATCTCGAGTTGTGGCAGGTGATCGGCCTGTCCTACGAGTGGGCGTCGAGCGCCGGGTCGGCCAGGGGTTTATCACAACTCAACATGGAGAAGGAGTTGGGGATCTCCAGCCACACGGTTGTGGACTGGAAACAATTCCTGAGGGATGTTGCAGTCAGCTACTTTACCAATCACCCCGAACAGATCGGTGGCCCTGGAGTCGTCGTGGAAATCGACGAGTCCTTGTTTTGCCGCCGCAAGAACCATGTGGGGCATTACAGAGAGAATTTATGGGTACTTGGTGGCTATGAACAGGCCAGAAAGAGAGGATTCTTAGTCCGAGTGGACAGGCGGGACGCAGCCACATTGCTACCCATTATTGAGCAGTGGGTGGCACCGGGATCCATCGTGTGGACTGACATGTGGGCTGCCTACAATCAGCTACCCAACCTGGCAGCTGGGTACCAGCACGGTACCGTGAACCACACCCTCCACTTCGTGGATCCCAACACGGGTGTGTGCACCAATCGAGTAGAGGCCATGTGGTCACGGGCCAAAGACAAATTCAAGGCGGGAAGAGGGCCGACCAACCGGGACATGATTGCGGACTACCTTGCAGAGTTCATGTGGGCCCAGCGGTTCGGGGAAGGATCTGCCTTCTACCATCTCTGGACGCAAATCGCCAGGGACCTCTACCCAGTGTAGAAGAACAAACCCAACGGCTCTTTTCAGAGCCACCACACACTCAAGAAAGATCTCAAAGATTACTCAAACAATTTATATATGATGATGATGATGATGATGATGATGGCAATAATAATAATAATAATATCATTATAACATAATAATATAATTTTCTTCTTCTTATCCTCCAGCTCCTTCTTCTTCCTCTTCTTCTTCATCATTATTTTCATCATCATCTTCTTTTCCTCTTTTCCTCTTCTCCTTCATTATTTCCATCATCACCTTCTTCATACATGTATCATCATTAACACCATTATCATAATCATTTCGTCATCGTTGTCATTATCCAGACATCATCATCATTTTCTGGTAATTTCAGATTTCGTAATTATTATGTTTGTTGTTTATTTTCTCCTCTTGCTCCCCTCCACCTCAAGCCCCCCCCCCCCTCCCCACCCAGGGGCGTCGCTAGACCTTTTTCAGTAGGGGGGGGGGGTGTAGAGGCCAACGATTACCGATGAAACTAGTCACCAATTACCGAAAAATATATTAATGCCAATGTCTTAATGACTACAAATTTAACCCTATAAACCCGTGTCCAGGAGCTAAATTGTTTTTCAGTTCCTCCCCCCACCCGCGCAAAGCGCGAAAGCTTTGAAATTTCATTAAATTATTAGAGAAAGAAGACGATTCGTTGTGTTTCGTTTTCGACTCTTAATCCTTGACTGAATTTTCAAAATGTTTCTTTGTCTGTTCCTTTTTCTTCCTATGTCTACTTATTTTCTCTCCTCTCTCTCTCTTTTTTTTTTTTGGGGGGGGGGGGGGGTTGGGCGACCGCCGGGATATGGAGGGGAAATGCTGTAGTTGTCAATATCGTTTTAATGTGTAATGAGCAAAAGAATTTTGTGGGGGCGGGGGCGGAACAAAAATCTGCATCACCACCACTCTTACAATTTACATGCAGGCCCCGCGGAACGTTTTACAAAGTGGGGAGAGGGGGAGCTAAAGTTTACACGATCAGGTAGAGCATAGCGTACTTTGGCGTGGGGTCTAGGAGCTGAGCCCCCAGAAGCTCAGGGGGTTTGAGCATTAAGAAACGGTCAGATGAGCACCAGGGGCCCCCTTTCTTTCTTTCTATTTAACATACTTTTTTTGAAGAGTGGGGGGGGGGGGAGAGCTTGAGCCCCGCTGTTCCGCGGGCCCTGACATGTATGCTTCTACGTAAGCCCTTTTTTTGCATGACTGTACATTTTGGAATTTGCCTTTTTCTAACAATAAACAAGTATAAATTTCAAAAAAGTGAGAAAAAGAATCCCGAAACAATCATGTAATTTCAGCTCATCTTGGATAAATCACTGTTACCAAATTAGAAATAAACCAAGTTTGATTTTATTTAGGGGGAGCATCTGTACGCCAGTAAGACTAAAAGTTAATCAGCCGACATCGAATAATCAAATAATCAAATAACTATATATTTGTTTATATAGATAGATAGATAGATAGATATATAAAGATAGATATATAAAGACTTTCAATTAATGTCTATTGTTACACTCCCCTCACTATTTCCCGGCCCACTGTATTATTATTTTTTTTTTCTTCTTATAAAAAGGCATTCATTTTCTTCATTCATTTGTTTCTTTCCGTTGGCTTACTTTTTATCATAAAAGTCGGTGTCATCAGCTAAATTTAACTGTTTTCGCTTCTCTCTCCCCCACTATCTATCTTAAGCGCCGTTGATATTGACATTTTTTTCCTTCATTCATTTTTTTCTTTCGGAATGCAGCGTATTGTAAATATGCTGTTTACACTTGTTGTTCGACATTGAGTTCCAAAGTTGCCAGCTGGTGGTATACTTTACAGGGTAGGTCCATTCTGAAACCAATCGTCTGAATTCTAGACTAACCCAACGCTCAAGTCTCAAGGCGTAAATATTCACTTCTGAATGACAAACGCCTATAAACTAAAACAACAACAACAGCTCGCCTAACTGTGCCAAAGCTCTGTTGATACAGGGATTAAGTCCTTAAAAGTCTTGTATTGACAGAGGATAAGTTCACCAGCCGAAGGGGGGAAGGGTCTTGTGTACTTAATGATAATGACTCAGAAAGTGCTTAAGCCCAAACTAAAGTCTAATTAACTGATTTGTCTCTAATGGAGAGTTTTCGTCATGTTCCCATCCTCTCACAATATGTGCACTATTTGCTAAATTGATAAATATAGTGGAATGCGTAATGTTTAGGAAATTAAAATCATGTTTAATTTTCTTTGAATGGAATATAATTTTAATGTGATTCAATTAAGGTTTTTATTATTTTCTAATTTCTTTTTGGTCAAAAAATACAAACCATTTTTACTGCTTTACTGCTGAGTTTTTCCGGGGGGCGAAAATGCGTTTTGCCCCCCCTCCCACACTTTGATTGGAGGGCGACCGCCCCCCCCCCACTCCCTGCCCTCTCCCCACCTGCCCCCTCCCCCCAGTGGCGGATTCAGGGGGGCATGGGGGCCCGGGCCCCTCCCCCTGGGAAAAAAAGAAATGAAAAAAAAGAAGGAAAAAAAAGAAGGGAAAAAAAGAAGGAAAAAAAGGGTGTAATAGATCATTTGCGGTTAATCCCGCCAACAACGTGTGTAAAAGGGTGGGGGCCGATAGGACCTTGCCTCCCCCCCCCCCCCCCCCCAAGCAAACCTATAAGAGAGAGAAGGAAGGGAAGGGAAAGGGAAAGAGGAGAGAAAGGGAAAGAAAACAAGAGAAAGAAGAAAGGTAGGGAGATCAGCTGCGATTTTTCCGCCAACAAAGTGTAGATCGGGGGAGAGGGGGGGGGGGGGGCTCGGGGGAAATTTAATCGTGGTTTATTTCTAATTCCATGACGCTGGGTTTACACATAACGCTGAAATGACATAATTTTCCGAGATTTGTTCTCATTTTTTAGTAAATTATACTTTTTGATTTGATGCGTTTGTTGTAAAATGACAAATTCCTAAATTTACAACCAGGCAAGAAATATGCCTCTTGAGATGCCTACATGTCAGGGCCCGCGGAACGGCGGGGATCAGGAGCTTACAGCTCCCCCCCCCCCCCCCCCCGAATTTTTTGAAAAAGAATATTAAAGAGAAATAGAAAGAAAGAGAGCAAGAAAGAAAGTATAGTTAACTGCCAGTGTCACAACAAAATATGGTATCAAAAATGCTCATCTGACCGTAATTAAACGCCTAATACCCTTTAGCTTCTGGAGGCTCCGCCCGCTTGAGCTCACGCCAATCAGTTTCCTGCCAGTGTCACAAATAAGGTATAAAATTATGTTCATCTGACCGTAATCAAATGCCTAAAACCCCTGAGATTCCGGGGTTTCCGCACCCTCGACCCCAACAGGGGCCCTAAGGCTGGACCCTGAATGCTAGTTATCTGACTGTAATTTATTGCCTTAAACCCCTGAGGTTCAGGGGGCGGACAAGGTATCAAAATATGTTCATCTGACCACAGGCGCAGAGGGGGCGGTGGGGGCGGCCCCCCCAAAAAAAACCGGCCAAAAAAGAGAGGATAGAAAAGGAAGAGGACGTAGGAAAAAAAAAAGGAGCAGACAAAGAAACATTTTTTGAAAATTAAGACAAGGAGGGGTCCCTACACCCACCCCCTAGGGAGCTCGTTTCGCTCTAGAAGTGATTCGCACGCTTCGCGGGCTCATTACCACCCTCCCCCCAATATATAATCCTAGCTACGCGGGTGGGTAGTTAGCGTTCATGATGACGGTGACACCCACATAAAGTAACCCGAAGTAACAAAACATGTAGAAGGAGCCCCTCGACTCTATAGGTTTAAATATACATATTCTTTCGATTTTTTTTCTTCTCCATTATAATGCTCTGTATGGACTTAAACATCTCTGAATGTTCTTCCGGTGGGAGAGAAAGACGTCCCCTTCCCACGTTCTGAACTAGATGTGGGTTTTATGTTTCGATATGACAGGCGTGGGAAATGCTTCTGCCCCGGCTCTCGCAACACCCCCCCCCCCCCCAGAAAAAAAGGCACTTATTATAATGGAAAATGGATAATGGAAAATGTGAACTTGTCAAAGGAAAGGGGTACGTGTAAAAATAAAACGGGCACTTATCAGAGGTGGAAAGGGGAAGGGGCACTTTTAAACATTAATAGGGTTCTTGTCAAAGTAAAAGGGACACTTTCCCTACGTATAAAGGGGCACTTTTCCTACGTATAAAGGGACACTTCTTACAAAGTTAAAGGGGCACTTTTCCTATGTAAAGAGGGACACTTTGGGGGTACTTGAAAAAGTGGGGCTCCGGGAGCGCCGCCTCTGCCGCCCCCTAAACGAGACCAAGGGCCAAATACACCTAGCGTCACCATTTTACGTAATTTAAATTTGGGCCCCCTAAGAAATCCTGGATCCGCGCCTGTCATCATCACCATCACTACCACCGCGATCTTCTTTTTGTTTTTCATCTTCATTATTGACGGCTTATCATTATTATTCGACATTATCATCATCATTATATTCTTCTACTTCTTCATCTTCTTCTCGGCTTCATCATCATTATATTCTTGTTCTCCTTCTTCAAAATCATCAACACCATCATCATCATCATCATCATCGTCGTCAGTGTTGTCATTATCTAGACATTATCATCATTTTTTGGTGATTTCAGATTTCATAATTCATATTTTTGTAGTTGATTTTCTTCTCCACCTCGTCTTCGTTCCAGGAGAATAACAAAGAAAAAAAGAAAGGTAGAAAGGAAGGAAGGGAGAGAAAGAAAGAAAGAAAGATAGTCATAAAAGAATAAACGAGAGCAAGAAAGAAATTATATCATTATTATAGTCGAGAAAATGCAGAGTATAAAAATAATAACAACAATAATACATGAATTAATGATACAAATAATAATAACAATACAAATAATTAAAAAAAAAAAACACAACCAGAGGCGGCGTTTTCGAATGCGAGAGCAAATCTGTATTTGTTGATATAACCAGTGGCGTAGCAATTTTTTTTTTTTTTTTTTTTTTAAACCACCCACCACTCTTACGTGTTACATGCAGGCCCCTCCCGCGTAACGTTTGTAGGGGGGGGGGGGGGTAAATTGGGGTAAAGTCTAGGGGTGGGCGTTTAATTACAGTCAGAAGAGCATATTTCGATACCTTATTTGTAACACTGGCAGGACACTAATTGGCGCATGTCTAGGGGCGGATCTCCTAATTCTTTCCCCCTTTTCCTTTCTCCTTCCTCTTTTTTTTTTTCTTCCTTTCTCTGCTCTTTCCATTTCCCTTCTTTTCCTTCTCTCTTTCTCTATTTTTGCGGGGGGGGGGGAGGCGGGAGGGGGAAGGCCCTCTCGCCCCAAGGACCTCCTTTTTGCCCCCTTTTTTTTTATCCTTCCTCTTCTTTTTTTTCTTCCTTTCTCTGCTCTTTCCATTTCCCTTCTTTTCCTTCTCTCTTTCTCTATTTTTGCGAGGGGGGGGGGAGCTGGAGGGGCAAGGCCCTCTCGCCCCAAGGACCTAATTCTTTCCCCCTTTTCCTTTCTCCTTCCTCTTCTTTTTTTTCTTCCTTTCTCTGCTCTTTCCATTTCCCTTCTTTTCCTTCTCTCTTTCTCTATTTTTGCGGCGGGAGGGGGAAGGCCCTCTCGCCCCAAGGACCTCCTTCTTGCCCACTTATTTTTTCTTCTCGTTCTCTTCTTCATTCACCGTTCTCTCCTCTTTCCATTTCTCTTCTTTTCCTTCTCTCTCTCTTTCTTTCTCTCTCTCTTAGCGGAGGAGGGGGAGGGGCAAGGCCCTTCCGCCCCCCGATCTCTCAATTCTTTCCTCCTTTTCTTTTCTTCTTCCTTTTCATTCATCCCCGTTCTTTCTCTTTCCATTTCTCTTCTTTTCCTACTCTCTCTCTTCTTGCGGAAGGGGGGGGGAGGCGGGAGGGGGAAGGCCCTCTCGCCCCAAGGACCTCCTTCTTGCCCCCCTTTTTTTTTCTTCTCGTTCTCTTCTTTCTTTCCCGTTCTCTCCTCTTTCCATTTCTCTTCTTTTCCTTCTCTCTCTCTTTCTTTCTCTCTCTCTTAGCGGAGGAGGGGCAAGGCCCTTCCGCCCCCCGTTCTCTCCTCTTTCCATTTCTCTTCTTTTCCTTCTCTCTCTCTTTCTTTCTCTCTCTCTTAGCGGAGGAGGGGCAAGGCCCTTCCGCCCCCCGTTCTCTCCTCTTTCCATTTCTCTTCTTTTCCTACTCTCTGTCTTCTTGCGGGAGGGGGGGGGGGAGGCGGGAGGGGGAAGGCCCTCTCGCCCCAAGGACCTCCTTCTTGCCCCCTTTTTTCTTCTTCTTGTTCTCTTCTTTCTTTCCCGTTCTCTCCTCTTTCCATTTCTCTTCTTTTCCTTCTCTCTCTCTTTCTTTCTCTCTCTTCTTGCGAAAGGGGGGGGGAGGGGGGAGGGGCAAGGCCCTCTCGCCCCCCGATCTCTTAATTCTTTCCTCCTTTTCTTTTCTTCTTCCTCTTCTTCCATCCCCGTTATCTCCTCTTTCCATTTCTCTTCTTTTCCTACTCTCTTTCTTCTTGCGGGAGGGGGGGGGGCGGGAGGGGGAAGGCCCTCTCGCCCCAAGGACCTCCTTCTTGCCCCCTTTTTTTCTTCTTCTTGTTCTCTTCTTTCTTTCCCGTTCTCTCCTCTTTCCATTTCTCTTCTTTTCCTTCTTTCTCTCTTTTTGCGGGGGGGGGGGGGGGGGGGGGCAAGGCCCGCCCGGCTCCCGATCTCTTGATCTCCTTCTCTCCCCTTTTTTCTTCTTTCCATTTCCCTTCTCTTCCTTCTCCCTCTCTCTCTCTCTCTCTTTCTCTCTCTCTTAGCGGCCGGGGGGGGGGGGGGGCAAGGCCCGCTCGGCCCCGATCTCCTTCTCCCCCCTTTTTATTCTTTCCATTTCCTTCTCTTCCTTCTCTCTCTCTCTCTCTCTCTTTCTCTCTTTCTCTCTCTCTTAGCGGAGGAGGGGGGGGGGCAAGGCCCGCTCGGCCCCGATCTCCTTCTCCCCCCTTTTTATTCTTTCCATTTCCCGATCTCTTAATACTTTCCCCCTTTTCTTTTCTTCTTCCTCTTCTTTCTATCTCTTTCTCTTCTCTTTCCAATTCCCTTCTCTCTTTCTCTCTCTCTCTCTCTCTTTCTTTTCTCTCTCTCTCTCTAAGCGGAGGAGGAGGGAGGGGCAAGGCCCTCTCGCCCCCGATCTCTTAATTCTTTCCTCCCTTTTTTTCCTTCTTTTTCTTCTTCCTCTTCTTTTTATCCCTTTCTCTCCTCTTTTAATTTCTCTCTTGTTCTCTCTCTCTCTCTCTCTCTCTCTCTCTCTTGCGGGGCAAGGCTTCTGAATAAGCATGTTTTGCCTGACTCATCAACAACAATAAAAACAAAACAATAATGATAATATTTGGCATACAAGTTATATCTATCACTGCGTGTGAACGAACGAAGATTTTTAGTTCTTTGTTACGCGCATGCACGATACCATAAACCCTACGAGAAGTCTGCATAATTTTGGACTGATAGCTTCAGTTTGAGGTGAAGGACTACAGCGTAGAGACGTTACTGAGCGACGACGTCGACATCGAAGCCCTAAACGGAGGTTTCCCGATGTCGGATGTGATCCAAATTCAGGTGGAAAATGCAATATATGATTATGATTAAGATTAGTAAAAAATTGGGCTAAAATCCATTTGCTAAGAATGGATATTAAACTGCTAAAAAATTGATATAAACGGATACGCATCTACATTAGCGCTAGACCGAATTTTCCGTCTCTTTCGTTCGTTAGCCTCTTATTGGGGTAGGGTCGGCTCTCTCTTTAGAGACGGAAGCCGTTTATACACATGTCCTTGCTAACGCCACGGCCAGTCCTGGTCGTAGCGTTTTGCCCCCAAAATCCCCCAAAATGTCATTTTACCTCGAGCATGTTATAATGTAAATTAGGCCTAGGCTATAATAAATCAGTTCCACTTACCAACTTGACTGAAATAATCAGTTTAATAGTCCCTTTTTAGGAAATTATGGGTCAAAATCGAAATCCATTTTGAAAATCTTTTTCAACATGGATTCCGATTTTGACCCATAATTTCCTAAAAAGGGACTATTAAACTGATTATTTCAGTCAAGTTGGTAAGTGGAACTGATTTATTATAGCCTAGGCCTAATTTACAATATAACATGCTCGAGGTAAAATGACATTTTGGGGGATTTTGGGGGCAAAACGCTACGACCAGAACTGGCCGTGGCGTTAGCAAGGACATGTGTATAAACGGCTTCCGTCTCTAAAGAGAGAGCCGACCCTACCCCAATAAGAGGCTAACGAACGAAAGAGACGGAAAATTCGGTCTACATTAGCGCCAGAAAACCTCCCGCCAGAAGAAAAAATTAGTGCTCCTTACCACCTCATGTCACTCATGCATAATACTAATAGACCCTAATGATAATCATATTCCTCTGCTCTGGACCTCTAATTTCTAAATCTTATAGTAATAAAAATTCAAGCCCCAACTATCATGGAGGGGGTAATATGATTTTGCTTGGCTTTTTAATTTTATGCCCATGCCCACCCATGGCCATGCAAGTAACTTGAAAGATCAGAGATGTGAAAATGTTGTAAATATAAAATTACTTACAAATCAGGGTTTACAAGCCTCTGACTCTCCTCATCAGAATCATCGTCCTCTCCTACTGCTCGACTTACAGGAAAAACTACCTCACTCAAGCGGTTCATTTTTTAGCAAAGTCACTCTAGTCTCTACGTCTTTCTCTGGTACCTCCTAGAGCTAGCTGCCACTACACTGTACTGCAATACAGCGGTACGGTACGGTATATCGGTCGGGGCAGCACAGGCGTGATTTGAAGCTAGGTCGCGGTGTCGCTCGATCAATAGCACCCACACATTGCAAATTGAAAATATAAATCGTGCGGAATGCAATGAGCAACCTCGTCTCCAACGATCTACAGGTTCACGTAGTATGTATTTGAGTGTTCGGTTAGGATGTTTGTTCCCAAGTTACAGGGCATAATGGGCACTAATATTTTGTTCTCACTGTTTTATATTTCCTTTTTTTCCCCAGATAACAAAATCTTGCCCAACTTTAGAATTTGATAATTCTCACTTACTCCCCAACCCCATTGAATTTGAAAGAAGTATTGTTTTAATCTCTCTCAAGTGGCATATATATGTGGATATAGTTAAAGGGGTGCTCGATTATACTGTTGATCCATCCCTCATAAAATGGGGTAAAGAAAAGAAATAAAGAGATAAAAACAGAAAGGTAAAGGAACAAAGAAACATGACCCTACCCACAACACCATGTCTCCCCTAGCCTCAAATATATGCGTGGCTTTTATAATGCCCCCTCAGTATATATACCAGGACCCCGGCCCAATGCATGTTCCCAAAATGTCCGGTAAAGGGGTACTTTTCACGCACTAAAGTCCGGCTCTTAGTACACAAAAATCTGGCCCGTATTGACTTTACACACCAGACTTAGGGGGGTGTTTTCAAAAGGAGGGAACATGCATATGCGTACCCTAAATAACACCGAGTAGGGGGGCCGGGACCAGGACCCAACCTATATGTCACTGCACCTTCTCTCCCCCACTGTCTCCACCCCCCTCTCTCTCTTTCTAATACAAACGCCCATGAAACACACAATCTACTGCATTCCCAACATGTCTACTTTCTCTCTCTCTCCTTTTTCCTCTTCTCTCTCTTTCTCACTCTCCACCCACCCCCTGATCTCTTTCGCTCACATATAACTACTCATGACACAAACACACAATCTGTTCCCAACATTTCTACTTTGGTCTTACAGTGTGTGTCAGCTACTTTGATTTATATCTATGAGATATAATACATCATAAAGAAAACAGTATGAAGCAATGATTGTGTTTAAACTGAATATTCCACATTTTATTTACAATGAATAACAGCTTTATTTATATTTACAATATATACAGTAATACATTAGGGTATTTTCCATATAATAATATACAGAAAATTGCAAATAAATGCTGCATGTATCATATTATGTTACTCTTTTGAAAGTGGAAAGTGATTTCCAAAGTCCAAGGTACAATTGCATGTTCAACAACTTTATTCAAAATTCATAAATATGCAGAAAAATGGAGGGATAGGCCCCTGAATGGCGACTATGGGTAATTAGGTCGACTGAACTCAAAATAAAGAATAATCCTGCAAGATTCTATTCAATCAATTGTTAATGACAATGTTTGAATGTAAATATCATATGTTTTGAGGCAGAAGGACGTATATATCTTTGCTACATAAATATTAAAACTCGCATATTTCTATTACATATAGAGTTAATGTCCTTCTGTCTCTCAACGGACGATATAAGACTTTCCATGAATGCACAATTGGCTTTTACGTCCTATTATCTCCAAGATGAATCAACTCAGATTGCTGAAACCTGCATTAAGGTTGAGTTTATAAGAGAGCATCCTTGATGAGCTGTTTCTTGTCTGGAGTCAGTTGCCGTGGGAACTCAATGTCAAAGGTTATGATGAGGTTGCCCTTCAGAGCGGGGTTCTTAGAGATTGGCATACCTTCACCAGGCACCACCTTCCTGTAGCCAGGGCTGTAATAATAGAAAAGAAGAAAAACAGGGATAAGTATTGCAAGCCTACTTTTACATGTTGCATCCACAGGAATGTTCACCACTATCATTCATTTTGGCAGTTAATCAAATTGTATTCATACCTTCATACGTCTGACTTAACGAAATCAACTTATTATTTTTTTCATTGGAAATATTTAGTTTCATCCAGCAATGTCGGATCCACCATTCAGAACGATCGCAACAATAACATACAACACTATGTGTTAATGATCTAAATTGTTATATGAACTGCAATTATATAAATTAAGGCCTATCTTGCACATATAGAAATCAAGAAAATTACTTATATGTTTAACTCTGTTCCCTCTAACATATATGTGTGATTCCAATCATCATGTTTAAGTAATTACACAAAATTATCAATGTTACTGGTGTATCATATTACTCTAATTCTCAAATAAAAATGATACATATACATGTATAAGATTAGCAAGGTGCCAAATCCATCAGAAATTAAATGCTCAAGGTCAAGTGCAAAAGATGAAATCATTATGATAGGTTTCGTACTTGATAATATCATTGATGGGAACATTTAGCAACCTCCCATCCAGGGTTGGCACCTCTACGCTGCAGCCAGTCAGTGCCTTGCCCAGGAGAACCCTGGACACAAAGACCAGATCATCATCCGCCCGCTGGAAGCGAGGATGCGGCTTATCCCTGACGATGAAGATGATGTCGGCAGGTACGATGTTGGGTCCCTGGTCAGCTTCCTTCGGGAAGGTGATCCTTGTACCTTCCCTCCATCCCTTGTGCACTGTGATAGTGAGGATCTTGTCCCTTGTGCTTGATGTGTGCCCATCTTCATTCATTACCTTAATAATCAAAGAGAACAAGAAGCTCAATTAGATACATGTACATGGATTTATCCACTAAAATTCTAGAATCTACATGAATAGTATACTAGTATGGGTACTCCTTTACATTGTTAAAAAGGTACTAAAATAACCAAAAAAAAGATTAAACTGTAGTATGATTATGAAATTATAATTGAAATTTTTCTCAATATAACACTATTACTTTATATTAGGGACCAGCATACTTTTTACAGAGGCTAGGAAATCATAGAAATGATCCTTTAGCTACACATCCTGAAGATGACTTGTGAGAAAAGGGGCAACACACAACTTATTGAACAAACTTTGATTTTGGTATGATAGTGTATTGTCTATAGATTGCATCCATAGAAAACGTGGGCATGTCAACGTCCCAAAAGATATTACTTTCATTCATTCATATTGTCATCTTCTTTGAATAATGATGACAGAAATTCCTAAAGAGATAGGAATTCTCTCTTTCCCTTTCTGTCTCTGTCTGTCTCTCTCTCTCTCTCTCTCTCTCTCTCTGTCTGCCTGTCTGTCTGTCTCTTTCTCTCTCTCTCTCTCTCTCTCTCTCTCTCTCTCTCTATGGGAGGACCCTGTTTCTTTCAGCCCTGACCTAATAGACCACTAATCTCTACTTACTCTTCTTGAAATCTTCATCTTCTTGGTACAACCATGGTAGATCTCTTCCAGAGATAGGACTAGGTCTCTCTCTATGGGAGGATCCTGCTTGTTTCGACCCCGCCCTAACAGACCACCAAACCCCATGCTAAGGTCTCCATCAACGCCATCGGTAAATTCTACAAAAACAAATTATTCATATGAAACAAAAATCAACAACTGCAATAATGTCATAAGACAAATATTATTTGTTTTTAAATTGTTAAGCAATATATGAATTTCAGACAAAGCACATACATCTAGCAACACATAAATATGAAATTTGAATTAACATGATAAGCACTTCCTGTTTGGAGATTTAAATTGATTGAAACAAATTATTTTCTCAAATAAACTATAAATATATCCCAAGATATTACTTCAGCCTCATTTAGACAGGGAATCAGTAAACTGCCTCACATACCAACAAACAAAACAAACATTGCAGCAAAAGTATTGTGTATATGAATTCAAGAGGCAGTTTGGGGGGTAAAAAGAAAATAGCAATATGGCACTGATCTGTGTCTTTAGAGACACACAAATGTAAAGTAGACTATGCTCATGTCCATATAATTTTTCTGCAGTGAACTTTTGTTTAAAGAAGTTTACTGCCTCATGCCTTGATAGAATCTCACCATTAAATGGATTGTTTCCACCAAAGAATTCCCTGAAGACTTTGTGTGAGTCTCCGTGGAATGTGTAGCCTTGTGTCCAGGCTCCGCCATCTTCATCTGCTCCAGAAGGAACCCCATTCTTCAGACCTTCTTCACCAAACTGGTCATAGACAGCCTTCTTCCTTGCTGTAAAGAGAAGAAAAATCATCTTGATTTGAGTATGCATTTTGTCACTGAACAAACAAACTGATGACATGTACCTGTGAAGAGTCAATACACACTGCAATGTAGATGTAGATGTACATGTATATGTAATTCAATTTGAGAATAATGAAGCTTAAAATACATAAAAGCATTATTTTTATTTAAAAAATTAGCTTATTTTTAAAATCCACACTCCTGAAAGTTTCACTTTGATAAGAAATAGATGTTTATACTTTTAAATTCATTACATTTCATTTTGTGAGAGCCCCCCTCACCCCCCCCCCCCAAAAAAAAGGAAATATGAAACAACGAACAAGAAAAATAGTACAGTACAACTTGGTTGCATTCATATGAAGCATTTCTTTTTCTTCATCCCTTTTAGGATCCTTTTCAATAGAGATCATGAAAACGGAGAAAGAAAGAAAAGGTATGTTTTCAATTGATGAATCGGTACTTACGATCACAGAGAACATCGTAAGCTTCTGAGACTTGTTTGAATTTCTCTGGTGCCAAGATCTCTTGGTTCTTATCTGGGTGATACTTCAAAGCGAGCTTGCGGTAGCTAAAGTGAAGGAAGAGAAGTAAAATTATTTCACACAATGAACACAGTGTAAGTGCAAATACACAATTCTGTGTCTCTTGCAGAAATGGCTCTTTATGGAAGTTAGATGTCACATGTCTATGAAGCTAAAGCATCCTCAAAAAAAGTCATATTGCAATTGGTAACTTTTTAATTGTAGTCTAAATTAATGTAGATCTAGAACCCTAGACTAGACTAGCCTGGCCTAGCTAGCACTAGCATTTAGCAATGACAAATTAATAACAAAGAATCAGTTGATGAAAAACAAAAAAGTACAAGTTTAGCAATTAACAAAACAGGCAGCAAACACCACTTTCCATCAAGACAGACAAGAGTAGATCTACCCGTTTCAAGAATAAATTTACCATTAAATTCTCACACACTGACACGCACAGTCAGTCGGCCCTTGATTGAAGTTGAATGTCTAGATTTCTTATTTAGAGTCTATGAGAAGAAGAAAAAAGTCTCCTGTCTAACTCTAAGACCGCTAAGACTAAAGCCTGGCCCTATATAGCACAGACCTTTAATTGAAGACAACATTTGATTTGTTAACCAAGTTTTCGTTACACCGAAAATAGCAGCCACACACCGACTACGGCCGCAAAGCCCGCCGGTGCTAGGCCTAGGGGCCAACTGCTGCGGCTAGTCGCTACTCGCCAGTTCTACCAGTTCTCAGTCCGAGCACAATTCCCACTCCCAAAATAGATAGAAAATTACTCACGCTTTTTTAATATCTGCATCAATTGCCGATCGAGTCAAGGCAAGCATTTCATAGTAATCAATCCCCATTTTCGTGCTTTTATGTTAGTTTTTGGTAGAAATATAATGCTTATTCTTTCCGGGCAGATGATAAGCTGCTGCAGGTCGGATCAATGTTGTTTGGATTGTTGCTACGCAATGACCCCGTTGAACGAACGCGTTTACGCATTGTACACCATTTTCTGTACCATACCGGTATCGGCTTTGTACAGTGTACTAATGTTTATGGGGTCACGGTGTGGCGAGGCAGGAGCAGGGGAGGGGTAATGGAGGTACAGTCAGGGGCGTATGCAGGATTTTTTTCGAGGGGGGCTAAATTTGAAAATCGCAACGACTCAGCCAGCCGCCGAATAAGCGGGGGGAAGAGCACATTTTTTAAATATTTGTTTAAAAACAAAATTTGATGTTTTTTTTTCTCCACATAAAATTAAATTAAGGGGGGTTTACCCCTACCCCCCCCCTCCCTCCCCTGCGTACGCGCCTGGGTACAGTGCTACTATTTACAAAAGATTAGTGATCCTTCCCAATTCGAAAGAGTGCCTCTTTTTAATTCTTATAAGTATACGCCCATTTCATTGCTGATAAGTGCCCCCTTTTCAGCCTGAAAAATGCTCCGTTTTAGTTATGAGTTTTATAAGAACTAAAACTGAGGGCCTAAAAGACCCTTTCTAAATTAAAGGGGCACTTATCTAAAAACAGGCTTCATTTCCTAATAAGTTTGCCCTTTCCCTTTTAAAAAGGTGCCCATTTTTAATTCTGACAATTCTGACAACTGCCCCTTGTCTAATTAACATGCCCCTTGTTATTACTGCCTTTGACCCAAAAAGGTTTCACAAGTTTTACAAAATGTTATTTTTCAGCTACTTTTTTTAACTTAGAGAAATGCAGGTTGCATATTTGGCGGGACCCCGCGCTAAATGTTAATAATGTGATCACCGTTTCGAGTGTCCCTTAGTTCCAAAATACAACTGCTTTAATACCGCGGACAATGAATGAGATTTATATTATTACAGGAAACTGCAAAGCATATGAACAATATTCATTGTCAAACATGTTGAATATAGGCATTTATTACAATAGGTAACATGGCGAGATATATTACTCCCCCCCCCCCCCCCCCCCCCCCCCCCCCCCCCCCCGCCTCCTCCCTCATTTTGAATATAGCTCCACCACCCCTGGCACCATGTTTTTTTAAATATAGGGCCGATAGGTAAAACAATGATGGGTTGGCCTAAGGAAGTGTGACATGCTAACAAAAATGAGTATTCTCGAGATACTGGTATTCGGTATATAATTTCGCTAACCATCTTAACCAACCCGGTGCATGGAGAGAGAGAGAGAGAGAGAGAGAAATAGGGGCACTTATATTATATCTTAGATACTGAACCAAACAGATAAGAGCAATGTTTTTTTTTTAAATCATAATTTCAATTCCGTATAATAATATGTTGAGAAATATTAAACTCATTTTTTGTTCTTTTAGTATCAGTCTATTTCTGAAGAAAAATATCAATGCTTGTTCTAGTTTTTGGGATATAATACAACTGTGTTATGCGGTAACCTTTTCCTATTATGTGATTGTGATATATTTTTGTCCTATACATTGTGAAATTATGAACTGAACTATGTAGTATTTATGTTCGTTTATCATATTATAAAAAAGCTTTGTTATAATTATTTTGCAGTTTCGTATAAACTATGTTATGTACGAAAAAGAATCTGAGTTTTGAGAAATAAAATCAATGAATACAAAATGTAAGGGATTGTGTGGAAAAGGTCGTATCATTTTTTCATGTCCCTCTCATCCCTCCATGCTGGTGGGGCCGTTTAAGAAATAAACCAAACCTTTCCCTTTCTTTCCTTTTTTCATTTTTTCTCCTTCTTTTTTTATTTAATTGTCTTTAGATGAGGGACACGATACCCCTATATTTTAGTTACGCCTATGCCCCTGATGAGTGAGATCAAACTATTTCTTCCAATGGGGCGGGGGAACTACGGAGAGAGAGAGGGGGAGAGAGAGCGCGAGGGAGAGAGAGAGAGAGAGAGAGAGAGAGAGAGAGAGAGAGAGAGGGGGGAGAGACAGACAGACAGACAGAGAGACAGACAGACACAGGGAGACAGAGAGACAGAGAGACAGAGAGAGAGAGACAGAGAGACAGAATTTGGGAGATGACCACGTAGTTGTGTAGTGAACGTAAACTGGTAGTGAACCCTACACATTTCATTCACCTTTAATATTCGCCTGCTGTCAAGCAGTTTATTTATATTATTTTTCAAACAAACTATGTAAAACAATACGAAATAAGTTTTTTTTAACTCAAATTATTTATAAAATATTAAAATCTTTCGATAAATATAATTTTTTAACAAACATAATTGGAAAAATGAATTTCAGTATAAAGATTCAAAAAGAAATAATCAAAACGACTGCATGAATTTACTTGGTTACGATTGATAGCAACGAAAATGGCAGCGTACATGGCCTACGAAAAGGACTAAAACAATGCTGTAAATACGTCCAAAAGAGCCAAATATTTGTATCAATAAGGATTCAAGATGGATGGAGATATAGCTGGTGTGAGAATCATACCTCCAGTTATAGATTTTTTGGATGCAGAAGCAAACACCGTACATTGCCAAACTGTGACAGTCAAAAATATCAGCAAATGCAGCAGACAGATCAAGTTCCACGGACCCAGCACAAATGTAAGCCAGCGCAGTAGGCGCAGAAACGTACGACGAACCGCTAGCGCGGGGGCTAGCTAAGGCTCCGGGCCGGGGTGTCAGACTTAACGAATTAGCGGTGGTTGACTATAAAGAGTCGTAATGAATCTATTGTCATGATTGTCATAATCTGAAAATGAACTTATTTATTTGCTGTAAAGACTGAAATCAGGAGCTTGCAACTTGAATTTGTTAAACTGAATCTGCAGTGAAACTGAAAGTGAGACTGAGTGAAACTGAAATTTGAAAAATGAGAGTGAAAGTGAAAATGGAAGAAGAAAGGGTGTCCTAAATTAATTTCACAGCTAAAAGAAAATAAAAACAAAGTGAAGAAGTGAGTTTTGTAATGTCATAACTCATATAGGCCTAGTCTATTCACCCAGTATCTAATCTAGATTCTACATTCTGCAAAACAACATGTTTTGTTCTACTTGTTGCAGCAAAGTGAAAGCTAATTCAGTAATATTCCACTTCCCATAATCAATACTGAAGTTGAGTGAAACTAGAAAATTTATCCCCTTTAAAGCCAATAAAACTAAGCTTTATCAATGAAGAATTAGATCTAGGCCTAGGTCTATTGAGATATTGTCATTATTGATTTATAACCATATGGGCCCGAATTCACAAAGGAGGTTTGTCGACAAACCTCCTTTTGTTATTTACAAACCAGGTTTGTAAAAAAAACGCGTCAAAATGCATCATATGACATACATAAACCTTGTTTGTCGACAAACCTCCTTTGTGAATTCGGGCCATGTTGTTTGTCTAGACAGGATGTTTAATCAGTTGGTTGATTTCAAACAATAATCTGAAGAAGTTTACAAGCAATTGTAGTCTGAATAGGTCTCAAAAAGGTTAGGGTATCATCAGATTTCGTTTTTGGATGTAGCTGTGATCTGTTTTTACCTTCACATTTTTCTGATCCTGTTTAAAATTATTGCTAGAAATACAAGATAGTTATTAAGAAAAGAAAAATGTGAAAGTCAACTTGCCAACCAGAAGTTAGAATTATACTTTATAGCATGACTTTTTCTGTAGAGTATTGCATTCCACTTATTTGGAAATGAGAAAATCAAATACAGTTTCATGCCGTTTTTGTGGGTAGACTTGAATTAAATGTGTGCTGTGTTTATATTTTAAATTGCAGAATTTCAAGCTAATAGTGAGTAATCCTGCTAAACCTATAGCACCAGGACTAGAGGTGACAGCAACAGTTGAATACCGATCAGATGCAGTCGGAGATTACCAAGACAGGCTTATTTTGCTGGTAGATGAGGATGTTATTGAAGTGCCCGTATCAGCGTGAGTACATCCAAACTCCTTATATTCTATTCAGCCTCTTGTTTTGATAAGATAACTTAGTGAAATGTTTTGTTGCATGAAACCAGAAAAATCAGAATTGAGATATCCAATGCATACTTGCCCTGATGAGCTACACTGTAGTTGCAAAAATTATTACAAATGTTTGTTAATTGGCCATATTTAGTCTTTCTTTACAAATTGGTTTGCTTGCTTGCATTGTTTTTTGTTTGTTTTTTGTACACATAATTGTGCCTCTGTCTGTTAATCATATTCATTGCTGCTGAAAAGACCCTGCTTGTCCAGTTGTACATTTTCATTCTTTTCTGTAAATTCTATTTCTTGGTTCTTTCAGTGTCAACCTTGACATGAGGCATGATTTAAATATAACAACACTATTTGTCAGGTACTGTACATGTTGACCTCAAAATCATGCAGTTTGGTATATCTTAATTTTCATTTTCTAGATATGCACCCCAGCCGGTGCTAGAGCTTGAGAGCCCTCTTGATTTTGGGACCGTGGTTCGCAACAGTAAGGTTTTGAGTAAAGAGATATCTCTCTACAACCATGGTTCCTTGGCTGGCATGTTTAAGATCAAGTACTCTGGTAACGAGCCCTTCACAATATTCCCTTTACAAGGCATTGTCAAGCCCAAGTCTGTACAGACAATTAAGGTGAGTAGCTATCTTGTCTTGTTTTCTTCACTATTTTATCGCCACTATTGCATTTAATGAATTCTTTTGGAATCAAATGATTGAGTCTAAGAATGAATAATAACAGTATATGTAAGCAACAAACCTTTATGCTTTTTATAGAATTTAGTATGGTATACCTACAGTACATTTACAAAGTTTTACACAGTATTTGAAATATAGATGGATTGTGATATATATGTACTATAGGTTAAAGTTGAACATTATGTTATAATTATTTCCTTAATTAAGGAGAAGCACAGCTGTATATCAATTGTAAAGGAATATTATGAACTAGATTTTCCAACTCCAATTCATTATTTAATCTCTTTCAGATTGAGTTTGTTTCCAAGAAGAGTGGGAAACTCAATGAAGAAGCTGAGTAAGTATTTTCACGTCATGATAGATGATAAAAAATGAACAATGAAGTATGTATCTGAAGTATCGCTTTAACTAAGTATGGCTTTTTCATAGATATCTGAGTGCATTTAAATCTCTCCATTGCAAATACCCATCAAGGTATTTGTTGGAATGCTTTTTTTTGTCCATCTTATTTTGTGCAATTCAGACTATTGATGTCTAAATTCTGTAGTTTATAGAAAACATTTCTCCTGAGATGGTAAATTAAGCAATATACATGCAATGTCTCATTTAATTTTATTATTGGGTCATCTGCTATGAAATTATTGGGAAACCATAAAACCTCTTTGCGGAAACCTTTCGGTATCACTGTCTATTAGAGCTAGATACAGGTAAAACAAACAAATAGACAATTTTAAACCGCAAACCTTATCATTTTAACAGCCTCAAATTGTCAGCTGTGAGTCAATTGTAATTACTTTCAGATACATGTACATCATTAAGACCCCATCATAACATTTCTATTCTTTTAATCCCTTCTCCTAATCAGTGTTACCCTGGAAGCGCAAGATGCCACGACCCTCCAACTGAAAGCCAACGTGGTTGACCGATGTCTTGAGCTGATTGACCCTCGGTCTGGTGATAGCATTCAATGCATGCCCTTTGGTAGTACCTACTATGGTACTGACAAGACAAGACTGGCCTACCTCTACAACAATGGTCCAGATCCAATCAACTTTGTGACGGTACTGCAGGAAGATGCTCTGGGTACTGAAGCTGTAAGTTGTCTTTTTTATTTTTTATTTATTTTCCTTAATTTTAATACTATTCTGCCACTATATTGGACGCAAGTGATTTGTGTGAATTGTTATTCTCTGTCTCAATGCTATGCCTTTGCTGATACAAGGAGATAAGAGATGGTATTCTTAAAAATGATGTTTTATTTGAATAAGGACAGACATGTTATTTGTCATGACAAATCTAAATTATGGCGAATCGTTTATGATTGGCATGATTGTACATAAGTTGCTGAGCATACAGTTAGTGCAGAAGGAAAAAAATGCCAGCTTTTCAGAATACCACCCCAGTTCATTTTTCAGTCAACTGCCATTTCCTTGCAGATGATGTTCCCATATATCAACCTGATGAAGAGGCTGGTACAAAAACTTGCTTCTTGCAGGCATTTACTAAATAAGATTATATATCAAAGCTCTATGAGTTGGTGGGAGTGTCTTATTTTGCAGTTCTAAGGATAATGTAAATGTGAAATGTTTGTTTATTTTATTTATAGGGAACTGACCTCACCAAGACCACGGTAGCTACCCTGGCTACCAAAGGCTTGGACAAGGTCAAAGCCAACACCTGCCCGGTCAGTACACTGGTCAAGACCCTCCCCAACCAGGGGCAGCTCAGACCCTATGAGAGGTGCCCTCTGTACTTCAGGTTCAGTCCCCGCTATGACACGGCAAGCCAGGGATGGAAGGGAACCTCAAGCCCACCGCCTAGGCAGGACTTTGCCCTCTACATGAACATCACGGTCGTGGGCAGTAGTAGTGGCTTTGGAGATGGAGAAAAGAGTGACAATCGCAGAGCGAACGAGGGTATGTATTTTACTGGAATCGTTCTCAGATTTGACACTGAATTACGCGTTCTTTCATATATCTTTGTTGGAAATGAACCAACTATATCATTTTCATTGTCTATTATATTTGCACAAATATGGTACTTTACTATGAGTTGTAAGATATGCTTGTAAAGATGTTAGAAATGTTTTCTCTCAGCATGGAAGGATCCAGGGTTCTGGAAACTTATATTGTAGGGATAGATAAGTCAACTGTCATAACAAAATCTACATCATGATAATTCTTTGGATAACGACTTAATTCATAGGTGGAAGCATACGCAGATAGATAAGCCTTGAAGATATCTGCTCAATAACCTATAGCTATAATATTTACAATCCCTTCACAGAAATGAAATTAAAGTTACTATATGCAGAATACCATCCTATTGATCTTTTCCAATGTGTCAATTGATAGCATGAACTAGAGAAATACAACTGTTTTTATAGATTAACTTGAACCTTTTAAATTCTGATTTTACATTCTAACCATTCCCCCCCCCCCCCCCCCCCCACTCTACTCCCTGTACAGTCACCACATTGGAGGTGGCCATCACAGGCACAGCGCTACCGGTCCTCCTCAGCCTCGCACCCCAGACCAGTCTAGACTTTGGAGAGTGTTCCCAAGGGGAGCATATTGACACCCTCTGTAGCCTCATCAATGAGTCCACCATGTTACCGGTCTCGTTCGTCTTCCAGCCGGTGGCACAGTTCGCTGTGGTTCCTTCGTTTGGCAAGCTCAGACCTGGCGAGGCTCTGGATATCATCTTCTCCTTCAAACCAAACCAGTATGGATCCTTCAAAAAGCAACAGGTTTGTTAAAAATAATAATAATAATATGGATACATATATATATATATATATATATATATATATATATATATATATATAGGCGTGAAGAAAATGGTCTAGGAACGTGAGACGTAGCTGTAGTTGTCATGTCAGAGTTGAGAATTCTCGCACTTTTATATATATATAGTTCCGGTATCCGCCAGGCTCTGACGCTCATGGCGCTTTACACATTTTACCCTGGTTATAGCCGAGCTGCCAAATAACTAGCGCTCAAGCATATCAAGTACCCATTTACACATGGGTGGAGAGTGGCAAATGTTGATTAATGTCTTGCCAAAGGACTTTAGTGCCGCGACGGGGATTGAACCCCTACCTTGTGATTTGCAGTCAGGTGACTTATCCACTAGACCACAATGATTCTGTTGTGAATTTTATGTTGTTCTTCTTTCTTAGTCTACTTTCTCATATGTTTTTTTTTGTTGTTTAATGTTTCGCATGTATTCCTTACTTTTCCTCCT
Organism: Strongylocentrotus purpuratus; assembly: GCF_000002235.5. Classification (NCBI taxonomy): domain Eukaryota; kingdom Metazoa; phylum Echinodermata; class Echinoidea; order Camarodonta; family Strongylocentrotidae; genus Strongylocentrotus; species Strongylocentrotus purpuratus. Next base: position 7,715,581 of record NW_022145607.1, read on the forward strand.
ATATATTTTTCTTATAAATTTTTATTCTACTCTACCGTCTTTGCACTCTCTTTCATTTTCCTGCTCATCAACCATGTGGAATGAAAGCATCTAACATTCTTGATTATGTAGTTAAAGAAAAGAAGCAGTGATACAAATGAGAGAGTTGGTATTCTTAAAAATAGAAAATATAACAACAGTTTGGTAATAACATACCTTGTAAATATCTCCATGGATACATACAAGTAATAACAGTTATTAATTTTAATCATGTTGTATTCAATCATATCTATTTCGTCGCCGTTTTCACGAAGTGACGGTAGTGAAAAAAAATTGCATTCACTTTGCGTGACGATTTTCCTCACTACCGTCACCTCGTGAAAACAAGGACGATTTGAAGAACTTGAAGTGAAAACTACTCAATTGACCTGATATATTAAAGCATCATTATGATAAGGCAGAATTCTCCTCTAATTCATGAGCTGTCACTTTGTTTTTACCAGCATGCCTATCCCATTAATGCCATTTACTCTTAAAATAATGAGAATTAATAAATGATCAACAACAAAAATATGATCAGTACTGAAAGTAACTCTATAGAAATGATGAAATCCCTCTTCTTAGCACCATGCATATTTGTATTTCTAAATGATATTTTGTTTGTGTTTTGCAGATCATTGATGTATTGGGCTCACTAGCTGATGAACGTGAAGGCGAGAATGGCTGGATCCAGCCTAGTAGTACAATCCAAGCCTCTATTCATACTCTAAATGTATCACTCAAAGGAATATGCAATGCTGTCTTCAAGAAACTGGAACCCAAATTCAACCCAGGTATTCCTCATGCGAAATTTACAGAGTAGTGTAGTATTTTCATATTCCAGATGTAACATTTACATCTTAGATACACATTTTTCTTTTAAGTCAAACAAACAGAAAACCAAAGGAAAAGATTCTTTTTTTACCCCTTGTATTTCGGCTGATTTAAACAGAGTAAAACAAATTTATTAGCTGCTTTTAGATTGTGGTAAGATAATCTTTGACAAGAATTTACAAAAAAATGTAAAAGAATTAATTTTACTTTGAAACTAAATTTAGCATACGACTAATCGCCCCCTTCCCCCTCCCCCACCTGAAGTTGACCAATTAGCCAAAATATTGACTTCACATTTGTATTAGGTATTTTACAAATTCCACTTGTGAAATTAGGCATATTTTAATGTTTTTACTTTTTATAAAAAAATATTTGTACTACATATGTATCTTTAAAAGGTATCTGTAGAATGTTTGCCAATAGTGCTCCTTACTATATGAGCTGTTTCCTCATTCCCAAATGTGTAACGAAATTAGATAAAAAGATGTATTAGTCGTGTTAATCATAATTGTAACCTTACTTTGTCATTCCTAGGAATCACACCACTGGTTGTAGGAGAAGTAGGTCAGTTCATTGATGTCAAAGTGAATGAGGCAGAGGCTTATGAGCCCCGGGCAGCCATGTTAGGATCTACAAAAACCAAAGGACTTCATTCTACCAAGTCCGCTGGTCATGTTAGAGACGGCGACGCCCTGGTAGCGTACCCAAATGATAGGGCAAGGAGTATACGACCAAGTTACAGGAGAGAGCAGTACAAGTAAGGGAGCAATTCTCATGAAAATTATGATTGCATTCCAATTCTTGTTTTATTTTAAACTGTCTGGATTGAATTACATGTGCTCTAGCTGTAATCACTGCCTAGATAATGAGATATGCGCAATACTCATTATTATGTTATTATATCTGTGTAATTATTTGATTCATTTGGACGCCTGAATCAACAAGCTAACATAAGCTTCCTACAGGTGCTCCCTTTTCCTTCTACTCATTTTCACAGTTTGTTTAAATTAATTTAACATAATGCTCATGATTTGTATATTTTAAACTGTTTGTACTTTATCACATGTATTTATTTGTTTGTTTTTTAACGGAAATTAATTCTTTTGAATTGAATTGAATTGAATTGAATATGTCATTCCTATTAAATGATGATTTGTTTTGCGATTCAGAAATAAAAGGAATTCTCATTTCAGTCAGTTGCATTCAATGGTACATTACCAATTAGTTTATTACAGGGAATTGGCATTGCATAGCAAGATATTGCATGACTTAGCATGGCATTTGTTATCAACTTTTTTTTAACATAAGCGTTCTATTGTCACCTAAAATGCCCTAACAACCCTTCCATTTATTGAAGAAATGTAGACAATGTTTAATGTTTAATACTGCTCTGCAAAATTCATCAAGTCTTTTATTCAAGATTTCTCACCTACGAATCATGATTTACCTGTCACTTGCTCTTGCGACATTTGCTCCAGGCTTTATTTTGTCAGCCATATGGGGTTTGGAGCCATTTTTGTTTGAGCATATTTCATATATAAAACAGAAGTATTAACTCCTGCACTCTCTGTTCTATCTCTATCAGAACCATCTTCACCAAGACAGAGAGACACACCTATGTGGATCCTGACTATGCCTATGATGAAGAAGAACTTGCAGATGTCATGGCTCACAAGAACAAATACAATGACTACTTGAAAGACAACAGAGGGAAGAGAGTCAACAAACTCAAAGCAAAGTAAGTTCACCAATTATGCTTCAAATAAAAAATCATGTAGTAGTACCGTAATTAACGGTGTATAAACCGCACCCCCGACTTTGAATTTTTTTTGGCGGCAAAAAAATGCGGTTAATACACCGTTAAATATGGTAGTAAATATACCTGTGAGAACTACATTTTGTTTTATATGACAAGTAACAAAGGTTTGAAGGTTTCTTGTGAGTCTAATTTGCGAACATATTGGTTCTTACATTACACCTATATTGTATATTAGTTCCTGGGTGATATTATACTATTTTATTTCAGTAGCATATTGTCCAAACCCTCAAATATAATCCTATGTGATACAAACATCATTAGCAATACATGTGCCATATCACTGTGCATATTCATTGCAGAATGCAAGTGAATTAATTGCTAAACCTAGAAAGCTTTTTTTTTGGGGGGGGGGGGGGGGCAGTATACTATTTCTATGTCTTTTGATGAAAATAGATTTATGTACATGAATTGCATAACCTTTTCTTTTTTAGGGTAATACTAATTACTAAGTACTGGTATAACTAATTCATCCTTTTCTTCGTCTCCTGCAGAGAATTCAAGGAACTGAACAACAAGGCCGAGATTGGTATCAAGCCTGCCTCTGGTCTCCGCCCTCCTAAACTCAATGCTGATGAAGTCAATGAAATACCGAAATGTGAGTTGAGATATATCCATTGAACTTTGTTTTTCCCTACCTTGTGTATTACTTGATGTAAGCTGTAGGTCCGAGAAACTTTAATGTTTCCATCAAAGTTATTACTTACTCACTGAAAGTAGAGAGAAATAGAGCTACAACACTTAAATCGCCCCTCGTTATTGGTGATAAGTATGGATAAAGTGTGATAGAATCTAAAGAATTAATGCATTTCAAAGGCAAATCAAGGAAAGTAAAATATAATTGTCATTGCTACTTGTTTTGAATTTCATCATGTATTTAGTTGAGAAAGCCCTAAAATCATATACTTCCATGTTTTCATAAATGAACTGCAATTTGTCATTCATATTTGTATACATGTGTATGCTGATATTATGGGGAAAATTATCAATTTCATTGTCAGTGTTGGCATAGTGATATTTATAGATCAATATAGAAAACAATAAGTGATTTTCATGACTCCAAATTTTTCTACATTAAACAAGAATCTTCTTCTTATTTGTTCAATAGCTGCTCCGTTTGAAGAGAATGGTCCCTATGACATGCTGAGCTCAAAGAAACTCGGTGACCGAGAATTATCCTCCACCAGGCAACCTAGTACAGGAGGACTCAATGCTGTACCAATGACGGCACAGGAGAAAAGTGATTGCAAGAAGGTCTTATCTCCTCAAGAGCTATACCAATTAGTCATTGGTGAGTTATATACAAATGATGCATGAGTTCATTATACGATCTATCCGCACTCGAGTTGAGCCTGTGTGTATCTCATCGCACAAAGCCGTTAGGCTGAGTTTGATAGATACACACAGATAGATAAACAATAATAATTTAAAAAATATCAGTGACTTTTAATTTAGGCACTATAAGGAAATATAACAAAATTCAATTATTAAAAAAAGGATTCTATTTCTGTTCCCGAATTACAAGACTTTTTTTTTTTTTCATTTTAATTTACTTTTTGAAAGAGTACAATTGTTAGTTTTCACATTACTGCCATAAAATGTTTGAGGAATTGTTTATGTTGATTAGTCTACTTTGGGGTGAAAAGTACAATGAACTTAGCTCTCTCTTGTATACCCAGTAGTTGCTGAATGTACATGTTTGTGCATCTAGAATGAGACACTTTGAATTGAAATCTCTCTGTTTCTTTGTATTCCACCAGGACCACCAACGATTGATTTCAGTGAAGTTTGTCTCAAGTCCACCAGTGTTAGACAGATGAACATCATCAACAATCTGGATCAGTTTATTCATGTGGTTGTAGAGGTTAGTATATATAGATATGTATACCGGTATACAAACAATTTTAAGAATATACGGTATCCCTGAGTTTCTGTTTATTGGATGTAAGCTTGTGTATGTTGTTAAATGGCTCATAATGCAAAGAGGAGGAGGAGAAGAAATTCTTCACTTGCGAAGCAGACTATAGGAAAAGATGTCTTTATATCCAATTCTATTTTTTTTGTAATTCATGTAGGGAGAAAACAAATTTGGAATTCTACCATACCTCGATTTCTGTGTCTTGAGGATGTTAAACTGTTCTTGAATTTATGAAAGTTTACCTGTAAATTTCACATTATCTCTCTTTTTTTGATATGTTGTCACTTATTCAAACTCCCCACCATGTCTACTCTGTATCTTTCTACATTTTCTACGTTAATGCATACGATTAAATTACAATGTAAATAAGATGTGTTTCAAAAGTCAGTATAATTTATTATTATCATTATTCTCATGTTTGTTTATTTTCTTTTTCCATAGATTGATTGTCGTGAGCTGAGACAGACTAGCCCCCTCTCTCAGGTAGTTCCACCCAACTGTAAGGCAGAGCTTCCTCTTATCTTTGAGTCCAACACAAGGGGAAAGTTCACAAGGTACACTATCTACTTTCCATTGTAGCTAATCCTAAGTTGGTATCTTGTCATTAAATGTATCATTCGTTTGAGTTTGATTATTCATAAATCATGTATTCAAACATATTTTATTTTATCATACAGAGAACAATAGTTTATTGATTAGGCAGCTGTAGTAACTTTGATTTATGTTGAGAAAATATGATTATATTCATATCACGTTTCATTTGATTACATGCGTTATACTATTTATGACATAGACTTGTTTGGAAATACCATACTTCCTGAACCAAGTTCGATTGTATTCCTTGTAACTAAATTAACAAGAGGTGAGGAACAAAATGTTTCAGTTAATTAAATCATTAAAAAAAAATGCTTGATTACTGTAGCAGGTATTGTGTAATATTTGTCATTTTTATTTTTGTCCAAGTCAATACCAGTATTGATGTTGTCTTCTAAGATTTTAAATTGTCTACAAATTCAAAAAATGAAGATAATTATGTACATTGGTTTCTTGAGACATATGATGACCATGACGATATTCGATGAGTATATAAATTCTTTCTGTTGCTATAGGAATGTGAAGTACACCATCAACGGCCACCATCGTGATCATGTGACCGTGTATGCTGATGTAGTACCCGTAGCCTTGGAGCTCTCTACTGAGCTGCTAAAACTAACCCCTACACCAGGCATGCCCGCTGAAGCAGGTACGAAGATTAATCATCACAGAGAATGGGAGAGACAGACGGTGAGAGAGAGAGAGAGAAGAAAAAAAATTAGAGAGAGAGATCATAAAGAGAGAGTGAGAGAGAGACTTAGAGAGTTAGAGTTAGAGAGAGTAAGAGAGAGAGGGGAGAGAGAGATAGGGAGGGAGAGAGAGAGAGAGAGAAAGAGACAGTTAGAGAGAGAAAATAAAATGCATCGACCAAGAGGAAATTATGCATACCGGTACATTAAAACTGTATGAACAATGAAGAATTGAAAGTCTAAAGAAAGTCTGAAACAATTGTATAATAGGGCAAATGAATCGGGAGGAGAGGGATGAATGTAATGATGGTTTAAATGAATTAGTAAGAGGGTATGATTGTTAAGTCATATTAATATTTTGATTATTCTTGTCAGGTTTGCGGGATGTAATCCGTCTTGAGAACAAGAGGAACTATCCTGCTGAGTTCACATGGCAACCCATCCTAGGAGAGAGAGGTACAGCATTCTCTATCAGACCAGCCACAGGTATGTGCTTCTATTGTATTGTATTTTGGTTTAGTTTGGTGTTGTAGTATATTTCATTGATCCAGTGTTGATAATAAACATATTCAAAATAATAGCCATGAGGCTGAAAAAAGTTGAAATTACAACAACAAAAAATAAATGAATTAAAAGGTAAAAATGTCGACTAGTACGTAAGCGAGAATATATTAAACAAGTTTTGTTATCTAATACATTGATATAATTATAAAATTAATAAAGACTCGGCAGAAAAAGACGGAGAAAAAAAATGAGCAAGATAAATATTTTGTGATATTTTACACATAATCGATATACAGTACATACATGAATATAAACACAAATTTGTGTAAAATATACATTTTTAATGAACGATGGAATCTGTTTGATCAAATGGTATCATCTGTGACAGGTTAGTAGTTTAAAAGGGCCTCATGGAAGACCACCATTATTGGTGATAATGAGTCACCCTGTCTAAATAAATATATAAAGTAGTGGAGATACCTTCAAGTTAAAGTTCATAGATTTCAGTATGCATATGAGAAATTTTTAAGTAGTAGAAAAATATAACCTCTTTGTTATAGTGGAGAAGGCAGTGTCCCCAACTCATGGATATATTTGTATCATCGGCTAATTTTTACAGTGATACGTGCATGTACGTTCTGTGATTTACACAACTGGTTCGTCTAATGCTGGATGTTGATAACGTTTGTTTTACAGGTACTGTTGAAGCCTTCAAGGATCTAGAATGTGAGGTGGTCTTTCATCCATCTTACCATGCCCCAGAGGACGGTGTGTTTGCTCTACAGGTGCATGGTGGTGAGACCATGAAACTCAACTGCCTGGCTGATGTAAGTCACCCTCAATTGTAAACTTTGGGGGGTTTGATGCAAGTTTCTCCTTATTTTTGAACTAGTATATTTTGATTTAGAACTGAAGACTATGTGGAAATGTAAAGTACCAATATCTCCCCCCCCCCCCCCCCCCCCCCCCCCTCTTATCTAATTTGTACACATATTTTTTTATGAATGTTTTCTTGAAGATGAACTCACTGCTTCTGCTATTATTGATTTCCTTTTTTTAATGAATGAAATTGGAATCTGAACATGCAAAATGGACAAATATAACTTGCCACTTAATATAATGACGCAAAACTTATCTGATAGCTATGGTGTATTGAATTCCAACTGGCAAATAATTATTCAATATATGATATTAAAATGTTGCCAGCATTACCAACATAATCAAATAATGAATGATGCAAAATACTCAGGTTTCCTTTCCCAACCCTTTTAGAATTAATTGTCTAATGTTGTTTTGCCTGTCCATTCTTTAGCTTGGAGTGACCCAAGTGATGTTTATGGAGAGAAGGGTATTGTTTGGTCAGGTTCCTCTTCATCTCACTACAACTAGGACTGCTGTACTACACAACAGCAGCATCAACCATGCATACTTTCAGGTCAGTATAAACAATTTTAATTAGTCTAAGAAGGTTGAACCATTTTGTTTTCTTGGCCTCGCATCCTGTGTGGTAATTCTTTTGATTCTTATTAATTAGCATTGTACACTGTTTGACTGTTTCAATCTTGATCATTAGTGTCAGTTATTTTTGTTACTATATAGAGTCATAATGAAAGTCAGTGATAAGAGAAACAATTTGTGGAGCGCCAGGAGTGTCAAGTTTGACAGACATGAGCGCTATACAAGAACCCACTATCAATTTTATCATGATTAAAGGGTCTAGGTTTTAAATGTACAACAATGTTCCCCCAAAAAATCCTGCTAAAAACTATTTTTATGTTGACACCTTTCACTCAAGTCAAATGATGATGGTATCGAGTACCCTTCTAGTTGCATCTCCAGTAGACTTTAATTGATTTTAAAGACTTACATATGAAGGTGTGATCCATATGTTACTGATAACATCAAGCAGTGGACGGGAATGTCATTTGAGCAGCTAGCTAGAACAGTTGAAGACAGGAAGTTATGAAGAACCTGTGTCTCAAGGTCCATTTCATTGTTGCCCCAACAGCCTCTAAGCTAAGGGACATAGATACATAGATATGAAGGTCCATGTTGGCATTACATTCCTATTTCTGAATTGTATTATATTAGTAATATTTTATTTTGTTGCTTTTAAGCTATTGAACATGTTGAATAATTTTACTTAGTTAGACAATACCACCTTTGCGCTTAGAAATGCCCGTATTAAGCGCTCTATAAGTGTAATTATTATTATTAACAATCCCTTCTGCACCCATTTTCTCCCACAGGTTGTAGATCCAAACCCAGTCCCCGGCCTGAACGTATCACCGGTCCAGGGCGTGGTACCAGTGGGCGGGACCACAGAGCTCAAGATTCATCTCACTCCTAGCGCAGTGATGAAGTTTGATACCAGACTGGAGGTTGCCATCAGGGGGTGGAAGACGATTGAACTCAGGATGGGAGGAACGGTGGAACCTCCTCTCGTCGACATCAATGTGGTAAGCAATTTTTTCTTCAAACCTTTTCTAGCAGTTTTCCTCATTTCATTATCTGCCCCTGTGAATTATTACTTAAATAATCATTAGACGCAGCAGGAAAATTATATGCATGTGCTATGTCCATTTTTGTGTCATTACCAAATGTTATTTGATGTAAGGATCCTTTAGATAGAAAATAAGCTCTGTCCCTAAATTAGCAACAAATTGAAAAGTATAGAATTACCGGAGTGTTGGCTCATTCAGTAGAGCGTCCGCCTCACAACCGGGAGGTCGTGGGTTCGAACCCCGGCCGCGTCATACCAAAAGACGTTAAAAGATGGGAGTTGTTGCTACCTTGTTTGGCGTTAAACAATAAGGGATAGAGCAACGTCGATCTGGTGCTGTTCAGTGGCTGCCGGGCTCACGATCAATTGGGCAAAAAGAATTTCCGTTTCGATTTAATAAAATTTGGAGTGGACTATTAGGCTATTATTATTATTATTATTATTATTATTATTATTATTACTTTGCTATTCATATTTGCATTTTGAGAAAAAAATTTAGACACATTTATGTAAATGTGTATTCTTATCATACGAAACACTGATGAGGCAGTATAGACAAGTATTGCAATAAAACATCAATGATGCTATTCTTGATGCAATTTATAAAATCATCATTTCTTTTTTACACATGAATATTTTTTCCCTACAGCCATCTTTCCAGATTGGAGGTGTATACTGTGGATCTAGCTTGACTGTTCCCTTTAAGATTGTCAATCGAGTGCGAACCAGAGCCAAGGTAGTCTTTGACCTGTCACGCTTCAGAGATTTCTCTCTCAGATTTGATGCAGATGTCATGGAAGGTAAGCAAAACATTTCTGCTCTGAACCAAATGAGAGAGTCAGATCGAAGTCACATACAGTAATACTGAGTGAAAATGCTCTTCTGGTCAAACTAAGGCTTAAAAATAAGGGTTAATCATCTCACTGATTGTATTTAATATACATCTTTTTTTATCCTTTCCATTCTGGTGTCGAAATGGTACCTGGGAGGATGCAAACATAGATTTGATTAGATAAGTATAAATCCACACCGTCAAAATTGCTGACTGTCCAGATTGCGATGTGATACCAGGGTAATAATACAATGTAACACGCTGTGATTACTTACTTCTCGTGGAAAGGTTGTATTTGGTGTAAACAAGAACTTATTCTTGAGATCATCATTATTTTAATACGTTGTGAATTTTGATGTTCTGTATTTTCCACATTTGTCATTTATGTTATGGGTCCACCCAATTCCCTCAAGCCATCGGCTTTATTGGGTGCTAATGATCCAGTACACTTCTCAATATATATATTGTATGTGATATTTATGAAATAATAAATTGAATTGAATTGAATTAATTGAATTATTTTCTTTCTCCTGCAGAGTCTGAAGACACCATGAACCCTGGTGTGTACAAGGTCACGGTGGGCGGTGAGCAGACCATCGACTGTGAGCTCAAGTTCAAGCCCACCGAGGTAGCCTCTTACGACTTTGTGATGCCTGTAAACATCAACCAGACCGAGGCTCCCACCCCAGAAGGCACCCCCTTCCCTCCCACCCCGGCCCCATCTTCAAAGAGCATCCAGCACATCATAGCACCACGCCCGGTGGTGGTGGCGGTGTCGACGCCCAAGAGGAGGATCATAGCCACCGCCATGAGGCAACCCTTGCAGATCTCTACCACAGAGCTGTCCTTCACACTGCCTTCAGGATACCTGGAAATGGGTATGTTGTTCATTCTTTCTTACCACACTTGATGTAGAGTTTTGTACTCATCATTTTATAATATCTAGTATGAACCCAAGATTCATCTTACAACTACCTCAACATTTTCTACACATGTGTCTAAATATAAGCTTCCCCTACCCTACAAACAGGTATTCAAAATGCATTGTGAAAGTACACAAATTTTTTTTAGATTTCCTTATGTATGATTCATAGTGGAATAATACATTGATAATTATGTGAATTTACCCCTCGCCCCAACACAAAATAAATTACCAGCACTTATTACATATAAGATATTGATGATCAATATAGTGTAAATTCTTTACTATGCTGCAGGTGATGTTCCTGTACTGCGTATCTTTCTCATAATAGCTAATATAAAACAAAACATGTGTGTGTTGCTGTGTCTGTACTCTGTAGTTTAGGAACACCTAATCATTCACCTCATCCCTGTTTATATTCCTCATAGGTCTGGCAGAAAACATCCAGCAAGGCCAATCCGTCATGCTGGTCAACAACAGTGCCAAGAGACTTGAATGGTCCTTTGACCTCAGGTCATGTGGTAAGGCCATGGAAGAGGGCATCTTCCGCTTTGTCCGCTCCAACGGCGTGCCCTTCCTGACCTTTGAGAAGGGTCGGCAGGAGGTCAAGGAGAGCCTGGACCCGGGAGAGGTTTACACCATGGGATGCATGTTCTGTCCAGGTGAGGAAGCTCTTAATTGTGTCAACAATCTCTCTCTCTCTCTCTCTAAATTCCATATCGATTGACTTTGACAATCATGCTGTTCCACAACCCTTGGCTCCTAGCCTTCTCTATTAGCACCACTCCCAGTTCTTTCACTCCTCTCTCTTCTAACAATTTCTGTAGACTGTCCATCCAAAGTATCCTCCTTCTTTCCCTACTCCTCCTTCTTTCCCTACTCCTCCTTCTTTCCCTACTCCTCCTTCATTGTATTGTCTAAATATCATATATCTTTTTGTAGTACACTAGACATTGTGATTGCTGATATGTACATGTAGTATGCACAGTGGAGGAGATGGGGAAGCAGAGAATGCTAGCTGATGCCAGTAAATTTTGTTTTGTCATAGGGCCATATAAACTGCATTTTCTTGGTTTGAACAAGAATACAATTTAACTTTAGGTATGTATCAGATGTTTAACGAACCATCTCTTGTCTAATTTAACAGAGGAACCTGGTGAGTTCCAAGCCAAGATCCCCATCATCTTAGATGGAGCCAAGGACAGACCTTACCAGTACCTCAACGTACACGGCATCCTCAAGTCACCCCAGCTGACCTTTGACCCCTTGGCCATCGTTCTAACCCCTGTGCCACTCTCCACCAAGGTGTCGGCCGACTTCACCATCAGGGCTGCAGGCTTTAGAAGGTAACAGGCAATTCCATTCATTCCATATGGGACCAAAACAACATTGCTGGCATATTGACTTTACACATAATTGTTGACAAAAATAGCAATGTGATCGTTATTCCGGAAATGAAAGTTAGTCAATTTAAGATTTTTTTTTTTTATTTGAATGAAATAAATAAAAAATAAATTAAAACATAAAACTGACACATTGCATGAAATCTCTCTTAATCTCTCTAAGTCTTAACATGTCTGTATGGACTCTAAGCTAAAAGAAATGCAAGGTTTTTGAACTGTCAAAGACACTTTTTATCATTATCTTTCATGCATTGCTAAGTCCTTTGAAATCTGTCATCTTCTTACTTCACAGACTCTACGGCCAAAAGGTTTTCTGTCTTGAGCGTAACCCTCCCAGACCGTCAACCATTTAACTCAATACACTGATGAAATCCATGATGCCAAATAAAAAATCCCAAACCATGTTCAAGATTTCATTCTCTAACCCTCAACTCATAAACAACTGTTTAATTATCATCCTTGTTACAGGGAGACTGTGATTGATGTTGAACTTCCTGAGGTAGAGGTAGCAGACGGCAGCAAGGTATCTGTCTTGAGTGTGACCTTCCCTGACGGTCAGACCATTCAACCTTGTAGCGCTGATGAAGGTCATAAGGAACCCTTTGTTCTCAAGTGCAAGGTGACCTTCAGCTCACCCAAGCCAGTCTCCTTCACCATGCCTATCAAGTTTGTGGACTCGGTTGGTAGCAGGTTAGTATCAAATATGAATATTAATATTTAACATTTCAAATAAGTCTTACTGCTTTTGACTGCAACAATAAACAAATATACACTATGCCTAACATATGGTGAATTAATTGTAATTTCAAAGAGTATGTGTACCTCACCAGTTGTGTTAATGTTCCCATAAAATATTTTAGCATTTACAGGAATGTCTATGTAGAACATTTTCCAGTGGATTAACTCTGCCCCCTCCTCCTTCCTCTCTCTTACGTCCTCTCTTCCTCTTTCTTTCTCATGCACTTTCTCTATGTGTATACGTGTCTCTTTTCTCTCTAGAAAACTTTATAAGCATTCAATCATGTAAAGAGATACAGAGATAAAGTCTCATCCAATTCTCAAAACTCTCCCATCCTATCTCTTTTCCAGATTCTCCATCCCTGTGACGGCCACCGCCGACAACTGTCTCTTGGTGGCCTACCCGTTCGTGGCCAAGCACCGGACAGACTTCCAGATCGTCACCGAGCAGGGCCACAGTCTACGAGCTCACAAGACAGCCTCCAGAGACTCCCTGACTTACATGGGTGAGGCAATGATCATGCCTGTAGAGTCGCCCAGTAGACCAGGTACCCATACCAGTACCAGCACCAGCTCCAGGTTTGGAGCCACCACGTCCACCTATGAAGAGACTGAGAGTGTGACAGGTAAAGGTTCAATTGCTTTTTAAAGCCCCACCGCACTAGTTTGGCCTGGAGGGATTTGGCCTCCCAGCATGGTCACTGACAGGTGGTTATCTCATCAAATCAGCTCTCAATTAACATAAGAAAAAGAGGATCATGGGGGAACAATGGTCACCCATTAGGCATCGTTTGCTATATAGAGGGCGCAAGTAGCTATAAGTAGTGCAGTGGGGCTTTAAGATATGGGTGTGACAATTGCTCAGGGCTTAATTCCTCAAAGGTAAAGGGTTAGGATTAAGTTTAGTGTTGGGTCCAGAGTTAAAGTTAAAAATTGTCAAGGAAATTGATGCTGATCAATTGCTACAGGAGCATGTGTCATATAACTTTGATTGATTTTTTTTTTGGGGGGGGGGGGGTCAATAGACATACTAGAGCTTGGTCATCTTGCATCTATCAGAGTTCTTGCAGTTAAATCTTGGTGAGTGCAAGAAGAAAAAGTTCAATAAACAACTTTTCAACGCTGTTCTTTAAAATTTCTCTTAATTTGTATTTCATTCTTTGCATTGGCTGCTCCTCAGTACAGCTGTAGCTGCATGAATCTTGTATAGTCCTTCTTCATTGAGGACGTGGTCCTCAAGCTCATCTTTCTTGCTATACCAACAAAAAAAAAACACAGTTCTTTGGAACATCAATCATTTCTTTATTATACTTCTTCATTTCTCAGGAATAAACTTCCACAAAACATTTGTAATCTATCCCTTGCAGAATCCACATATCGCAGCACACCTCGAGATGGCGCCGTAAACCGTGTCAACTACAGCAGCTCAGCTCCCGCCTACGATGACTCTCGTATGGGACTGGCCTCTCGTTCTCTAGGCTCTGCAGCCTTCCCTAACGAGGACTCTGAGGAAGGGATCTTCCATTCTGAGGTGCTCATGGGGGTACAGAGATGGATCACGCTGCATGGCTGGTCAGGCGGACCCTTCCCAGTCTCACTCCCTGAAGGACTTAGGAGGTATGGCATTAGGAATGTTTAGATACTGTCAAACCTAAATTATGACATTAACATTTGTGAACTGTTAATGATCAACTGTGATATTTTAAATCAATTTTAAATTTCACAGATGTTTCATGCATCGAGATATCTCTTCTTTTTGTTTCCTTTTTTTTTCTTTTTTTCTTTTTTTTCTTTCTTTAAAAAAAAAAAAAATAGATGTCAGGTTCTCTTGAGGCAACTTCCTAATATTTTAATTGTCTTAAGAGAACCACTTCCTTAGAATAATTATGACCCAGACAATTTATCTTCCAATAAAAGTTGATAGTTAGGGAATGGGGAATGATTATCTATTGCTGGAACTACTCAAGAGGTTATTCTTTTTAAACCAAGACAAACTACATGTATATGAGAAAAAAATCCCTTACAAACTATGTTTGTTTTTGCAATATTTTGCTCTCAAGAAATTTTCGAAAAGCAGATTTTAAGGACAAAAAGACATTCAAAAGGTAAGGCAAAGATTGTCACTGTCTGTATTGCTTAAATGGAAACATGTGGTATTCTGTACTGTCTAGTTTGAGTTTATTGTAAAAAAAAAAAGGTATTAAATTGTGTTGTTTGCAGGAAGTATTGTTACTGTGAGTCATGCTGTGAAGGGCAGGATTGAACATCTATAAATATTGCATCAAAATCAGCCATTGAATGTAGCTTACCTATTAAATCATATGGATCATTGGATTACATAATACTTCAGACAAGAAGTTTGGTTTGATCAAATGCAACATTGGAAAATTTGAATTCTCTTTCCCATCTGTTGATCCAGTAAACATATCGTAAATGTGGATAGCAGTGTTGTCATCAAGTGTCTCATAATTGTTCTTGTCTATTTTGGATGAGTTTGGGGAGTTATCATATGCTGTGTCCTACAATAAGTCACTTATGGTAGTATATGCTTATTCAATAAAAACTGGTTTCTGTGTGGGTTATTAATCAATTGAAAGTTATTGTTTGGGCGACTAATGTTATGGGGTGTGAGGTATGGTGTACTTGCCCAGGAGATTAGGATAATTGTTGGTAAAGGGTTAATAATGTGTTTGTAAAGTGCTTAGAGATATCGTCCTTGTATTATCTACATACCATATATATATATATTATAGAATATTATTATTATGTTGTTCAGGGATGGTAGACCAAGAAGTCCAGACATGATGAACAATAACAAAAATTTAAAAAGTATATAATACATGCAAGGACCACTGTTTGAGCCAAACAGTACTCATATTCAAATCATTTGGAAAGCATATTGAATGAAATCAAACAGTATAACATCTGATACAGAAAACTTTCATTGGTTGGGGTAATCGTAGTATTAAGCTTCTACCAACCTTAACATTTAGTAGACAAGCTTTCGTCCATTCTTGTGTACTTTCTCAAGCCAAGTGATTCTTCACTTCACTTCTTCACTCATCACAAGTAATTATTCATATATTCAGATTAAGATTAAGATTCAAATTTTATTGTCCACGTTAAATAACAGAAATTTGGCCTCCTCTGGCAGGAGATAACAATGATTAACATAAGAACACATAAGTGTGCACAAAACAAAAACATCAATTAGATTAACAAACAGTTGGAATACATTCTGACAAAAGTAAAGACCTAAGTTATGGAAGAGGAGATAGCAGAGTAAGATGAGAAGGGCTGAAGGAAGCTGAGCAAGAAAGAACAAGAATATAGGTGAGGGGAAGAGAGAATAAAAAAATATATAACATTTATTCACATTCTTCTCCTGTATCTTTAGTGGTGTGTCCAAGGGATCAGCAGCAGAAGCAGCTAGGGACAAATCAAGCCAGAGCTCCCCAGCCTCCAACAACCAGAAGAGAAGCTACACCAAGACCATCTATGACCTGATGGCTCATCTGAGTGGGAGGTTGGTCCCTGGTATCCCCATCAACCAGGCCCTACCAGGAGACCCTACGGAGAGGGTTCTACAGCTCCACTGGCAACATTCTACTCTACTCACATTCTTAAGGTAGGTTGACACTGTGATATAGTGGTTCATTCACTTGACTCTCTCAAGAGCATAGAATTGGTGCCTGGTGTATTTTTTCTTCAACAAGATAGAAATTCTTTTATAGTAGTCTGTCTTGTCCAAGGTGTAAATGGGTACCTGGTAGGGATTTTTGTATAACTTACAATGCACTGATCACAATTTGCCAGATCTAAGTTGGGAAACTAATTTCAAATAACAAATTGTCCACAGAGCATTTGTCACTAGAGCATGTGTAAATACACCCTATTCACTATGATTTTTTTTCTTTAATAACTTCATATGATTACAGCAAAGTTAAAATGCTCTGAAGAGAAAAGTCTATCTCTTCACTTGCAATCAATTAGGATTTTGACTTTATAATCAGCATTTTTGTGGAGAATTAAATAAACCTGAATAGGTTAATGACTTAAAAGGTCTTATGATAACCTGGCTGTCTTCTGTATTCCTTACTTATAAAGCACAAGTTTTACACGACTAACAAAGAGATATTTGAGTCCCTCATTAATCATCTCTTAACCTCTGTTTCTACACACAGGAGCCAAGGAGCTGGTGTAGCCGGCATCAAACCAGAGTATCTGTTTGAGCCTCAGGATTACCAGCGATGGATGAAGCTACAGGAACAGGTCAGGGAAAAGAAGAAAGCCATGCAGGAAGGCAAATCAACCGTTGCTATCACCATTGAAGAAGAACCTCTGGATGAACACCTGTTTGAGTCTGTCTCCAAGAGGGCTTGGACTGACCTACTTCTGCAGACTATCAAGGTTTGTTGAAGCAAGGATTGGCATTATTTCTGCTTACTGGGGAGTATCATGGTTGACTTTGCAGAATGTTGACCAATGCAGCAACAATATTGTGATGAAGTGGACAATTTATAAGAATTCTTTTAATTAGCTATAATGATTTTAGATAGAACTGACTTATCCTTCATATGTTTCATTGAATACTGACTATGATGTCAGAGAGTGTTATAAGTTGTGATCTTAAGATCTAAAAGTGTTTTGAAAATTATTTGACTGGAGATTATCTCCCAAATGATAATTATGCTTGTAAATACTTGAATTGTGTTTTTTCAAGCCTGATTTTGCATATGACACATTTTATTTTGAATACGTGAGGCAAATTCCATATCTCAAATGTCACCCATGGACACAAATACAAATGCATTCAAATCTTTCTCACAGGTTCTGGTCTTAGCCAGGATCACACCTCGTCAGTTCCGCACCCTGCCTAGCCCAGGCCATGTAAGCCTTCCGTCTATCAACCATGATCCCCTGTGTAGTAACATCTACTCTGTAGGAGAGCGTATCCTTCTCTCCTGGCTCAACCATCACTATGAACACCAGAGGCATAACATATGGAGCAACTGTGACAAAGGTAAGAATTTTAGTTTCTGTTTTTAACTACACATAGTTCATGTTTCTAAAAAATTTTAACTTTGATTGAATGGAACATATTGCAGATTCAAGTTCAATACAGCTGCTTCATTTTCACAATACACCATATTTTTAAAGAACAAAATTATTGCATTGAACATTAACTTTCCTAAGAAAAAAAACATGTTCTGGACATTGTTTGATATAGTTTGAATAGCAATGAACACGATTCAGTGTCAGAATTTACATTACTATTGAATCTTTGTTATCGTTAGATTGTTTTTGAAGCATTTTTCTTAATAGAGCATTCAATTCTGTTGCTAGTAGTTTACCTATCTAGCATCTTATTTCTCTCTTTTCAACATCATTTTTTTGATTTATTACAACAACAAAAATCTCTCAAGATCTTAGCGTAATATTCTTAGGTCACCCAGAACCTTCTAAAAATTATTATAAAACTCATATTCATCTTACTAGACTTTTCATCAGTATGAATCTTTATGAAGACTAGTAGAGAATCCTTTTCGCATGACATTTACTTCTGATAACGATGCATGTTCTTATTTCCTCTTTCGTTGATTCTATGACACATTTTTAGCCTTTCTGACGTTATACAATCCTCCTCCAGGTATTTGCATGATTCAGTGTTAAAATCTGTACCTCCATTATCCAAGTAACCTAAGTACCCAATCCTAGCTTTGAACCCCAAACCTATTTTAAGCCTTGCCTACACTTATATTCCCTTTGATTCGTAATCTTATCAGGATATAGCTTGCCTGTATTAACTTGGGACCCTAACCCCATCCCTACTTCCTTCCAGAACTTGGCTAACTGCTGACATATGGTTCATATTCTTGCCTATATCAAGTATACTTTCAGCTACAAAGATGATATACAAATATTAATATGGTAGTAGTAAGATTTAGTCACTGGCACTTATGAATACACCTTATCTTGTTAAGGTATCATAAATGGTTTTGGGAATGGTTGATGGCTTTATAACAATTTACCCTCTAAATAATACATCATCCCTGAAAGAAAATAATGAGGATTTTTAAATATTTTTGTTATAGCAACTTCCCTGTAGTTGAGTGTAATTCAACCAGTATCTCATTCTTATTTTCCTCTTTCCATTTAGTATTAAACATCTGGATATTAATCTGGTGATGGTATCCTATAATATTTATAAAGTAGTAAAAAGAAATAACTTGTGTTTTTATATAGATACTGACATAGTTATTTAACAAGGGATGAGAAGGAATAGGAAAGAATATAAAAGGGAGAGAAGGAAAAAGAGAGAAAGAGAGAGAGATGGAGAGAGAGAGAGAGAGAGAGAGAGAGAGAGAAGAGAGAGAGAAGAGAGGAGAGATGAGAGAACAGAGAGAGAGATAAGGAAAAAAAGATGGGTGAATAGAGAGAGCGACAGAGAGAGAAACATGATGGGAGAATAGAGAGAGAGAGAGAAAAAAAAAAAAAAAGCAAATGGGAGAATAGAGAAAGAGAGAGAGAGAGAGAGGGAAAGAGAAATGGGAGGGAGAAAATCATCATGTAAAATAGGGCCATGGCAACCTAATTTATAGTCAAGACTTGAAATTAACAAACATAAAAATTAGTAAGGTTTAATTGACCTAAAAAAGCTTGCCTAGCTGGTATA
Organism: Strongylocentrotus purpuratus; assembly: GCF_000002235.5. NCBI lineage: Eukaryota > Metazoa > Echinodermata > Echinoidea > Camarodonta > Strongylocentrotidae > Strongylocentrotus > Strongylocentrotus purpuratus. Next base: position 7,735,028 of record NW_022145607.1, read on the forward strand.
TCAGACCGTACATATGTGACTCAGTATTTATACAGTATTTATACATAAACAATTCATTAAAGTCAAATGTCCGCTCTCCTGCTTCACCTGTGTGATGTTTGATATTTAAAAGTTTAAAAATACTATGAGAAGAAGAAAAAATCATTTAGCATGTGTTTTTTGAAATGTGAAGTTTGTCTTGCTCAAAGATATGTACATGCACGTTTACATTTATGCTTTGATATGAAAAGTGTTGCTTCTTTGGATTGCAAATAGCCTCTATTTTAATCAGTTTCAAGTTATGTGTGACAGAGTGTTTTGGTAGATTTTACTGATTGATAAGAGTTAGAGTAGAGCGGAAGAATTAACAAAGGTATAATAATATAAACCATAGATATGTTATAACTTAAGTACAAGTGCAGTGAAGAACCATAATGCGTTTCTGTTTTATTGAAGGATATGACAGAGTTTTTAAATTGTGTAACATGCAGAAGCCTGAAGAAAAAATGCAAAGTCCTAAATAATCGTTCATGTTGTTTATATATATTCTCATTTTAGCTTCTTTGAAATGATCAACTGGCCAAAATAGTTTTAATGGTCATATTTCAGGACACTGAGAACAGACCGTCATATGTTTGACTTAAGATTCAAGATCATGGAGAACATATAAAGAGGCTACCTGTCTATAAACAAACAAATGGTACTGGAACTTGATTTGTGTTCTGTTTACCAAGGTTATACTGCTTTTCAATTCAATTCAATTCAATTCATCATTTATTTAAATCATAAAAGCATAAAATAATATATATACATAATCTTACAATTCTGGAAATCGTGAAGAAATTGGAGACTAAAAGGAAGTTTTAAAAACTTGTAAGTAGTCCCCTGACATAAATAATGAATATCAAGATTACATGGTTGTGATCTTTTCTCGTGTTTCATTCTGATTGGTGCATGTATGGATATCTCTTTGTTTCAGGTGGTGTGCCTCCATCGCGATGGGTAGTTAACTTTGATTATGATCTCTTGGATGGTCTGGTCTTAGCTGCGGTCATCGCCGCACATGTCCCATTCCTGGTAAGTAGGGTTCTTTATGATCAAATGATAATAATGATATGGGGTTCTTATATAGCGCTCATATCTGTCAGAGTTGACACTCCTGGCGCTCCACAATCATTACCCTGGCTTTAACATGGCTGCCATTACGGCACTCTAGCATGTCAAGGGATTAATTCCTGCCAGGTATCCATTTAGACCACCTAGGTCGAGTGTGGCAAATGTAGATTAAATGTGATTGTACAATTATAATATGTTCAGTTTAATGTAATCATTCAAATTTATCCCTTTCCATACTGCCTTTATATTTTAATGTAATGGGGAATCAGTCATAGGGATATATAAATGGAAGAAAACTTATTGTATGGAATGGATTAAGCAACAAAATAGATTATCCGTGCAATTCTCTTTTAATTTTCCTGTTTTAAAGAGGGATTGATGGTTGAAGACGAGTAAGCTTCCGATGCATTCCACACATATTTATGTACACTAAACTTGACAAATTATTTCACTAATATGTTTTTAATTTTTTATAGCACATTGGTATTAACTTTTTGAAAATTTTCATTCATATGTAAAAATACAAAGCTTTTATTCATATCATTCACTTGACAGCATTACATCACTGATATTCTTGTAGAGCAAGATAAATTTAATTCTGTCATTTCTGGCCATATTTCCCCTGGCACAGATTAAGACCCATCTTCAGGGCATGTACACACACCCTTCCACAGCGGAGCAGTGCCTTCATAACGCTCTCAAGGTCGTCACTGCTTTCAGGTTCATTGGACTCGATTATGACATCCAGGTAAGATCTTAAATATGTCAGAGTTTAAAAGAAACAATCAAATTTGTTATGCTGAATTCATATCAAATGTATTTCTATGTGTCTCTTTGTATTTCCCTATTTTTGTATCTTGTTCAGCTTTCTCTAAGAATTACTAAGTTAATTTCCTCATTTCAAAGTGGTATCACAATATGTTTTCGTTTTGTTACGTTTTCTAAACTGATCTGTACCAAAATACTTTGTTTCGCTGTTCAAGGGGTTAGACTCGATTATTGAACACATGTACCATTACCTGGCCTCTTTTACCAACCAATAGTTTCTCTTGTATATAAACACATGTTATTGAAATGTCGAGGCTTGCATCAATTGAACCTATTAGTGTATAACTGTGTAAATGCCATTTTTAACATTTCAAAAGAGTTTTCTGCTTTAAGAGCTAGGTATCTATTTGCTTTCAACGAAAGTATCATTTGTAATAACTGTGACCTATCAATCTTATCTTATCTCCAGGCCATAGACATCACGGATCCCAATCCTATCTCACTGATGTTACTATGCCAGCATCTCTATCAGAGGTTACCTCAGTACATGCCTAAGACTGCTGTTGAGTTCACCACCTCACTGCATTCATCTGTTACTAGACAGGTGGGTACATCTATATGCTGATAAGATTCTTGATCTGTATGTTAAGGTTGGAATTAAGGATGAGATTCATATCGAAAATTCCAATTTAATGATAGAAATAATTGTGGCTTCTTGTATAGCACTCATGACCACACTACAAGATGCTCAACTAGCACTCCAGTAGTTTTCTCATTTAGTAAAGAGAACAAATTTTGTTGCCTACAGAATTCAAGGAATTATTTCCTATTACATGTTGGTACCTCTGTGGAGAGTAGAAAACAGCTTTGTTTCTTTCCAAAACAACAGGAGTATATCATGCTGAGGCTTACGTCCATGACTTATGCATGTCCAGTCAAGTTTTTAAATTCCGAAAATGTCTCAAATCTCTCCTCTTTGAATATGATCAAAAACTTCTTTGATACTTTTGATGTACAGCGCTGTGAAACAACAGTTAGTTTGTAAGAGCACTATAGAAATGACTTTATTGTATTGTATTGTATTTTTAAGCTACTTGATTATGTCACCTTGAGCTCAATCTCCACCAGTTAATTTGAAATGCTTGTACCCCTTCATCTTGCCTCAGGTACGCCTGACAAACCCCAGCAACAAGCCTCTGACCTACCATGCCATGGTGGCCGGCCGTGATGCTCGAGACTTCACCATCCCTCGAGGCAGTCAGGTCATGATCCAGCCCAAGGGCAAGCAGGACCTTCCTGTGATCTTCACCAGTCGCTTCCTGCGTCCTGCAGAAGCCGTCCTGGTCCTGGTTGGTAGGAGGGTAGGAGCTGCATGTGGGACTACCCTGGTCTTCAATCTCAAGACTGCTATTGATAACATCACGCCAACGGTAAGCTGACTAATAATAATAAAAATAGTGCTTATAAAGCGCTTACCACCAAAGTCTCTAAGGGCTAAAAGCTTAGTCAACCTGCTATACAAAGAGCCTGTATTATCTTTGTTACACATTGTACTCCTCGAATATCAAATGTTTTGTTTAACATTCGTTGTGGAATATAAATATTCACATTCCTATGTCCTCTAGAGAAAAAAGTGTGTTATTTGCAGAGAATCAGAAGGGTATTATGTCAATGTTGAGGTAGGTGAGTTAAATGCCCTTTTTGTTCTCAGTAGATTGCTTTGATTGAAGTACATTCATTATTCATTTTACACAATGCATATGTCTTGTGCTGATGACGCGTTTAGACAAACACCCTTTTATGACTGTCCATATTTATTTCATTTAAAAATCTGTTTTCTCGTGAAGGCCACCATCAAGTGTGAGTCGCCCTGCTTTGAGCTTCAGAAGGTTGACGTTGCCATCGTGAACCCATTCGATGAGGCCGGTGAGTTCCGCATTGTCCTGGTGGAGGCTAAGACTCCGTTCCCTGGCAGTGACTCCAAGCAGAAAGGCCTCTTGAAGAACACCAAAGGCACTGTCAAGAGGGTCCGGTCCAAGACTGACCATGGCCAGAAGAAGGAGAAAACACCAACTCCACCCAAGGTGGAAGAGCACAGCATTGACCGCAACATGTTTGAACGTAAGTTGCGCAGTGACGTAAAATATTAGAGCCAACTTAGATTGGGAGTAACCAAGCAGTTTGTTTCTGGATTTTTTCTTCATTATTTTAATTAGTTCATTATTTGTAAGGTCTGCAAAACTGCATCTTTTAGAGTTGTTAAAGGTCTAGATTAAGTGATGTATAATAGGCATTTGTTCCATTAAAATCCACTTTCAGAGCAAACAATAATGATTCTAATACAAAAATTGTGAAGTGCATAATAAATAACATGATGTTCTGTATAGGCTCATTTACATAATGTGTGACGTTGCTACATACTTCAACAGTAATAACTAACAATATAAAGTAAGGATTAATATTTTTTATTTTAGCTGAATTTACTGAACATAAGTTGTGAGAAAAAACAAATAATTTTATCTCCCAAATCTTTGACAGAAGAGACTAGCGACACCGTTGGATCCTTCTACTGCCCTGATCAAACCATCAAGCTAGACGGCAATGGACCAGGGATCGTTAGCATTGACTTCTTACCCTTCTATACCGGGAAGCGTCAGTGCTCTGTTCTCTTCATCAGTGAGGCAGTGGGAGAGTTCCTCTACTCGGTGGAAGCCACTGCTACCCTTCCTCTGCCCTCACACCTTCCTTATGTACCTACCAAACACAGTGTCAGGATCAGCAGTGCAGCAGCAGCAGGTAGGTCTAAGGATTACACTATGAACTAAGGTTTCCATACAAGGAAATTTAATTTGAATACAAAATCACTAAACTGGCCTGAAGAGCTGTATTAGTTCTGTATTATATATGGACAATAAAATCTTGAATCTTGAATCTTGTTTGTTAGTGAGTTCCTGCATTGTTTTTTTTTACTCTGTATATACCATTCAGGTTTTCATTTGAATTTAGTTAACGAAGTGTGAAAATGGACAGATGTTCTCATGTATACTGTGCTGATGACAGTAGTTTAAAGTTAACCATAATTATTTAACCATCTCCTCTGTTAGAGCTCATACAACTCAATAGCCCAATGCAAACCTTGTGTGAAATGTAAACTCATCTCAAGTTCTTTCTATATCTGCCTGTAAAATACTGCATTGGTAGAGGAATCTTACAGGGGTGATCTTAGATGACTTATGGAGAAATCCATTTTGTGACATATTCCTTCTAATCAACAACTATATATATATAGCCACTAATACAAATAGATGCGAAAATGTTCTCATCTGTCCGTTTTTGGATCTCTTGAAGCGGACTTCAATTTCTTTGAACATCCTGTAAAGAATAATTCTTTCATCTCTATTGGATCTTACAGGTAATGGCAGAGGTCTATATGGTGGAGACGATCGCATCATCTACTGGCGTTGCGACAGTAACTCTGTCCTCAACGAAGAGGTCATGGTGCCCATCACCAACTCGGCCAGAGAGAGGGCACTGGTCATCGCCGCCCAGCAGCGCATGACGGACACCGAGATCCGCCGGCGTCAGATGACCGGCACCTTGGCGTGTGGCTCAGTCACCGCGGCCATCGCTGCCTTGGGACTCTCTGACGATCATGTGATCAACAACAACCCTTCCACCGTCTCCTTCAACGTGAAGCAGGAACAGAAGAAGTCTCCCGAAGGCACTCGCTTTTCGGTGGAAGTCAACTCCAAGTTCTTTGAAGCACAGCAGCATTTCTTTGTGCCCTCTCCACTCTCCAAGAAGCCCAAGTCGGCTGGGGATATCGTCAAGAATGGTCACAGGGTTGAAAGGTCACCTGCTGGGCTTGTAGGGACTTCAGGTTAGAAAACAATCCCTAGCATTCTCCTCCATATGATTGCAAATTGATATGAATTAATAAGTACTTACAGATGCGTGTACTTGAAAAAATTGCACTTTGATTTGTTGTTCCATTTTCATCGCAATGTAAAGCAGGATGTTACTCAAATTTTCATAAAAAGATGACTGTCAAGGGCCACTTATAATCCAAAATTTTCCTAGACACTTGCCTTTTGCACTAAAATTGCATGCCCTTGTTAACCCTTGTTTTTTGGAATTGAAATCAATTTGTACTTACTTATTTTACATTGTTTCTTGTCTTTCAGGTGTGATCATAGATGATGGTGTTATACCCTTACCGATCCGCTTTGCACCCAAGGGGGCTGGTCATTACCCCTGTCGTGTGGTGTTAAGATCTCCTAATGACATCAGGGTGTATCAGATTGAATGTTCAGTCAATCCCGAAGGAACAGTGGCTCAGATTGAATTCACTGCACCTGTTCATCAGTCCGTACCACAGAACATTCCTGTTGTAAGTTGATTAGTAAATATAAAGACAGTATCTACAACCTCAATATTTGTACTTTTTAGTTTTTAGTATATTATGAAATTCTAGCATATCATTCTATATTTGTATTTACTTCATGGCTGGAATGCTCCCCAGGGAGTGGAAAATGTGCATACATTGTGTGCGGGTAAGCCTGAATCGGATGACCGGGATGATAATATATCTGTAAAGTGCTTAGGCACATCGTTGTATTGATGCATTGGGCGTTATATAAAAGCGGAATATTATTATTATTATCAAAAAGAGCTTTCACTTGTTGAATATTTGTTATTAATATATATATTTGTACAATGGTATACAGTGCTTTTCTTTTGTCTCAAATTTGCATGTTGTTGTTTCTACAAGGAGAGAGTGGAAGAATTCTTCTGATTTTGTTGTGTACCTGGCAAAAGGGCACAAATTATGGCCAATAGGCATTGAAAGGAAATATAAATGATGTACAGAATTTCTTAACTATCATTATTTAGACAATCATGCAAAACCATGATTGATAAGTCCAAGCTACAATATTTTGGTCATGTTAGCAGTAGATCAGGAGACAACCTTGACAAAATGAACATTCAAGGTACCTTTGAAGGAACAAGTAGAAAAGGAACACCCAAGCTAAGATGGAGAGACGGTCTTAGGGATATCACTGGCCACCCTCTCAATACACTCTACCGGATTGCGGGGGACAGATGCTGATGGAAAGGTCTCATTACATTGGTCACAATGAGTCAGCCATGACCTATGGGACAACAACGACAAAACCATTAGACAATGTACATATTGAACTGTCTTGAGCATATGTAGTCTAAGAAAAATATAAACCTTAAAATGCTTAATTCAGAAATTTACATCATGAATTGTGATTCATTGACACATGACATTATTTTCTCCATACCAGGTGAATCAAACCAGCGTTGACTGGCCTCTGAAGATCAGTATTGATGGTGTAGGGTTTCATGGACCTCCATTCCTCCTGGCCAAAGCAATGCAGATCACCTACTACCCACTCATGTTTAGACCCACCTTTGAGTCCTTCATAACGGTAAGAGTTAGAATGGATGTTGAACTAGAGAGAGATTTGGATGTTGAACTAGAGAGAGATTTGGATGTTGAGAGCCAGAAGGGCATACATAACATTAGCTAACACCCTTCTGGTTCAGAGCTGACAGTTTGTGCCGGTGAGGCTCATAACATATAAAGTTGAATAGAAACCTAAAGTTTTATTGAACATGCACTTTATCTATCTAGAAATGAAAAGTACCATTGCTTGTTCAGGTTATGATTGTCTGAGGTATCATTCAAATCTAAGACAGTTAAACTCAGCATTATAATGCCTTCACATGTTTTGAAACAAAAACAAAAGGGAAATATGCTTTGCTTTAATAGTGGTTCTGATGAAGATAATGATGAAACATTAGTATATATAATATATCAATATGTGCAAGAATTATTTAACAATTGCCTATATATTATGATACACTTTTAATATTTCTATTTGGTTTAGTTAAGTTTTCAAGGCAAGATCGTGTTTTTTTTTAATGTTTTTTTTTTTTACAAGCCAGTGTTATTTAAACATGTACTATGCTAATTATATGCTCCTTTAGAAAAGAGGTGGAAGAATAAAATGGCTGAGTTCAGTCACATTCAGAGTAAGAACAATACATTATTGTACCTTGGCATGCTAGCAGGCACATATTGCACATCAATTTCAATTTTTTGATAGGTAGATAATAGTAGTAGTATTATAATGATATTTGCACTTGGATTGTGCCATCTGTTTAGTTAAACTATTCCAAAGTTAGAATAAATTTAGGAAAAGATATAGACAGAGTAAGAGAAGAGAAGAGAATAGCAAGTAAAAGAAGGGTTATTATACAGTGCGTCCCAAAAAAAACTATACACTTTTGAAATAGCTGCCGAATAAAAAAAAATATATAATTCTGGGGGAAAAGTTTTATATGTATGGAAAGCTCATAAACTCAACTTTCATATGACACCAAAAAGTCCAAAAACAATTCATGCTTGGGTGAGCACTGCTCACTTTTGTAAAGGGTATGAAAATTAGGTTGCGCAGGAATTAGCCTTCCAATTTGTGAGAGGTATATTCTTTGGAGCTTACAAAATTGAGGGTGATATGTAGTATTCATGATTTGCTGAGTGAATTTCATGGTTTATTAAACCAAACTTTTATGTTGTATTGTAGCATTTTAACTTTCCTTCTCAGACTCAGTGGTGTGTTCATGGGAGTATTCATGTTACAAACTGTTATTTTTTACATCTGTGACTTTGAATAAAAACCTTCACCCCACATTTCAGTTACCATTTACCTGAAGAATAAGTAGCCGACATCTTGGACGTTCCTTTTTTCAACAAACCATATTTGAATATTCAATTTACATAATCCCTACCTGGGTATTAAGTAAATCAATGAGATGTTCAACTAATCTTACAAAAATTGAAATGTGGGGTGAAGGTTTTTATTCAAAGTCACAGATGTAAAACATATCAGTTTGTTACATGGAAATTACAACATGTACCATCACCCCATCCTGACTCCCATGAACACACCACTGAGTCTACCAGGGAAAGTTACAAGGCTACAATAAAAAATGCAATTCCTGTTTACTCATGCATTAAATGTTATTCCCATAAACCACAAATTTCACTCAGCAAACCCAAACTCATCACAATTGATCATGAATTGGTCATATCATCCTCAATTCCGTAAGCTCCAAAGGATTTACCTCTCACAAATTGGAAGGCTAATTCCTGCGCAACCTAATTTTCATACCCTTTACAAAAGTAAGCAGTGCTCACCCAAGCATGAATTATTTTCTGACTTTTTGGTGTCATATGAAAGTTGAGCTTATGAGCTTTCCATACATATAAAACTTTGCCCCCAGAATCATATAATTTTTTATTCGGCAGCCATTTCAAAAGTGTATAGTTTTTTTGGGGATGCACTGTATATACAAACCAAGCCTCCATGACAATATGTAGATCTTACTACTAGTATTCACACGAGTACAGCTAATAAAGTATATTGATTCTGCACGATATCTTCACCTGTTATTACTATTTGTCGGTCACATATCCGATATTCACAGCATGCATTGTATAGTTTTGTCACATGTTGTATTTGATAGTGCATGCATGAATAGGAAGTTATTTGACATTTTATGAGTAATATTTGTCGATGCATGCATGGAAACTTCAACAATTGCATGGTTGTCTTTTCCAGTAGATCTATAAGTACAGTACCCACACATTTTTTCATCAGAGAGAAATGTTGCATGGAATGCTTTTATATATTTCATATGCACATTTCCAGTTTTGTACATTTGTTCATCATTTCACATACTTTGTGCTACTTTATATATTGTATTAAATACATGTATCAGCTGTTCATAGTCATAACGGCATTAACTCTGGATGAAAAAATGCAAGTTAACAATCTCCTGGCTCCAAACAGCAGATATACATAAGTTTTGTTAGAATCAAATTTTATCACATCCAATATATTTACTGATGTATTAGAACAATATTTAAACATGTATACATACATATTAGAAGAGATTGGTACAAAAACAGAAGGCAAGTAACAGCAAAACATTAAACTTAAACACATGGGGTGGTATTCTGATAAGTTAAGCCGGGACTAAGTCTAGACTAAATGAGAATTTTAGTTCACACTTCTATGGAATGCTAGGTTTCATCTTCCTCCTTCAATATTCATGACAAAGAAAATCTACCAAAGACTTTGTTGAAATTCAGTTCATACTCATATTATCTTTTTCTTCCCATTTCATTGCAAAATTAATTTTTTGGACATATTTCATTGAAGGATTAAAATAATTTGTACAGGGTAAAAAATTGGCAACAGGCACAACCGGAATACCACCCATGTAGTCTTGAAATAATTTACTGTAGCATTAAATATCAAAGATGGTCTGTGGTAGAAATTCATTTATTTGAGTAGATGAAGTTTTAGGGAGATAGAAAAGAGCTTCATGTCATAACTTGATTTTCTTTCTCTCCTTCACTTACCAGGGTAAGATGATGATGCTGAATACTGATGATGGTACAGAACATCACTTCAATCTACAAGGAGAAGGCCAGAAACCTCTAGCTCTGGATCATGTTGAGGTTGAGTGCCAAGCCAGACAGAAGTAAGTACTATCAAACCTGGTTGAATGAAGACCAGTCTATATAGACCACTTGTTAATAAATACCATGACTTCTGGGACCCGTTTCACTGACTAAGCCTTTTTTCAATGACAAATGACAAAAATCAGTGACAAATATGCTGATAACCAATCAGAAGCAAGGATTTCAGTAGCCTATAAGAAAAACTGTAATTTTCACTGTTAGAAACTTTACTATAATGTACAGTGGTAAGGAAATCATTCTCATTGTCATGATCCACATTCATAAACATTCCTATACATGAAAATGAGGGTTGTGCATTCCATTAAACGCGGTTTACAACACAGTTTTCCTCTGTCTGCTCTATATGATCCAAACAGCCCATCTACTTGTAATGTACATGTAATTCATAATAAACAAATTTGATTAATAAAGCCAATCCCTCTGTAAATAAGACAGGCTTGATAAAACAAAATTAGCATTAAATGTCTTGTAGAAGTTAGATTTTAGTGATTTTTACCATGATATTAAAGACATATTAATGAAATTAAATTAAATTAAATGCAAAATGACTGTTTTGTGCTGTTACAGCAAACATGCACAGAAACTAACGATATTCTCACCATGTTTCTTCTTTCAGAGTGAAGCGTCTGATCCGTGTCCCCAACGTGACTGGGAAGAAGATGATGTACCGAGTAGTTTCAGATCTTCCTATCGTCACTGGTGCTCCCACCATCACTGTACTACCATTGAAAGAGGACGAGTATGCCATCACCGTATCACCATGGAAACGAGGCAAATTTGAAGGCGTCCTTTCTTTCATTGCTGGGAGCACTCAGAATTTGAGGTAAGAAATGAGAATGTTGCATCATTGAAAAGTAGGTCTTCATGAAATGGCATGGTAAATGTGAGTAAGCTTGCCTACAGTACACATATGATTCATGCTTGTCTTAAGGGTTTTCATGTAATTTAGATGAGCAGTGAATGTATGAATATATTTTCTTGCAAATCCCCAACCTCATTTTCTCTAGTTGTATATTATAGTTTGCTTGTCTGTCAGTGCAAATTTGTCATTGAGGCTTTGACTATATGCAAGTATGTTCTGTATGATTTTGTATTGAACAAAATGTATGATAGCACATTTGTTAGCACAATAAGATTATAACTACAAAATACATCATTGCTTTATGATCAAATTCTACTCTTAATGAATTTCTTCTTCAATGTAGACTATACAACCCTCACCCTAGCCCTAAACCTTTGACAAGATAAAGCCTAGAGCAAATTTCAGATTCCAAAATGAAGCTCCATTTCAGTGGATTTTCATAAGATATGATTCGATTCACAAACAACCCCATTCAACATATTACCGTAAATCTTGTGACCTTGATACAGCGATGAACCTGGTGATGGTGACTTCAGCTCTGACCAGCCCCAACGTGAGCAGCGCCCTCTGAGTGGCAAGTCGTCTATCAGCAGTCTGGCCTCATCCTCTCAGAACACTGGAGTGAGCAAGGTCCGTGATGAGACGTCGGGCTACCGTGTGTGGTTCTCATTGGCTGTCAAAGGTCAGTATATATTACAATATCGGCTTAATTATTAACTCTCAAAATGACATTGAATATATATAACACATATATTAAAATAGCAAGCTATTGAAGTTTGCTTTAATACCATGGGGAAAGAAATATGTGAAGGTTTGTTAGCATATTTGCCCCCCCCCCCCTAATTTTTGTTTAATACTGGTAAATTAATTAATTAAAGAAATAATACACTACAATCATTGTTTGCAATTTTGCTACTTTTATTTCTGCCATGTTGGTTCATTGAATCTTTATGGTGTGCTAAGAAAATAATCAAGACAATAGATAGCAAAACACTACACATTTATGTAGGCGTCTAAAAGGTTGTACTCGGCATTAACTGTCACTATTAAATAGCTCATAATATGAGTTTTGTTATTACTGGAGTGAAAATTTGACAATAAATTTAATAAATCATACAATTCATTTACATCATGATAAATGGATTTGTCATTATACATGTATAGTTCCTTTCATTTGTATTTATATATATTTCTAGGATATTGTGTATGATTCCTTTTAATTTGTATGATGTTTTTAATGTTTTCAATTTTGTAAATTCATTTGAAATTTAGCCTTTGGCTACAATGAGTGAATAAAATACCTTGAATTGAATTGAATTGAATTTGTGAATATCTTACCAATCCTACTTTCTTGATGCAGCCACGCCCCCACCACCAGAGCGTGTCATTGGTATCACCTGTGCTGCTCAGTCTGCATCACTGATGGAGGTGGAGATCTTCAACCCAACCAAGGAGGAGCTTACCTTTGATGTATCCATAGAGGGGGAGGGGCTTCGTGGTGACCCCAAGGTGACCTTGAAGCCTGCTCAGAAGAAGTACTATCAGCTGGTCTTTGCTCCTGCCATCATCGGACAATCAACAGGAAGGTGAGAAGCATGGTTGCATATTACATAAATAATAAAAATAAAAAATATTCCGCTTTATATAGCGCTTAATACAAATGTCTCTAAGCGCTTTACATTACCCCGGTCATTGGATTCAATACTTAGCCACACACACTGTGTGCACAATCTCCACTCCCTGGGGAGCGTTCCAGCCAGGTGTTACTTGATGCTCAAAAACTGTTTGACCACCAATGACAGTCGCATCCTACCGGGTACCCATTTAACACCTGTCTACTCTTGCAACAATTGCTCCATGTCCTATTTTTTATACACACCAACTTGTCAAACTTCACCGATGCCTAACCCTCACCCTTACGTTAAATTTGTTCTTAACCCTTTGCTTACTGGAACCTGTCGGTCCCTGTAGTAAGCCTATGGGACCTATACAATTCAGTAGTCAACGGGTTAAAGTTTGATAGCCATCAAAGTCCTAAACCATATCTTTGGAGAAAATATTAGCTGGATCAAATGTTGCTGGAGCAAATGTGAGATCACAGAGAAGCAGACTACTGAATTTGGTCCGATGTCTCAAAACTAAGCAGAATTGCTGCTAGAAGTTTCAGCATTAAAACAGTTTAGATTTAGATTTAGATTTTAGGATGTAGAAATGTCATCACTGCTTATATATATTCATCTATATTTATCTAAAATGGTTACAAAAATATCAAGATCAAGTAAATACTCACTCACAAATTTGAATATTAGACGATCACCCACCTATGCAATTCCATTGAGATGTCATTGATTAAGAAGCTAAGGTAAAATCTTTGAAAATTAGACCTAAAATTGATTGTGGGAGTGCTGATTCACAGCACCTAGGTGACTTATAGTGTAAGGGAACAAGGATACTAATCTCTTCACCAACCTTTGCTTCCTACAGTCTGATCTTCCAGAACGAGACCATTGGTGAGTTCTGGTACTCACTGAACCTGACAGCGGAGACCCCCGCACCCACCACCCTGCCTCACATGGAGTGTGAGCTAGGTAAATGGAGTCGTCAGTTCATCCCGCTGAGTAACCCCACCGAGGAGACCCTGGAGCTGTGTCCTAGCTGCACCAATCAGGAGAACTTCACACTGGAGCTGGATCAAGAGAGAAAGGTTAGTTCATAATATTAACCACTGCCTTGGTGCCTATGACAAGAGTCTAGTTAACTCGACTTTGACAAAAGGTAAATAATATCTTGAAAACCCTGGTTGCATATGTATAGGTGTGAGGATTAATTTCTCATGGGATTAGTAGAGAGGTGGTTCAATTAGCTACCACATTATCACTATACTATTACTCACTGATTTATACACATTGACATGGCTGTCTTTTAAAAAAAATAACAACTCTTGTAAATGTCTTTTCTCTTCTTGTTCTTCTATTCAGATTGTCTTGGCTCCTCACTCAACCGAAGAAGTGCCTCTTCAATTCATGCCTTCAGCCCTGGGCCAGTCTACTCACACTGCAAAGATAACCTTCATGTGTGAACAGGTAATGACTCTAAACACACTTCTGTATCTGTGGACTAGTATGAGTTCACACACTAGAACATCAAATGAATTAGCAATGAATGAATCCTTTCGATTTGAAACCCTCACAATTTGTTGTAACGTGTGATGGGGTGGGTCTTTTAGATTATTTTCTTGTAAATGCTGTATGATTACGATTGTGATAAAGTAACTTTTAAAAAGGATAGACTTATTAAGATTGAATAACATGTACATACTTTGGAGTCAAACCAGCAACAACACAGAGATGAATTCTGTACTGTAAATGCTTTAAAATCCTCTCTATCTTATCAGCAATTATGTGTGTCTGATTATAAGTAAGATGTTGTTGTTCTTCCAAGCAATGCCCTTGATGACTACTGATAGCCAGAGCCCTAACCATAAGAAATCATTATGGCTTTAGGATCTGTAAATACATGTATATCACATGGCTCCATGAATATAACATTGTGACTTAAAAAAACAGAATTTAATAACATACCTTTTGTTTATTATCCTTCCTTCCCAGCTTGGTGACTGGGTGTTCATAGCGTCTGGTACCGGTCTGACCCCCACACCCCTGGATCCAGTCAGCGTGAGTGCTACCCTGGGTTCCAATACCTCTCTCATCATCCCCTTCAGGAATCCCACCTCAGAAAACATCCTGGTTGATGTTGTCCTCTCTGGTGAGTACCTGTAGCTCTGAAGGACACTCATTTCTAAACCATATATTCTTGTAATATGCTATTCTCAACAGTGGTATAGTTGATTTAACCAACTTTAATGTTGCTAACTTTATAATGAATCTAACATTGTTTTCTAAAGAATAGTTTTCTTTCATCTTCAAAACGAACAAAATTCATTACCTGTTATTGGAAAGTTATCTATCAAGAGGTACAATGAAAAGGAGAGAATAATTATCTAAAACTTGTCTCATGAACTGTTTTAAATACTAGAGTACCCAAAATATCACTTACCAGGGTTTCTTCCTTATGTTAAAGGTTAAACCAATCTCTTAGATATTGGCTCCTGGGTGCTCAATGGTCATTAAACAAATCTTTTACAATTTTTGATTGCAAGAACTCACTGTAACTCCTTAATTTTAACTATCTTCATACAGACAACACAGAGCTTGCAGAGAGTGCTAAGGGCCGTCTGGATCGGAACCGTATCAAGCCTGAATCAGCCTTCTGCCTGCTCCTGAAGAGAACTGCCAGTATCCCTGTAGGTCCAAAGGCCACTCTGGACATCCCCATCACCTTCGCTCCTGATCGTATGAACCTCCATGAGGCGCTCTTTATCGTCTCTATCAAGAGAGAGAATGGAGAGCACTGGGATTACCTGCCATCAAGTGACCCAGATCATCCATCAGCGAGAAGGTAGGCACTAACCCACTTCAGTCCTGCTTTGAAAGCAGCATGAATTCTTTAAGAATGCATCGTTTCTTCTTCCAGTATGGATACCATTTTCTTTTGAGGAAGGTGGAGAGGCTTCAGTGTGAAAGCAGTCCAAATCCAAATAGACAGCAAAATAATCAAGAAATATTTATCAAAACAAGGACATATTGAAAATTAAGGACATGTTTCTTTACATGCTTCTGCCGAATGGACAGAAAACATAGGAAAGCCACCCACTAAAGGGAAAACTTGAGTTTGTGCAATATATTTTCTAGACATTTTATAATTTGTGCATGCACATCTCAAACACTCTTATTTTCATATGAAAATTTTGAACAGCATCTTTCTACCCATGCATATTTAAACTCGATCATCATATGATTCATTTTAAATCAAGACAGTCATTCATAAGTTGACACGTACTTGTTTATATCTTCCTGCAGGGACCATGACAGGCGTGAGAAGAATGGTGGTCTTCGAGACATCCGATGGCTCTACCCTATCAACGGCATCCCTGAGTCCCAGCCCAAGGTGGACCGTGGTGCAGTGGTCAGCTGCCAGGCTAGGAGTAGGATTGAGGAGAGGTTAGAGGTCTCACTGACCGGTGCTGTACCAAGCTCAGCTAGTGGCTCTCAGATGGTCAAGACTAGAGCGGTCACTCCTAAGGATCAGATCCAGAGTGTGGAGGAAGATGGGGTGGTGGCTGGAGAAGGTAAAAAATAGTTTTATTTTCTGTTTTGGATTTCATGTTGACGTTTCTTCTTTATGCTATTAAGGTGGATATATGTTTCTCTTTCATTGATCTGCTATCAGCTCTGTTGTCAGTCTTAACAAGAAAAAAGAAGGGAAAGAAAGTAATAGTCATAGGCTCATATTCATAGGGAATTTGATTTGATTTATAGAGCGCCAAGTGTTAACCTTTTGATTCAATACAAGTTATTGTAACTTAAGACCCATTTCCACAGATGTGGCTCATTTGTATATACTATAAGGCATAAGTTTCACAATGACATCATGTTTTGTTTGTTCATCTAGTTACAGAAATTTGGTATTTTTCACAGATTGGCGATTGAGGCCCTATGTAAGATCAATAGATTAAAGTTAGGTAATCAGGTTTAAATCTGGATTAAAGTAAGCACACTTTAATGAAATGTCAGGTCTCTGTATTCACAGATGTGACTAATTAGTATATATGTAAACAAATTATCTGTTTTTAATCTCTCAGGTAACACCCTTGCCAGTGAGTTCAGCTATGAGCTTCTCTTCCCCAACGATGAGGCCAAGGTACAGCTAGAGAATGCCGTCTCTCTTCAGCTCATACGCAAACAGAGGGAGAAGCTCTCAGGCAACATGACACTCGTATTCAACATCATCTATGCACCATTCAAGACTATGAAGTATGTTCTGTCTTCATTTTTAACCTTTTTGTCCCAATAACTCAAAGGAAGTGCTATCGTTATTAGCTAAGATTTTTAATGATTAGCATGCAGTTGTTCTTCATTTCTCAAAATAACTATGAGATGTCAATACCTGACCATGCATTGTTGATGCTATTGTCAACATGATGTTGTAAAGTATGGGCATAATGTTTTTGTTTGTTTGTATTGTTCCACCAATAATAAATTATTTATCTAATTGTTAGAATACTTTGTTAAATTTATGGTTTTTCATTTCTACAATTTTGAAGTTACAATACAAACTTTGAGCATAGAACATAGTGTATGAACATATAATATCAATATCACTTGCAGATTAGGAGTCCATCCTTGGCCCTCTTTACATAAATGTGTCTACAAGTAATCATTTTTATTCCTTTTTCTTTCTTTTTGAGGGGTTGGGGTCCTGTTTTTTATTGCAAGTTTACTTTTTGCTCTCCTACAATCAAATCATCGAGGTACTGCTTTCAAATGAATCGACTATTCCTGCTAACTTGTATTCTAAACAAAAAACTTGCATTGTCTTACATCTTTCTTCCAGGCATGATGTCCAGCTGTGTGTGAAGGCCACTACGGGAGGAGTATGGCGCTTCCCTCTTGGCTTCATCTCCTCTGAGCCTACCGCTGATGATCTCATCACCATAGAATCAGTGGGACTTAACAAACAAGCCATGGTTGGATTCAGACTCACTAGTCAAGCTAGGTAAGTCTAAAAGGGTAATATTAAGACTTTTAAGACTGTGTGTTGAAAATCTGTCAAATGAGAAGCAATACGGGAGTAAGAAAGTACCATCTACATTGTATCTGGACGATCGTTTCTACATAGACATGTACATGATGCAGTGGTCAGTATTTGGTAGGATATTCTTTCTTACTTTTTTGCAATAACTGAGATGAAAAGATGAAACAAGACCCTCACCATGTTCCGCAGTTGACCAAGACAGCTCATATAGTACAGACAACAAGAGATTATCTAACTTGTGCTCATGCTGAAAGATTTCACTGTACTAAGAAACTCAGTATGAGTTCTTCTTCAATCTGTTATTAACCACACTAATATTTTTACTCTGCTTACTTTTATTTTGCATACAGTAGGATTTCCTTTTTAGTTTTCGCAAAGATATATTGATCTTCAAATGCGTTATGCTTTCCTGTATTATACACGCTTTTTGTGATTTGTTCTGTAGGCATCCAGTGGGATTCCAGTCCTACTTTGTAGCTGAGAGCGATGTAGAGTTCTCAGTGAGTCCACAGACAGGAGAGCTCAAGCCTCTAGGTACACCTGGTACTCTCATCACTGTAGGGTTCACACCTAAGCTCTATGGAAAGACCTATCATGCCAAGCTCGTTGTACAGGTAAGGAGCTCATACAGTTATCCTCTCTGTCTTCTCTCACATGTTCTTAGCTGTCAGGGTATTCAGTTATATTTCTATCATTAAAAAGTGATGATAATGGTGTAATGTATTTTTACCCAAAAATGTATAAAAATGTTGTTTTTGTTAACTTAACAGGCTTATTTTATTCATTATACTATGAAGTGTATAATGTACATCAACAAGAAACTACACACAAAAAAGTAATTGAACCAACAAAATAAATGTCTTTCTCTTATTCCTCCTCTCTCTTTGTTTTTTATCTTGCTCTGTCTCTGTGTCTCTTTAAATATCTTTTCTGCTTTGTTAGTAACATTGTATTTGTAGAACAGAAGTAAAGATCTGGAAGGATGGAATAGGCAAAGAATATATCTGCCATTGCCATATTTTATGAACAAAAATACATGTGCTATTGAATGATTAATTGTTAGTTAGGTGCACTGTAACTCGAATGCAGTTACTCTAATAAGCAGACTACAAGAAAAATTGACAAGCTAAACATTGATTCTCCTGATCCCCACAGACTGCCGACATGCAATGGACCTACCAGATCAAGGGTGTGACACCAGAATACACCCCACCCACAGGACAATCCCAGAAACCCATCCAAGGACCCCACCCTAGTCCAATCAGACGAAACAAACCCAAGAACTTCATCCTGGATAACCTAAGCCTCACCACCACGGCGGTCTCATCGCCCATCAAAGGTGCTCCGGTTCTCATGAAGACTAATGGGATTTAACCCTGTGGATACCATTGGCAAAGAGACTATGAATCAATCTGTTGTTGGTGTTCAAAAACTTCTGGCTTGTTCAATGCTGTCGAGCACCGATTACCAGCCATGCAAGTTAAATTGATATAGCACTGACGATATGCATGGATACAAGGAATGAAGATTTAAGGCAAAAAATGCTTCTATTTTACATCTAAAAAACACAAGTGAAATGGACTTTTGGATGATCATATATTAAGCTCCTATTAATTACTACCGAAGGAAATTCAAATGCAGTGCCATTGGAAAAAGGACAACTGAAGTCATTATCAGAGGCATTAAGAGGTGATCAATTCACAGTTCATCTTAACATGACTGTAACTATATAAACCATAATGGATCATAACATAACATACTGTAAGAAAAAACGTATGTGAAGAATAAAAGTGAATTTCTGGATTAGCTAGCATTGCTGAAATTGATTTGTAGTAGAAAGCTTAATCAAAAGTATGCACTATCCACCACTCGTCTTGTAAGAAGTATTATGATAGACTAAAACAATTATATTTTGCTGATTTCTAAGTGGATATGTCTTGCAGATTTCAACATTCCAGGCTTGCTTGCAATAGGATGTGTTGAGTGTACAATATATGAATAAAGTCACACAAGAATTAAGCAAACAATAATGTCTTAAGAGCTCAGTTGTAAATTTCATGAATTTTCAGAATAATATTAGTATTTAACTTATGTCATGCATGCAGTGTACATATATATATTAAATAATAGATTTGAATTGTTAGTCATTCAAAGTTATATAACATGAGAGCAATTGAGAAATCTTTGTAGAATCATTGTTACAGAAAAATAGAAATTTATATTTCTAATTGTAATATATTTGTGAGCAGATTCTTGTCTGTAATTCATGGCCTAACCATTACAGTCATATAGAACATGTTCCATAAACTTGTGTATTGTATGGTAGGATATAAATTTATTTTGATGATATGCTTTTGATTTAAGTTACTTACCTTGCATAATATTGTGATATTTTACGAAAGCACCTATGCACACTGAACTTGATGCAAATAAATTTCACTCGTCAATGATTATTATGCTACAACTGGACGTTGATGTAAAGAGTAAACAAATTTTAAAAGAAAATATTTGCAATGCTGTATATAGGATATGATCAAGTGAAACCAGTGCTGTGACAACTGTTTTCAAAATATTACTATCAATTTTAAAGGTTATTTATATATGATTAGTGGTGTCCAGTGTGATGCAATATTTGACTTGTGTTTTCTGTAGATACGGTAGTTCTTTATTTTTACTGCGATTGATTTCATTTGGGTGCAGTTTTATTTCAAAATATATCATGATGTACTACAGTGAAGCTGTTGTTCCTCCAATGAAAACTATGCTATGTATTGCTACAATCCGTCCAATAAGGCAACACATTTTTCCAGTATTCACTCATTTTTCATCAGTTTTTGTTGCTCACCAATAAGTATAAAGATTGCTCTTCATTGTAATGTTTTTCTCTTCCACTGCTCTTACAAACATATTTCTTGTATTAAAATCTCTTAAACCTCGATTCAGTCAGTTTGGTGCAAAAATATTGTTCACCACCGTTAAGTATGAAAATTTGCAATGCACAATTACATATCCTCTTCCACCAATGCTGTTTTATATGTAAATGTATTTGGTTCTATCTGCCAAGTTTCTGAACGCTTACAGCAGGATATATATCTGTAAATAAGACTGATGGCAAATTTTAGTACAGTCATTTTTGTTTCAACACCGTAAAGTATAAAATAGCACTGCCTTGTCACAATTCAGCTCTTCTCTTCCCAATTGATATTGGTACTAAAATATGCTAAGATTTCAAAAGCTTTTTATATATGTATACTTAATAAGAGTGAGGATATGTAATGTAAAGTCTGTGGTATGCCTTGTGAAATGGTTTTGATATTCATATTTATTTAATTGAAAATGTATGTATATATTTTATTACCAGATTGTTATTCATGCTGTGACAAGTTGAAATTTCAAGCAATTAAATGACCCCTTGAAAATGTATCTAAAGATGCATCTGGTACATTAAGGGGCACTAAATGAAGGAGACACAAACTGAAGGTTGAATGAACAACTTAAACATGAATAAGAGTCACACCACAGTGTATTGCATTTAAACTGTAAATATTTTATTGTAAAAGATTGCCTGCATATGTTTGTCTATTGTAATGTACACAACTTATTTGAAAATAAAAAGTCTTACTAAATGGTACTTTGGAGATGTCTTCTCTTGCTTTTCCCCATCATATTCAGATTAGACTTGAATATGTACCTAAGTTCGACCGCCTTTCAATTTGAAATCTTTTTTTAATACTATAACACAATTATTTTAAAGCTTGTTCCAAGCGCTTCAGAATTCTTTTCTCAAAGCATGAGTAGTTTTGTACTGTTACATTTCTCCTTTTTTTTTCTTCAAACCAAGTAACAAAAATATGAAAATGGCAAGCATTGACAACAGTTGCTTATACATATCAGCAATATAAAAAAAATATATACCAGTTTATGAAATAATATACGAAATAACATGTTAACATGAGACAAATGATATTGATACATACCAGTACTTGTAAATAAATGGAATGAATTCAGACCATAGATACCAAATGTACATGTTCAAAGAAAATCCATCAAAATACAAAAACCACAATTACTAAAAATAATATATTACAGGAAAGAAGAAAAAAATTAAGTCTTGTGTTACAGACAGTGCCAGGTTGTTTATGTATTTAACATTCATTTACAAACCTAGACATAGAGTATAACCAAAATCTCCATCATACATCTTAACTGTGTCTACTCTTTTCCACTTTGATTTCTAACCTCTTTAAAGAATCCTAAAAACTGTAACTTGAAATGCATACTTGACAAGATACTGAGTATTGGAAACGTGCTACTGGGGCCCGTTTTTCGAAACGTCGTAAGTCTAACTTCTTGACCAAATCAAGAATCAGCGTTAGTTAGCTACTTGTCCTGTACGTGTTTCACGCAGCCCTCTTTGCCAAGATCAAAGACAACATCCTGACATCTATTCTTGCCGATAGTATCAATTTCACGAGACGTCTAGCTAGTAAGCTTTTGGTGAAACGGTTTTAATAGGAAGATCAGAGACATCTCTGTAGTTGGCGGATAAAGTTATGACTATCTTGTCGTTAGTTTTGAGAAACTGGCTTCTGAACTTCTGTCATAACTGAAGATTTAAACTCCGAACTGAAAAGTTGACCTCTAAATCTCTTTGCAAGTCACCTATGATTAAAGTTGATAAACAGCAATATTTTCTCGATCATCTGGTCTAAAAGAGTTTTTTAATGAGCAGATGAATAAACCTAGAAGATAAAAAACATCAAACTATTTTTTTTAATGACAAGTATTGAGTTAAAGGCCATTTAACATAAACAACCTTTGAACTTTAAATTTAACATCCTGCACCAACCTGATTTTTACCTTCTTTTTTCTTTAATTTCTGAACAATATGCTCAATAAAGTTATCAGTGACTCATTCAATTTGACACACATATTCATACCCTGTACATGTATGATAAATAGTACAATAATTACTGTTATCAACAGAATATACATGAACCTGCAAAAACGATTCATTTAAATCCAAATGCCGACCTTGACAAGTTATGGAAAAGAAATCTAGTTCTTTACAAAGCATTTCATTTTTATCATACAAGAACCTGTATGTAGCACTTCCAGGCAGGATGATCAATTATTTTCCTGTATAAAATGGCAGAAATTACACAAAGACAAATTGCATCACAATTTTAAAACTTATGAACGTAAATAGACCCAATGGCAGCATTTTTAATTGATATTTTTGGCACAAGAAAGGACACAACTAAACTACCTCTAAAATCCCTCTCTCATATAGAAATGACATTGGGCTCAATCTTTTTTCTCTCAAGGTCCATTCCTTTTCCACCTAAATTCAATTTTAAAGAAATACTTGATGTGAATCTCATGATCTCCCAAGAGCTCTTAAGTACCGCGGGTGTATTTCTGATGGGGTCTGCACCTTAATGATTACTTTCATAGTACATACAATAATATTTCTATGCCCTAAAGAAGAGAAAAAGAAAACAGGAGCCGTAATTTGCCATCCAAGATAGATCACAAGGTCCGCGGTTCCAGTCCTGTCCAGTCCTTTGGCAAGATATTCATCTACATTTGCCACACTCAACCCAGGTGAGATCTATGGGTACCTGGTTAGGATTATTCCTTGAAATGCACTGTGCGCTGATTACGGCTGCCAGAGTTAAAGCTAGGGTAATAATTTCCAAAGCTCTTTGGAAGCGCATAGAGACGTATAATGTGATATGCGCTACACAAGAACCAAATACTATATTACATATATATATATATATATATATTATTAAGATGGTGCTAGAGAGGATTTGGCGGTAGTGCTTCTAGTACAGTATGGCATTAAATAAATGATGAGCACATAGGAATTATGTCAGTAAGTACAATGTTCTTTCAGCCAAGGAATTACACACACGTGACAAACTAAAATAACGTATAAGGCTTTAACGTATTTTCAATACTACGTTCTACCGCTATAAAAATACACACAATATCGTAGTTCTTACTGTTTTTGCAATCTTTGATCGCATGTTTAATTGTGTTGCTACAGTACCATACATTTAAATAACAGACAAATACTTTTGAAATGCTTCACTTTGACTGACAATACAATGTATAACAATGGACAAGTTTGTAATATATAACAACAATGCATGCTTTATATCTACCTATGGCACGATAAACAACTGTGCATTCTTAGAACTACAAGAGCCTTGCAAGATAGGGCATAAGATGTTTAGAAAATTGAGTTATATTGCAGCATTTACATAACCCTTCTTTTCAATGCATATAAAGCAACCATATACCTTATGACCAACACATTCGTACAAAGTAGCAAAGAGATTACTGTTACAGATGTAACATTTTACTCAGTCATATGAAACATTCTGATAAACAAATACTGATATTCTGATATACAAATTCTAAGCAACTTAACGGTTCATCTTACCTTTAAAAAAATAATAATAATGAGAGTACTTTTGAACACACATTTGATTGTTCTCTCACTTTATAATTGTGTTTGAAGAGTGAACAAACTGAAAGACATTCTTCTTAAATTGGAAAATTTACCGAGCCTTTTTCGAGTAATAATTTGAAAACGTTCTTTTTCTCTTGAAAGTACAATACTTACTTTGTAATACCCTTAAATGTAATTAATCTTACTGGTGTTCAAATTGAACTTGCTCAAAATGATATATCTTAACAAATAAAAAAAAAATAATAATAATTGCATACCGGTAAGTAGAGAGGAATGAGCTATATTCAAGGTTTCTGAAAAGGGTTTCTCTAAACCCCAATAAAAAGGTGCTTTACTTGATGAAAAGCATAAGCCTACAAATGATCTTATGTCCTTTCACTATTCAATCAACTCAGCACAACTCAACAATCGGTATACTGATTTCAAGATTATTTTCAATTCAACTTGAATGAAAACCTTGTTGTAAATAAAACTTATGTACACCACAATTTCATTCAATGTGTTACAATTGTATTTCAAAATACCATTGATTTCCGTTAACTTTCTGGGTATAACATCCACTTTACATGGGAAATTCCATGAGTGCAAAATTGGACGGTCATCATACTTCAGTAGATACAACTTTCTCACATGACGGCAGGCATAAGTGCTGAATTTTAGTCCAATGACAATGTCGTTAGTTCCCTGATCTCCAGTAGAAACAGGTTTGTTGTTTTTGATTAGAGATAAGTACATGCTGAATGAAGTTTGGAATGCTGGCAGCAATGAATGTATGTGAGATGTCTCATACTGTCTTTATAAGACAAGTAGCTTGGTTTTCATCCCTGTCACACGTTTCTGAAGGAGATCAAAAAAGAAAGATAAGAAGAAAACATTAGTGTCATCAACTCAAATAAAGAAAATCTATAAAGAATACAAGACAGGTTTTGATAAAAATGCCATTCAAATTTATACAATGATTGACCAATTTAATGCTTAACCCATGGGGTTAGATTTGATTTTGGTATAAAAAATTTCCCCATAGATCCCAGCCGAGCTTTAGTATTCAATGTAAAATCACCAATCATATTTGACTGATTTGATAAGCATCAATGAAACATCGCCAATTTAGCCTAAGTTCTAGCATTATAACATGCTTTTAAATATATAGACTATACTGTGCTTATAAATGACAATTTCAAATGCATGTACTAGCCATGTCACAATATCAAATAGAACCTTTCTAAATGGTCTACTGACAGGTTTATCTCTCTCATTAACTCATTCCTTGCTTTCGTCAGCAGATGGAACAAGAAGGGGATTGCCACATTCAACCTTTGTCACACAAGCAGCGCACATGACATACTCAAACAATGTTGTGGTCCAGGGTTTAGAGCCATGGTGAATAGACCAGGTTACTAACATACCGGTATTCAAATTTTATGTATAATTTTTAAACAAAGGTTGTTCTTGAAAACCTGAAAGCTTGCCTGACATAACAACATGTAATATAAGAAGACTGGATTCCGAGTCATTGTAGTTCATTCAAGCACACTGTGACATTGGCTTCAAATCTAATCATTTGCCTACAATAGTTACAAGGATAAATATTATTGTCAAGGGTGTGTTCATACCGAGAAGTAAGCCATTGGTTGAATGACATCGGTGTATCTCCTCATAGCTTCCATGATATGATGAGGTTCAATGGCACGGTACTGACTCAAGGCAGCTAGAGATGAACTACGATCCTGTGAGATACAATAATACAATAGAACAATATATAGCTTCCATGATATGATGAGGTTCGATGGCACGGTACTGACTCAAGGCTGCTAGAGATGAACTACGATCCTGTGAGATACAATAATACAATAGAACAATATATAGCTTCCATGATATGATGAGGTTCAATGGCACGGTACTGACTCAAGGCAGCTAGAGATGAACTACGATCCTGTGAGATACAATAATACAATAGAACAATATATAGCTTCCATGATATGATGAGGTTCCATGGCACGGTACTGACTCAAGGCAGC
Organism: Strongylocentrotus purpuratus; assembly: GCF_000002235.5. Classification (NCBI taxonomy): domain Eukaryota; kingdom Metazoa; phylum Echinodermata; class Echinoidea; order Camarodonta; family Strongylocentrotidae; genus Strongylocentrotus; species Strongylocentrotus purpuratus. The sequence goes on from NW_022145607.1 coordinate 7,761,493, forward strand.
TAGAGATGAACTACGATCCTGTGAGATACAATAATACAATAGAACAATACATAGCTTCCATGATATGATGAGGTTTGATGGCACGGTACTGACTCAAGGCAGCTAGAGATGAACTACAATCCTGTGAGATAAATACAGAACTACATTTATAAAGTTTCAAGCATGATTTGATGAGATAGGGCTCCATAAGAGTACGATATACATGTTCTATGGTCTATTTCTTTAATGATGACCTGTATGCTAATATTTTCAATGACATGATGTTTGCGATGTCCATGGCCAGACGAATCAATCACCATAATATCAGAGACTACACACTTCTTAAGTTGTCTTTGCAATCTATATGACACATAGACATGATACTAAATATACAACAGAGAAAGAAAGCATTCATTTCCTTTTGAAATAATTGCATCACTTAACTATAAATGTATGTTTCATAAACATGAAAACACATATTTCTGTTAGTGTACCTTTTTCTTTTTCTTTGATTTTGACTTTGAAGTCCCTCCTGGTGTTAGAGGAGCCTTCGTCTCCCCCTGCGACTGCGATGAACTATCTGAGTTGTTGCTATTATTAGAAGCACTCAGGTTGCCTCCATTGCCATTGCCATTGGTGGAGGAGAGGAAGGGTGATACCATTTTGTCTGTGGGGGACTTAGGGGAAGAAGGGACAGGAGACTGTGAGGGAGTGGTGGGAGGGGTGTTGGCTGACTTGAGTTTGGCATGGTGGGGGTGGGTGGCTAAGGGTGAAAGGTTACTGAAATAGATAGGGGTCATAGATTTAGAGATGGGGTCACAAGGTGAAACTAACATGTCCCTCTGGACTAGCAAAGAGAGATCCACAATCTGAGGATGATAGTAAAAGAGAACAAAAAGTTATTGTTAGACATGTAATTTTAAAACCAATATTTTGAACATGCATTATCCTTTGACAGAGCAGATGATTTCACGGTTGGTTTTGGTAGAGCTCAATGTGCTAGAATGTTTGGTGAATGCTGCAAAACAGAACCTTTGACTTACATGTGCAAAACCTAAAGTTACAAGGTAGTAACACCAGTATAATGTGCACCATTAGTTGTGTGTTGTTTCCTTTCTGTTATTTAAATCTTACCATTTTAGTCTCAAAAGTATCATTCAATTACCTGAGACATATACACCACCTAACAAATAAACAAACAAAAACACACCAACTGAAACAAACAGATAATGATCAGCCCCTTCCATTCAATCCATGACATAGAAGCATTAAAAGTAACCTCATTGTATTTAGAGAGACTCACCTGTGCTACCGTATCATGAGCCAGGAAGCCTACAATCTCCATAGCAAAAGCATTGGGTTTAGGCTCCAGGTTGCCTATGTCTAACCATTCCTTGAACTTGCTCGCTTTCTTGACTGAAAAGGGAACAAAATTATATGAAACATCAATAGACTACAAATGCAATAGGTTTAATAGAAACAGACCAAAATTCTTTTTTAAATTTACTCATAGAATCTGTCTTTTACAATATAATGAAGTGTGTGAAGAGTGTATGTTCATAAAGTTTATTTATTAGTTTATAAAAAACAATATTATATTATAATCATTATAAATAACATTCCAGTATTTCAGCTGTTTTCACTTTAAAGGTGCTGGAAATTCTCATTGCTCCCCTATAATTCAAGAGGTACTACAACTAAACATCACAAACTTACTGAAGTTCATTCTCCTAGCCTCTGCATACTCCTTGTAAGAATTCAAGTCCATTCCTCGAGCCTTCTGATCAGCTCTGTCCTGTCTCTCAAGCTTGATGGCATCTACCTCGTCAGATTCCAGCAACATAGACAGCTCCCCTGTGTGGTCAATACTGGACAGGATGTCCTGACATAGCTTTCGTCTTTTGGCCTGTGTTGCTTTTAGCTCTGAAGAACAAAATTAATGTTCAGTCATACAAACTATAGAAATTTTGTTAAAGACTAGCCTTTAAAAAAAGTGAATATCGTAAAGATTTTGCTCAGCACCTACTCCCCGCCATCATTCTCATCTGCATAATATTGTCTGGCGAAAGCCATAAAGGATGTGAACACTATGTTTAATGGCAATGCCCTTCTGGCTCTGAGTCTGAGCAGTGTATTTCTGTTCATTATCACAATCCGATTATAAACTTCTTCTCAATATCTTGACTAGATCTATCTTTTTCTCTGTTTTTATCTCTTTTTATTCATATTATCTTTTAAGACGACTTTCTCTTTTGAAATACATTTTCTAATCCTACCTTGATCGCTCTTGCGATTCTCTTGTTTATTTCTTTATCTCCAATTTTGTTCTCATCATCTCTATCTCTCTCTTTCTTATTCCTCTCACTTCTTTCTCTGTCTGTCTGTCTGTCTCTCTCCCCTCTCTATCTATCTATCTATCTATCTATCTATCTATCTATCTATCTATCTATCTATCTATCTATCTATCTATCTATCTATCTATCTATCTATCTATCTATCTATCTTTCTATCTATATATCTTACTCTCCCTCCCTTCATTACTTCTTACCATCTGATATATCCTCCTCCTCCTCAATACTGATTTGTCTGCTAATCTTAGTGCCCATATCTTTGAAGCTCAGGAACTGGAACAATCTTCTCAGTTTATCGTGATCCTTTCTCATTAAGAAAATGAAGTCTTCAATGCTGGTAAACCTTGCCCCTCTCAGGATACAGACGTCTGCTGCCCTCTGCAGCTGTAAAAGAAAATAGGGTGGAATTTCTTTAAATATCAGGATCATGAAGCACAAGCAACAACATTGAATGAAAGGCCTACATTTTCCTCAAGAGTTGTATGATCATGAGTCTTTCAGTGCGAGTATTTCCTAAGATTCTATAACATTCTATATTGTAAGCAATTACAAGAAGCATTACAAATCAGTGTTTAAAAAAAAAAGTAGAGAAAAAAAATAAATAAAAATAAGGGTCTAAAGGATTTGGTGTTTCATTGAATTCATTTGCTATTCATATGTACAAATTGCAGTATTTCAATATGTAAGAGGAATATCTCACCAAGAATTATGCGTGTTTAAAATGTATATCTGTAAATCACTTTGAGAGGTTCTGCGGTCCCGAAAAGCGCTATATAAGGCCGAACTATTAATATTATTATTTCCTAATCCATATGGGATGAAATATGATTAATTACCTGAAACATATTCATATAATTTCCTTTTTTTTTCTAAATGAAAAGATTTTTAATTTGAATTTATTTAACTGGCCTGAGAGGGATAACCATGATTATCAAAAGGATCCTTCAAAAGTAACTCAAGTAACTGCTTCTTTTATAAATCTGGCTCTCAATGTTGTTCCTCCTTTTTTTGTTTCGCCTTTCTTCTTTTTTTCTTTTTTTATGAAAAGAAATGAAAGGAGTTCCACTGTTTCCTGTCATGGGCAGTATAAAGTAATGTTGATATCTCACACTTACCAGAATAGTCATCTGATGGTGGACGATATCTTCAATCAGTGATGCAGACTCATACACAGGCTTCTTACAATCTCCCAAAGCAAACCTGATGAAAAAAAGAGACAAAAGAATTGTTGTACAAAATTAAAGCGTGTGGAAGCTGCATCTGTTTAGTGTCAAACTGTATTTCTAATAATATGAGAAGTTAAATGCATATTGGTAATGATACAAGTGCACTGCTCTTTGACTGTTCTATAATATTAAATACTGCCATCTCTGTCAATGTGGATGCAGTCTACTATCAATGAAAAGAAATTAAATCTTATGTCCTTTAGAATTTTCAAATGACTTTTGTTTTATCTATCAAAATGTTGGAGGATTTATAGAAAAAGATATATACAGTAACAGTGGAACCATTCTAAAATAGAATTTCTTTCATATTCTTTAAAGGAATGTTAAAATGGTAACAATATCTTTTCCCCATTCCTGAAGTATGTGAGACACAATCTTATTATACACATTTTATATTGTTTTGGGGACACTGTGACTGAGTGAAATGCTGCCACCTTGTGGCTGACTCTATGTATCTTTCATCTTTCTCTCTCATAAACTGAAGCATCGTTCTCTGAAAAGAAGATAGAAAATCGATTGATCTAGTCAGAGATTAGAATAAACGCAGCCACAAAAAAAAAAAATTATCTTCAGAATATTTACTGAAAAGAGATGTGTCTGAATATAAAATTTGAAAGTAACTAATTCTGTAATTTAGATGTCGATTTTTTTAAAATAAAATAATCTAGCGGGCCTACTATTGCATTTTCAAAACAAACCTTTTATAGCAAGAATTTTCAACAAGTTCATGTTTTATCAACATGTACCTACAACAAGTTTATCTCCATCATGCACTATCACCTAATTTAATAACTAATGCATGTTTAGTTTCTAACAATCATTTAATCCTCCTAGATTCAATTTCTAATATAGAATTGAAATCAACAGGTAGGGTCAATTACATATATTTGCCAAAAAATTACTGAAAATTGAATTGCATTCCTCTAATCCCTGTTTTACTTTTAGCATCTGTCAAAAGTGATGGCCAATTTTATACCACAAAATAATCCTCAACAAGCCTATTAAAGGATATAATGAGCTTTCCTTATATCCCTTGAGTATTCATGTTTTTTTTTAAAGCAAAATTCATGATCTAATAATACAGACATTTTCAGAGGTAGTATGTAAACCAGTTTTCAGTAAAGATCATATGACATATCCTCTAAGAAGAAAAGTTCCCCTTTCAATTTACCGGTACAGCACTAAAAACATTCCTAACTTCAGGTATTGGACCAAACACAAAGTCTAATCCTAATCCTAACCATATACTGAAACCTAAGCTAAATAACAAAACGCCCTAACCCTCAATCATTTTTTTGGTGAAATTATGCCCTAACCAAATAGTGAATCATAAAAAGGAACCCATTCAATTGTACAATCTAAGCTTTTGGACTTGTGTACACTTATTCTTGTAGCTGCATTTACAAGATGGAAATGAACATATACTTCACATCATTAGATTTATTTTGTCTTTTTTATTTGGCTGTATTATCAAATAGTATTTTGACGAATTGGAATTGAATTAAGGCATTGTAAAAACCTTCCACCAACACAGGCTTAGGTGAGGAAATCAGTGATGACATCTTATGTGTTATATTGGCATGGCCAAGTGTTTGGAGGTATGTTACTAATAATGTTCAATTCTCGGTAATGACTTTTAATCAAGTTTTCTAAATGACCAGGGTAGTGAGTACCCTGTTAGAGATGAAGCGATCGTGAGTGGGGATTAGTGGGTATGTATGTGGTGGGGTCTGGAAACTGGCCAGTTCACGCTCATTTTTGTGCATTTTGCTCTATTTTTCACCCTGTAAACTTAAAGGGAACCAATTTTTTTAAAAACATTAACTTTAGCTTTCCAAAAATATGAATGATATAATAATGATACACGTATTAATAAAATCAAGAAATCTAAAAAAAGAAATATCCTAAAATAAAACCAAGTACAAGAAATGCATTAGGCCTATTTCAGAGAAAAATATAGATACTTTCCTCCTCAATGAATTAATCATTCAATATTTTGTACAAAACCATTGCAAATACATGCATGCACTACTAACAACTACAAATTATACTCTGATTTATTTCCGTATGCATTATCTTCCTTTCTTGTTGAAAACATATTGACATTGAAGTGAGTTCTTTCAACTCCGAGTCAGAGTTTATTGCTCTAGATTCCAGTAACTCAATAACTTTACATTTCTTGGCACAGTTAGTTTATATGACATTCAATAAATGAGAAGTAATAATGTGTCCAGGGGCTTTCTGGCGAAGCATCCGTTTCAAGGAAATGATGACATCACTTTTCCACTTAAACATTGGGATGTTTACAATATGAAACATTTGGATGTTTACAATATGAACATTTGGATGTTTACAATATGAAACATTGGGATGTTTACAATATGAAGGAGTATCAAACTTGTATGGAATATGGGGGAGGGTTCAAGTTACATAATAAATAATTAGAAAAAAGGTCAGAGGTTTATAAAAGAACATAAAGAGAAAGATAGAAACAAAATGAATGTAAAGAAATCTTCATGTAATACTGGAAGAGATGAAAGATAATAACACAGAATATATATATACAGAGGGTTAGACTGTTAGAATAATAACGATGAAGACAATAAATATGATTATGATAATGCACAATTTTAAGTCAAGTTTCTGTATTGTGTACTTTGTTATCACTCCGATCAAGACATGGAATACTATACCTGGGTCTAGAGAGGCAATGGTAACAAAATGCCTTAATTTGCCAAGGCTATATAGAAACAGGTCATGGACCAAACCCCTAACTTTCTGATTAAAGATAAACTCCAGTTCTGGTAATGCGATTGCATTGTGAAAGAAAAGGTGTGGAAAGGATCAGAAACATTTGATCATGTAGCATGTAAGTATTGGTGTGCACTGCAAGGTTCTGGAGTCATCAAAATCATCATAAATTTGGCCGAGTCTTGGTAAAGTAACGAGCACTGTACACAGAAAGCTATATATGGGACAACACACATGGTGTCAGGGCTAGTACTACCTTGATTTCCTTGTCTTTCTATGCTCATTACTCAGCCAGTATACATTTTTTTTTCCAAAATTGTTTGGCACATGTCATTTATTTGTAATCTTGAACATTCAGTGTAAGTTTTGTTTGATTCTGTGAGAATTAATTTTCTTTTTTTTACCAAAACTGGAGTTTATCTTTAAAACTCTGAAGGATGACACACTTTTTTAATAGTGCCCTGATTGAGCAGAAACAGTTACAATCACTTCATATTTGACCAAAAGAAATGCCGCCACCAACAAAAAACAAACAAGAAAGAGAAAAAGGACACCATTGAAAAGAGAGAAACTGAATAGAACTCTCACGATTCCTTCAGAAGCGCAAGCTACCAACAATGTAAATTTCCCAGAAAGCTAATGAATTATGAGCATAACAAGCGATTCAACAGGGTGCATAAAGAGAGAGGGAGAAATGACCCTATACCACCCATCTCTCATATCACACTAGAAAGTATTCTCTTTCCTTCATCCCCATAGTTTGATAGTCCCTGTGGTTTGACAGCTATTCCTCCCTAAGGTATACCCCAAGTTTCTTCTCTTAAATCTTCAACTAACACTCGCTCGCTGCTCGCATGGAGCAAAGCTGGTATAACCACACATAACTTACAATCCCACTCTTCCTTCCCTCCCTCGTCTGCCAGTCATCATTAATCAACATAGACGGAAAATTGCTGCATTTTTTCTATAAAAATCCTTATTTTCTGCTGACATTATCTGAAAAAGCCTCAAACCCTATAGTTTAGTGGTTTAGGGTCAATGACCATACGAGCTCTATTTTTCTTCTGATATTACTATTTTGATGAGCCGAAAACGATTTGATTCTGCTTGATTTGATGGAACAAAAACCTACATGGGAAGCATTTACGGGGTCAACAAACGGGAGATGAGGCGTTTTCCAAGAAAATGATATACATTGTTTCCTGTTTCTATATATCTTACTCTCTCTCACTTCCCACTCTCTCTCTCTCTCTCTCTCTCTCACCCATCTTCTCTCTTTTTTCTCTCCCTTCCCCCCCCCCCCCTCTCTCTCTCTCTCTCTCTCTCTGTCTCCCTTTCCCTTTCTTTCTTCCTATCGTCATTTCTTTTTTTTCTTCCGGATAGGATAATTATCCAAGCATATCTATTCACTTATTATGTGGTTTGTAGTTCTATGCAAAGCACAGATTACTCAATCCCCACAATAGAAAAGCATTGTTTACAGAATTACTCAATTTGCTGAAGACCCTTTCTCTATGAACCAATTACTTTATTTACTTTGAAACTATTGCATCATCACGACCATACATTAACAGGTATTACATTTATCACCTAATTTTCTGTAGTAATTGAACGGAATGGAGTGACTTTGTGCTTATCATTAATTCAAGAATAACGACATTGCAAATGTTATCTTCTTCAACACAACTTTTAAAACGACCGGGGCCCTAGGTCAAAACTTGTTATCAATAACAAATGGCACACTTTTACAATGATAATGCCCTCAGCCGATCTAATGCAATGATTGCTGGAGCTTTCATCAATTGTAACTTGTTATTGATAACAGGATTTTATGCAACACGGTTTAGAACTTTCAAGCCAACTTTTAACTTTTAGGAACTGGGTGGCACATATGAAAGCCTATGGAATATAACAGCTACGTAGTAATCAGGCTAACAATTTGCCTTTCTCAGTTAGAACCTTTTCTTCATTCAAATGGGCCATACTGAACAGAGAATAGAACTTAAATCTAGAAATAAAATTCAAGTTGAAGACCAGTGATTAAACCAGGAACCGGACTTAGTTGAACAACCTCTAATCATGATAATGACCTTCATAACCTTGGAACATTCATTCCATTCACTTGAGTATTTGCTCATCAAAAGAAAAAGTGTTGGCGTCTTCTATTTATTCTTTGTCACCTATATGTACACAAAGTTCAATGTCACGCAACCAGGATCTGGAAGTATCTTTCACATTATCATTCAAATTCATAATGTTTTTGATGGTTCTTACAGGACAATCTTAATGGGTCCATGCATAGATCAAGAAAATAAATGGTCTGATAGTGTATGCATTTACACGTAGATGTCTTGAAATTGCTTTATCTAAATTATCTGCCCAGAGTCAAAATTGCACTAACTCAATATTGTTAAAGGATAATTATTAAACAATCACCCTTTGTCACTATAAAAACTATTTTTGAAGAGAAAAAAACACAAGGACAATTACAATACCCTTTTGAACATCTAATAGAATTTATGTTCAGCTCTTTTCCAATATTGTTTAAAAAAAACAAGGTTGAAATATTTAGTGGGGAAATTTAACATGAATGGAAGTAATAGGGTTATATGGCAAAACAGTAAAGAAAGTAAATAATTTGAAGAGGGAAAAAAACAATGATTCATATATGGCAAGGGCATAATGAAGTCAGTCAATATTTGTATAATTATTATCTCCTTTCCCATTGATATAAATCAAGCACATCAAAACACTACAAAATCAATATTTGAATTAACTGTCAAATCAATTAAAACATATGTTTCCTATTCTTTGATGAGCTATATAGACTATCTCTATTGTGTCATGCGTGATGGCAATGAAATCAATCAAATGTAAACAATGTTAAAGCTATGATTCGGCCTTCAATTCTCATTACTGTAACAAAGGTAATGCAGTAGACTAGATTAGCAACAACAAACAAAATATTGCTTAATCATTATTTCAAATCATACATGAATTTCAAAAATCGTTTCCAGACTCTGAATTGGGAATTTCTGTTGCTTAAAGTAAGCTCGCTTCTTTTTCTGAAGGTCCTCATAATTTTGAATATGAAAATGAAATATATGTTCACAAAGACTTCTGGAAAATCAAGTCAATGGCAGTCTCAGTAACCTTTCGTATGTCCGATGTTCAGATTACATATAATGTATCATTCATTCATTTTCATTTCTCGTTCATTTCAATAGATGACGTACAGGGCCATTAAAGTTGACTTTTAATTTTTGTATCTAGATTTTAACTTAAGTTTCATCTTAACAAAACCAGGGAGGTGGTGATCTGACTGCAAAGGAAGCATGTTTTTACTTGTATCTGTTTAAAAGAAAGCTTTGGACCTATGGCTACATAAGTCCAATGTTTTCACTTGTATCTGTTTTAGAGAAAGCTTTGGACCTATAGCTACATAAGTTTGATCTGCAAAGGATCAGATCAGGGCGCTGTTTCATAAAACTTGTTATCACCGACAAGTTACAATACCTGGTATAAGCTACTGAAATCCCTGCATTTGATTGGCTGAGAGCAAATTTGATATAGATTTATGACATTTGTTATTGATAATAACTTTTATGAAACAGGGCCCCGACCTAGTCCATTGACTCGCTTTCAAACCCAAGCTCAAAGTGGTTTTGAACCAGGTACCTATCAAGATAATAATTATATCGCTGAGCTATCAGAAAGGTTACCAGTTCGGATTCAATACTGTCTCTTAAATGTAAAGGATTTTAATCATTTCCGACTGATACAATTTCACCTTGACAACGACTAGACCATGAAGAACCTTCAGCAAGAGCAGCCCAGCTAGACGCCTAGTTTGCAAACATAGAATCATCAACAGCCACAACAACCCAGGCATGGCCAATTTGAAGAATAGCAGTGGTCAGTAAGCATGACAAACCACACCTTTCTGTGTTAACGATACGTGACCTGGAAACTTTCCATCAAAGCTTTATTCACCTCCCCCTGAATCGCATCATTGAATGCAATGATGGGAATTGATAAAATGTGGCTATTATTAATGAATTTTGATTCGTTTTTAATTACATGGTATTGTGTGACATTTTGCTAGGACAATGCACTTCCAGCTTTTTTTCATTTTTCGTTTATTTTATCAATATTTACAACAACAACTGGACAAAAAATAATAAATAAATGTAAATAATGAAAATCTTTTCAAAATCAAAGCCTAAAGGTAACTGTGTACTGTCGGTTTTGGCAACTTGGATTTGGTGAAACTATAGGTGAAACATGTATTTTCTGGGTAGATATAATTGGGCAATGTCACACATGAATTTAACAACTCAGTTTCCCCATTTTAAATACTTCTTACCTATTTAACAGAAAATTTAAAAAATCATAACTTTCTAGCAATTTTCAATGTTCAAACTTTTACAAATATATTCCTCTTCTTTTGTCTTCACACTATTCAACTTGCTAAAAACATTGGCTTTGCATGCCCTATCAACAAATTATTTCTTGACTCATAATATGCATTATATCTTTTAAGGTAAAAAGACATTCACAAAATAGAATCAAAATAACTTGAAATGATGTGTTTCTTTGTTAAAAACACACCAAGTATAAGGGCATTAATACAGTGTTATTCACTCTACGCAAAATAACACCCTTCTGGCTCTCAACAGGCTACCAATACTACACAAGGGCTTTAAGTTTTGGCAGTTGTTCAAGAAGTTAACTCTTCTAAGAATAAGAACTCCCTCACTTTCCTTCTAAACAATTTTTGGAAACGTTCGTAATTAAAGAGGTCCACGTCCCAAACCTTTAAATTATCGTTTTCCATTAAAGGGATTGGGTAACTTTGCCTCATATTCTTAAAAAAATCCTGGATTTAGCTCATGCTGCAATCATAATTATAAACTGTTTGGTCTTACATGAATCCCGTGTCTTTTACAAGCCAATCGCCTGTCTGATTATCAAGATATCTGTGATTGGAATTAGAATTTCAGAATTTGTTTTCCTAACTTTCCTAATGTTTTTTAACACTACAGTCTATTGGGGAAAATAAGTATGGGGAAAATAAGTATGGTAAAACCGGTCACTCAAAGATTTTTACTTTTTTGAGGCACAAGCGCAATTGTTTTAGGGCTTCAATTAATATTACACAATATCACCGACACTGATAACACATAGGGCCATGCATCTCAGATTTAACATTGTTAAACAATGCCTTTAACATTCTATGAAGCTGATGTGTTTAAAGAATTATCTCCCCTGCTTTGATATGAATTAAATTTGATCAAAATAGAACATATTTTTAGCTACGACAGTTGCACTGTTTACGTCTAAGTTCTGTATTCCCAGAAATCCAAGAAAGCTAAATGAATTTGTTCTACTCTGATGGAATCCCTGCAGTGCAGCAAGATTAAAGGTTAACAAGAGCTAAAACAGTCAAGTAAACAAAATAATTTCAGATTATTAACTTGAAAATGTAGTGTAGGTTCTATGGTCTACAAATAGGCTGACTTTAAAAGTTAAAAAAAAAAGAATTAAGGTATTTATTTTTAAACATCCAATGCAGGTTTGAGAGACAAATAAATTTGGGCAATTACATAAAAAGAGAATTCACTCTGTCTCTGTCACAGATTTCAATATTTTCTGTTTTTCACCATTACTTTGATTATTACAATAAATATGATTAGCTCAAAAGTGTAATTTTCTGAGAAAATATGACACTTAATTTTCTATAATGTGATTGTATCTTTTTCTACAATGAATTCCAGGTCTTCCCTTTCAGACATGCTATTTATAATTACACCTGGATGGAACATAAAGACAGTTTTAAACATTAAACATCTTACTTTAAGGGAAGCCAACAGCTGTTTTAAACACCAAGGGAGGTATTTCAGAAGACACCCATGCTCAACACGACACAAAACCAATGACTCCTCTTAAATTAAAGTCCCTAGAGTGATAATACTAATGAGATATATCAACGACATATGCGATTCTAAAGAAATTGGCGATAACCTATTCAACAAACTTTTGTACTTGGAAGTGTTTATCCTTACAATAAGTCAGATGGTTCCAATTAAAGAGATATCTGATCACCCTTTTTTGTGTATTTCTTTGAATACAACTGGTATTGTGAACAAAATTTGAACTCCCCCCCCCCCCCCCCCTCTTCCCAACCAACCTTGGTTTTAAAGTGACACTACTAGAAAATCTTTGGCCCCTGTGAAACCTTAATTCATTTGGTACAGTGATAATTTACATTTCACTCACAATAAGTGCTAGAATGCACATCAGCAAATCGTTGCATGCTGTAAGAACCATGTATTGTCAGTAACAGCCTTGTTGCAGGCAGCCGATTAATTATTCATATATTCAAAATTCGTTGTCAGAATACTCCTCCAACATATCATGGCACCAATATGTGAGAATAGGGTAACTCAATAGTGCTTGCTATGGCCAGGAAGTGGTCTGTAATTAATGAGACAATTAAAGTGCCAGGTACAAAGAAACATGGAAAATAACCTTGAGGCTATGAAAATGAATACAACACAATTGATGTAATGTAAGAAGTACCCCAAAAAATCATTTGAAACACTTCATACTTCATACAAACAAGCTGCGTCTCTCATGCTAGACAAATGAAATATATAAACACTCCTTACTTATCTTTAAAACAACATTAAAGATAAACTTGAGTTCTGGTAAAAAAAAAAAAAAAAATTAATTCTCACAGAATCAAACGAAACTTACACTGAATGTTCAAGATTACAAATAAATGACATGTGCCAAACAATTTTGGAAGAAAATGTATACTGGCTGAGTAATGAGCATACAGACAAGGAAATCAAGGTAGTACCAGCCCCGACACCATGTGTGTTGTCCCATATATAGCTTTCTGTGTACAGTGCAATTACTTTACCAAGACTCTGTCAAATTTATTATGATTTTGATGACTCCAGAACCTTGCAGTGCACACCAATACTTACATGCTAAATGATCAACTGTTTCTGATCCTTTCCATACCTTTTCTTTCACAATGCAATCGCATTACCAGTACTAAAGTTTATCTTTAATCTTTTTTTCCTATTTGGTGTGATTGTACATATTCCCGGTACTCATGTCATTGCCCTTTACAAAATACAAAAATTTCAATCGGAAGATGTAGCATTTCATTATGTAGTCACATTTTCATAGCACTTAATACAATGTTTCTGAGCACTTTACATTGTACTTATTATTACTCTGGCTATTGGATTCAATTGCTCATCCACACATGATAGTGCACACACTCCGCTCCCTGGGGAGTATTCATGCATGATCCTTTCCCTTTTTATGTATGTGATGTATCTTCTTCCACTGTCCAAGTATTGGAATACATTATATTTCATAGAACTAGTTCATCAGGTCATCCTTCATTTCTAATGACATATAGATACGGATATCCCTAAAGAAGAAAGGAAATCTTTAAACATAATACACAACCACTCCCCTGATGTCCTGTCAACAACAACACAAAATGAGGGAGGGGAAAGAAAATTGGATCACTCAAAATTTGAATGCAAAGTTGACTTGCCTACTACTTCAATTTCATATTCAATCTACTCTTTTAAATCCAATTCAACCACATCCAATAGGACAAAGTAATTGACAAAATTAGAAAATTCAAGCAATTCAAGTCCCATTATCTGGATGGTTGCTTCCAATTTTGATAAAATCTCATAAAAATATAAAAATTTAGATCAATGCATTCACTCAAGACCTTACTGCTAAGATCAAATTAACCAATTACACTACGATCTGACAGAATAGCCTATTATTTCAATGCATCAAGTGCTATTTGGGGGAGGGGGTAATTGAAGTGGCAAGAAACTGCAGAGGTTTCAATTATCATGAGTACCATTATCTTTATCATAATAATCTTTTTCAAAATAGAAAGACGGTTGACCTTTTTCATATTTTGATTTTGCATTTATACGGACACTTTGGATGTAAATGTCTTTTCTTAAAATATTCTGTTTCAATGTTTTTAATACTATAAAGCCTGAATGATCTCAGGCTGAAATCTATGAACAAATTGAGTGTTGTATCACAATTAAATTGCAAAGAATGGGTTAATACATGCAAATTTGAAATAACACATCCAAATTTAGATTAGTTATTCTCTTCTTCTTCTTTACTCATAAGAGGTTAAGTGAGAGTTGTCGTCATCGAAGATACTGAAGGAGAGTTTGATGACATTCGTTGAAGGAGAGATAAGTGAAGAAGGAAGAGAAAATTAACCTCTTGGTTTCCTCTAAATGACAGATCACTTGGTTACTTCTTATTAGCTTCTACATTCCAACAACAAAAAGCAATTTTCAGTGAGAACCTTAAAGACCTTCTGTACTAGTGTAAAGGAGGGGTTAGACCACCCTGCAAGGTCACTGGACAGGTGGTTATCTCATCAACTCACCTCTCAAATAACATAAGCAAAAGATGATCATTAATGGTCACTGATTAGGCCTTGTTTGTTTTATAGAGGGCGCAAGTAGCTACAAGTAGTGCAGTGGGGCTTTAATGAGAAGTGAATATGTGCCTGTTCTGAGTAAAGGACATTTATAAAAACTTGTAAACAAGAAAGAAACAAACTCCACTCTCATTTCTATCAACAACAGAATCAAATCATTTGTTTCTAGAAAATGCAGCTAACGTGCTATACAAGGACAAAGCCGTACATATGTATCAACACTTGGGCCTCTTTTAGGCATTACATTTACAGGCTATTGGAGTAAATTCTTGAAAACTCCCTACATGTAGATCAAATTTCTTAGAAGTGTTTTCCATCCTTTACATTCTACTATATGAAGCCAGAAACACCTGCAAACTACTTGAAATGAAGACGAGCCAAAGAGCATGAAATCAGACGACTGCAAAATATTTGGCATCCAGGACAAACAGATGCCCTCAATGTCTACATTGTTTTCAAGTACATTAGACAGCGATTCAGTCATGTGCTTGTTACTGTCTAATCCCTATAAAACAACAACGAAGTCTGGGCGTTAATACAAGGGACATCTTCTTAGTCAGTCTGAGCTTGGACGTCAGAAAATGACAGCTCCTCGCTAATCCGCCAAATACTAACATGATCCTTTTCACCCAGCTAAAGTGCATGCAGCCAAAAAATGACAGCAATCGGCCAAAAGATGCCAGCTGAATTGTTAGCAGCATGCATGTTAGTTATTGCAGAAATTTGTAAATTTCAGTGATGAGACTCTTAAATTCCCCCAACCTCTCTCCAAAAAACTATAGATATTAAGTCAGCTAACAATGTGGTAGTTTGATACCTGAAAGGTACAAGATTGAATACAAAATACTATAGACTTGAGGATATGAGACATGATAAAGCACTCAAAAAATCTCTTCTTCTTGGATTACCATTTACTTCACCTGGGTCAAGGGTGGCAAAAGTAGATTAAATGCACCTTTATATTGGCTTTGGAGAGCCAGGATAGAGAAGAGAAGAGGTGCCAGTTTTGTGTTGAAGTATCTAACAGATGGTAGGAGACGAATCAAAAGGGAATTTTAATGAGAGGAAGGAAAATGAGAAAAGGAAATGGGTGGGGGAGGCATTGAACATGACCAGCAGGAGGAATACTACACATGACACATATAATCATGTAGTCATTGTAGCCCATACTAGCAACGATGACAGACCCACCAACCACAACAAATCTAGATACACCAAGAGCACCTCTTTCATTCCTTGACCAGATGCAGAGTGTAATGGGACAGCAGGATACAATCTAGCACAATCTGACAATCAGATTAAAGTTATTCTTCACAGAGTTTTAAATTAAATCTAATGTGTGTCATGGAGTTTGAAGGGGAGCATGATGGGTGTAACGACTGAGCTGCCAAGTGATAATAGGGTTCTCCACCACAAGGGGGAAGTAATGGATCGGGATCATAGACAACGCATCATCAACTATTGAACTTCTTAATGTGAAAACATGGGAGCATTCACACAGGCAATTTAATCTTGGTCATCTTGACATGTGTGAACTTCTTAACTAATATTAAAACATGAGAACATTCACACAGGAAATTTAATCTTGGTCATCTTGTGTTTACACTGTTTTTCATTTCCCTACAACATCCTACATCACTGTCACACATTCTGAATGGACCTGGGTGGACCCAGTCTGGAATGAATCTGGACCACGATCATTTGAAACTGCTTTGAAAATAAATTACTGTAAGCTAGCTTTAGCTCCAGCAAGCATTGCTTTCCCATAGAGTTAATTCTACTAGGTAGGTTCTACACAGTAGAGACCTAGGTTAATTAATTAAGATAACTTTTACTACAATTCCTTGTCTGAGGGCATACACAATAATAATAATAATAATAGAGTATATTTATATAGCGCATTGTAAATTTCTCTATGCGCTTTACAGTTTTGTACAATCATAACAATTTATATATATATAAACAACATTAATACAACAATAAATAACAAAATAGATAAGCAAATGACAAACAATATTTATGAGAAAGTAAACCAATTAATGCACCTATAATTACACCTACAAAATTAATTGACATTACATATAATAAATTCAACAAACGGACAGACACTCATCATGTTGAATCAGCCTCCCAACCTCCCAATGGCCTGGAGTTCAACCATAGAACCATGGGTGGATACAAAGGTTGCCCCCCCCCCCCCCCAAGCACCAGGCAGAACCAAAATCTGGCATATCTGCAGTACAACTATGTACAAACAAATAAAAAGTGCACCCAATCAACTTTTGCTGTCAGAGAATTTTTGTTTTGTTATCAGTAAGCTACATGTATCAGAACTTGAGAACATAATGGAATATTTTCTCAAATATCTAGCAAAATTTGGACAATCTGAGGATATTTTATTTTTATGCATGTTGATAATTCTTGTGCAAATTTGTGAGCAAATCTGGTCCTCCTACCACCACCCCTCCCCCTTATTTCTAGTGATGCCCTGGATGTCTGCCATGTTGTACCCTCCCGGGTATATAGACCCTTGATACATAGAGACAGATAGATAGGTGAGAGAAAATGAGTTGGGGAGAGAGAGTGAAAGACGGGGAGAAAAAGGGAGAGAGAAAGAGAAGGGAGAGAGAAAGAAAAGGGGAGAGAGAAAGAGAAGGGGAGAGAGAAAGAGAAGGGGAGAGAAGGGGAGAGAGAAAGAGAAGGGGAGAGAAGGGGAGAGAGAAAGAGAAGGGGAGAGAGAAAGAGAAGGGAAGAGAGAAAGAGAGGGAGAAAGAGGGGGAGAGAGAAAGAGGGAAGAAAGAAAGAGGGAAGCGGGGAGAAAGAAAGAGAGAGAGAGAGAGAGATGAGAGAGAAGAGAGAGATGAGAGAAGAGAGAGATGAGAGAGATGAGAGAGAAGAGAGAGAAGAGAGAGAGAGAGAGAGAGAGAGAGAGAGAAGAAAGAGAGAGAGACACACAGAGAAAGAGAGACCACAACATGAACTATCTTTCATTCAAAGAATTGATGGGGATGTCATCTGCAAACATGACCTTTACAGAAGTTCTCAAACTGTCGCAAAATGTGATGAAATATGTCTATTCCTGCTCCTATCCATACAAAAACTGGCACATATCACTCTGCGTGCTCCAGCCATCGATATTGGTTTATCTCAAAAGCACAATTTTTTTGAAAAAGCGCTATTGTTTCATGATGTTAGCGCGGATCACATCTTTGAATACAATTAAGTAAATTTCAAAGACATATGTTACCACTAACAATGGTTTCTACAAAAAGAAATAGAAGATGACCTTTAAAGGGCAAAGGTATTTTATTTTCAGGTTCAATACCTTTTCTTTCATCACATCAGACTTACATTATCAACCTTTGACATAAGAAATCAAAGAACAGTTTTTGAAAGGTCACATTTTTTTAAAATACATTACTGAACAAGATTAAAGATTTTTCTCTTTTTTTATTTATGGCATTAATGATAATCTTGAGTTCTGAAAATGGTGAAAAGAAACATTGAAACAGTTTCTATTCAAATTCATACCAATTGTTAAGAAGTACAAACAAATGACTCTTGCTACATGAATTTGAAATACTTTTTAAAAAATCTACTTTTTTTAATTCCAGTACAATTGTATCTATAGATATGTTGAGATTATGTAATATTCACACACTTTGACAGGTCACACTGCTTTTATTACTAAATTAGTTGCTAGAAACAAACTTGGACATTATCAAGTAGATGTTTGAAAAGTAAAATGACATCAAGCTATGATTACCATTATTCATTTTGTTAGAATTGTATTGCTCTTAAAAGCAATTTTCATTGATCACAAATTACACTTTGCAATCAGAATATGTGGCTATAATTAATTATTTCCGAATTGATTATTGCAGGGTGCCCTGGAATATCCTGTTACAAAACTGTAACAAGACATCATTTCTTTAAAATATCAAAACAAACATTGTAGAAGACACAGCTGGCATTTGTCTTTCCATACAAATAAAACTCCTTTCTTGATCTACATGTGTATATCTTGATTAATAATGAAAGATTCAATAACAAGTACACAAAATGAGGAAATTAAGACAGTAAACATATGTCAAGTTGAAGAAAGCTGACTGCTTTTTCTTATTACAAATCAGGAAGTTCTAGTTTGAGCTGAATCAAAATATAGAGATAAGAGGACATAAATATGTGAAAGCAAACACATGGAGATGAAGGACCTTTGTGAAACTTGAAGAAGCTCTGATTTTTTGTTTAAAGAAGAAAGACATGAACTGCATGTACACAACAATGCAAAAGAAATACTCTTGCAAAAGGAAAACCCATAATGAGTTGCGTTGAAAGATCAAGATTTCTTTTACATGGGTTCAACCTTTTCCACATACAATTTTCCTTTCTCCAAATGATTTCTCCAAATGATTTGGACAAAGGGCACAGAACTGTGACTGCTATCTATTTTTAGTCAATTCGATAATTAATTGGTCCGAAAAGAAGTATATTTCTAACAAATAATTATTTTTGTAACCATAACATTACTGCGTTTATCAGCATTTTACACTGATAGGTATCATATGAAAGCAAAACAACTGCAATGGAATTGGTTGATACTTCAAACTTGATAGAAATTACACATATCACAAACTACATCAACAAAGCTACCCCTATGAATTTTATGGATCAAAGCCAAGGAATTGTAGAAATAAAGTGCACATAATGACCCACTAAATCCTTCCGATATTGGAAGTCCAACCAAAAATCTGTCAATTTCCACAAACCTCTCTATCCAATAGATATCAAATATATAGAGAGGATTTGCCAGGGGAT
Organism: Strongylocentrotus purpuratus; assembly: GCF_000002235.5. Taxonomy (NCBI): domain Eukaryota; kingdom Metazoa; phylum Echinodermata; class Echinoidea; order Camarodonta; family Strongylocentrotidae; genus Strongylocentrotus; species Strongylocentrotus purpuratus. Next base: position 7,781,133 of record NW_022145607.1, read on the forward strand.
GATGTTGCATTTTTGAGGCATTATAGGAATTATGAGATGAAGTGACAGAGAGATGGGATTGCAAAGGGAGTGCTCAGTGGCTGCCCCCTCCCCCTCCCCCTCCCCCTACTGATCGTGTTGACTGTCAAAATCAAGCTCACAAAACCTAATAACCATGCTTTATTTACTACATACGACAGTGATGATGAGGTTGGCAATAAAGATAGGATGACAATGATGGTGATGATGATGATGATGATGACATGATGATAATGTTGATGATGATGATGATGATGATGATGATGAAGATGATGAGGATGATGAGGATGGTGATGATGATGATGATGATGATGATATTTATGGTGATGTTGATAGCGATGATGATGATGATGATGATGATGATGGTGATGATGATGATGATGATGGTGATGATGATGATGATGATGATGATGATGATGATGATGATGGTGATGATGATGATGATGATGATGATGATGATGATGATGATGATGTTGATAGTAATGATGATGGTGATGATGGTGATGACAATAATGATGATGATGATGATATTTATGGTGATGTTGATAGCCATGGTGATGATAATGATGATGGTGATGATGGTGATGATGATGATCATGTTGATAATGATGTTGATAGCGATGATGATGGTGGGGATAATGATGGATATGATGTTGATCATGATGAAACCGATGATGGTGATGATGGTGATTTAATTACATTCAAATCGGTAAAGGCAATGCGAAGGATTCCTTCATGTCAACAAAATGGGGAGCATAGAAGGAAGATACACTTGTGGCATGTTAAGCCTTTAAAAACACCCCTCCAAGAACTTTGATGTTGCATTGCTATCAACACTTTGCATTATGAACAACAACAACAACAAATTATTTCTATTTCAAGCAAGAGATATAATGAATGTAGGACTGATTCGTTCCAATGAATGTAAAACCTTTTTAGTTATTCTGACATGTAACATGACAAACATGTGACTCGATTACTATTTGACATATTGCATTCATTGTAGTACATCCTCCATCTGATTTTTTCAAACTGCAAGAAAATTGATATTTCCTGCAAACCCTTTCAGTTCAAGAAAACGCATTTTCTGATCTCAATCAGGCTTCATGCACCCCTCCCATTCCACAAGGCTCTTATTCTACTCCATACATCTAATATTGGTACATCCTAATCACAGGCTAAAGCAATTAGTGTTTGGGAACTAATCTGGCAAACTAACATTTCCACTTACATTAAGGGGGTGATAAACGGAACACATGCCTCACGTGTCTTTGTCAAGATTTCATTTCAAAGACATCATAATTTCCAATCACTTCTCCCGAAGGCTGAAAGCCAGAGGGGAATGAGATAGAAATGGACTTCATATGGACTTAATCACTATTGATTTTTAACTTCGCATCTCATTACATCATACAAGCATGTGGAAGTCATCTTGTCATCATCATTAACCTTCCAAAGTCTTCCATGGTTGGAGGAATCTTGGCTGAGTTACAAGAACGTCAACATGAAAAACAAGTTGGACTTCATATAGTTACATAAAGATAGGAGAATTTGACAGATTTCCACTAAAAAACTGTTAGTTCACAATAATTCAATTCAGTGTTGTGCCAATCACTTGGTTAGGATGTTACAAGAAGAAACCTTTGTCTTGAAAGGTTTTTTTTTTTTTCCACAGTAAAATTCTTAATACACATACAACAATACTTGGAGCTCTCTTCTTCTGGGACAAGGCGAGATTGTTACCAATTTATTGGAGCTGTGTTGACTACTCTGGTAATGCCTTTAGCATGACTACTGTGGAAAACAAAGGATTTGACTGGTGTTTTCAAGTGAAATTACAAAAATATCATCATATCGGCTTCTTGTAGCTGTTCATACCTGCAACAAATTGAGCTCAATCAAGGTGATCCAATATTACCCTCACAACTATTGCACTCACAGGATTCACAGAATTCATTCCCATCCTTTCACTACTCATGGGTACAATGTGGTACATATAGATTACCATCTTGCCAGAGGACTTCAGTACTGTGCAGAAGCTCAAAACCTCACAGTATTCACTGAAGTCTTCAAAAATATTTCACCACAACAACTCTGCAAGTGCCCCAAAACAGAACAAAACTATCAGTTAATTGTAAATATGTATATATTTCAGAATCGATGTACTTGGACAAGATTTGCAAACAAATTTGCATCACTGACAGATCAATGTAGCTTGAAATGGAAACGCTAATTGCTCCATTCCTAATTCAACTCCTGCTTCTACAGACAAACTCTACTATCCTCATCACCAAATTACCAAATCACTAAAGCAACACTCTCCATATCCAGTACCATTAGCTTTCAAGTGTGGTTAGGCCCCTAATTGCTCTCCAGACACTGTCAGGCCCCATTCACACTCACCTCACAGGTGCTGTATTAACTCTTTATGCGCCACTTAAAAAAACCCCCTGTGCCACATTCTTTTAGGGTCACACATTTCGAGGGAATCTTTATTGACTCTGCTGAATCAAGAGGCTATAACTCTTCACTGGATGATCATGATGAAAAATATTGTGCAGCAAAGTTGTAGACCGGAAAACGTGCTTTTCGATGAACCGTCATTTGTTATATTTTGAATTATCATTTTTATAATAATCATAATTATATAATGTTTAATTTTTCTTATTTACGGCAGTTTTTTATCCCTCTAGAATTTCTTATTTAGCAATGATAAGACATCTTCAAATCGAATCTATTAGAAAGGTGGACTTCTTACCTTTCTTTACATACCTTGCTCAAGTATTCTAACAATTCAGAAGGTTAGTATTTAGGTTGTTGAAGAAAAGAAGTTCAATAGGGAGAGACTTGAAAGTACCCCGCTCAGCCACCCTTGACAATGGGCTAATCTGCCCATTGAAATCCCTATTACCCCAGGTTATTGTCAATGTCCGGTTTAGCGGGGCATGAAAAGGGACGTCGTGGGGATGTTTTTCTTTGTTGTGCCATGATAAGTCAATAAGAAATAAGAGAATGTTATTGATTTTGCCCACTGGTATGAGCATGTAAAAATGGTATAGGCATAATATATTATATGTGATATACATGACATAATCAGCATCTTATTGAAATGTCTCATTATGAATGTTCACCGCATCTGTTCTCTCACCTTCTTTACCCCTCAATAAAATTGATTTCAAGTACATTTATCACAGCCATAGATATACAAAGAAAGAATGAATCAATCTTAAAATATAAACTATATTGCATTGTTTTCCATTTACTTTATTGTGAGAGAGCTTATTATCAGAAATGATTGACGAGTGGAGTATGCAATGAATAAAATATGGAGAACGGACGTGAGAGACATTATGAGAGAGAAATAGTGATATGAAATGAAAGGACTTTACTGTGAATAAAGATTATAAGAGAAAGAGATAAAGATGACGGCAAGACAGGATACATATTGATACGAAAATAACAATAATAATGAGATAGAGATGACGGAAAGAAAGAGAGTAAACACTGATAGCATAAGAATGAATAAAGATAATAAGAGAAAGATATAGAGATGACGGCAAGACATAGGGTACATATAGATAGGAAAATGATAATAATAATAAGATAGAGATGACGGAAAGAAAGAGAGTAAACACTGATAGCATAAGAATGAATAAAGATAATAAGAGAAAGATATAGAGATGACGGCAAGACATAGGGTACATATAGATAGGAAAATGATAATAATAAAAAGATAGAGATGACGGAAAGAAAAAGAGTAAACACTGATAGCACAAGAATGAATAAAGATAATAAGAGAAATATATAGAGATGACGGCAAGACATAGGATACATATTGATAGGAAAATAATAATAATAATAAGATAGAGATGACGGCAAGAAAGAGAGTAAACACTGATAGCATAAGAATGAATAAAGATAATAAGAGAAAGATATACAGATGACGGCAAGACATAGGGTACATATAGATAGGAAAATGATAATAATAATAAGATAGAGATGACGGCAAGAAAGAGAGTAAACACTGATAGCATAAGAATGAATAAAGATAATAAGAGAAAGATATAGAGATGACGGCAAGACATAGGGTACATAATTATAGATAGGAAAATGATAATAATAATAAGATAGAGATGACGGAAAGAAAGAGAGTAAACACTGATAGCATAAGAATGAATAAAGATAATAAGAGAAAGATATAGAGATGACGGCAAGACATAGGGTACATATAGATAGGAAAATGATAATAATAATGAGATAGAGATGACGGCAAGAAAGAGAGTATTACACTCATAGCATAATAATGAATAAAGATAATAAGAAAAAGATATACAGATGACGGCAAGACATAGGGTACATATAGATAGGAAAATGATAATAATAATAAGATAGAGATGACGGAAAGAAAGAGAGTAAACACTGATAGCATAAGAATGAATAAAGATAATAAAAGAAAGATATAAAGATGACGGCAAGACAGGATACATCTTTCTTTCATTAGTTTTATTCATTCTTATTCTATCACTGTCTACTCTCTTTCTTGCTGTCATCTCTAGCTCTTTCATTAATTTTTATTCATTCTTATTCTATCAGTCTACTCTCTTTCTTGCTGTCATCTCTATCTCTTTCTTTCATTATTTTTATTCATTCTTATTCTATCACTGTCTACTCTCTTTCTTGCTGTCATCTCTATCTCCTTCTTTCATTTTTTTTATTCATTCTTATTCTATCAGTCTACTCTCTTTCTTGCTGTCATCTCTAGCTCTTTCATTAATTTTTATTCATTCTTATTCTATCAGTCTACTCTCAGGGAACACTTTTATCACTAGAGTCTTCGTCACTGCTCGATTCGTCGGAATCAGAGTCCATGCTCCATGCTTCCATAGTAACAAGATCTCGAGCCTCCTCTACACTAAACACACGTTGACGTTTTCCAGCAGGTGCCATCGTAACATCAGTAAAAAAAATCCAAAGAAAACCGCTAAATACACGGTAATTTCGAATGTAACACTATGAAGAAAAACAGTTTACCGGAAAGTGTGCGATGTATACAATGTAAACAATAGTAAACGCAACGCGTGGCTACACACTGCGAGCGGTATTATGAATGTCTAATTGACTCGTATACATCTGTGCAAAAATGCGAAGTTGGCACGCCTACGTCCGTGCAAATCGGCGAACAAAGCAAACAAAGAGTTAAAGTGGGTTAAAACAGGTGTGAATAGGGCATAGGTGTGCAACAGGATGGGAGAGTCTGTCTAATGTTCTATAGTGTGAACACATACCTAAAAGAACATGTCAAAAAGAATAGAAAATGATAGTCCTTTTCACATTGAACTGTCAAGTACAAAGAGAGTGTGCATGTGTGTGTGGGGGGGGGGGAAGATTCTTGAAAATACATTAGTGTTGGTTATTCCCGATATTGGATGTTTGAATCTCGAAGGGTACTGATAATGGTATGGTATCAACATCAACAAATTATAACTTCAATGTTACTTGAACTGGTGAACAAATAGAATTCTCATTAATCTGATTAAAGAGGAACATTATATTTTCTCTAACCAGACTTTGAACATTTTTCAATGACATTTTTTTTTCTTAACACACAGATACAAAGTTTCCTCAACCATTAACAAATATTGAAACTTTAGAAAGATTTGTCAAAGAAGGTACCTTTAATTAGGAAGAGTAGAAATAGATACACCAATAAAACTGATACACGAACATATGTGCTCATCCTCCAATTACATAATCTCTGATGCTATGTTTATTAATGAAATTGTAGAATCAAGTCTTTTAGCACACCCCCCTTTTTAAGTATGTTACGAACCCATAGGGGTAACTGAGGAAGGGTAGAGGTTTCCTGCCGCTGAACAAAGCAAAACTAAACACATAATCTACGTGAAACAAAACTCCGGAAACACCTCGTTAATGGTCATTAGTGGAGAGCCAGCGCTCAGGCCGTTGATTGCCACACAAATAGACGGGATCTTATGCATTTCGAGGGTCAGTTAAGTTCGCAATGTCCGGCCAACTGTAACCTAATCGCCTTTGCTTTTGTGAAATTGTTTGTTTGCGGCCAGACGAGATTGGGCATGGTGCCCAAACGTAGGGGGTAAGGAGGGGGGTAAGGAGGGAGGCAATGCCAGGTGTGAGCTGAGGAGATTGTTATCGCCAGAGATGACGTGAAAGATGACGAGGGGAAGATTGTTTGCGCTCCGGAGGCTCGACTCGCAAATGAGAATTGCTCTCTTCCGCGGTGCTGAGAAATTCACCTCCCTTAAGAAAGGGTGGATTGAGTTATAAATAAATCATCATTTACAGCAAAGTCCTATGAGACTGCTCATCCTCCTACATTTAATTAAACAGTGAAAGCCTTAGTCTTGGCATTGGAAATTCATAATTATTAGTGTCAATCATAGGTACGACATGGTGTACATTTGAGACACTACTTCTGTTAGAAATTATCCCTTTGTAAATTCTTATGGCTTTCATTCAAATTTAGAGAAATAATCATGTTTTGATTAAAATCTGCGAATCCCCTTTTATTGTCACATTTCTACAGAATATACAAATATGGTGCGCAATAATTATTGCAATAGATAATCTTGCTGATGTAAGGAAACAATCGGGGGTTGGAAAAAAATATTAAAGATAAATATGGTAGAAACACAGAGAAAAGTTTCATAAAATTGTCAGGTAAATGACCCGAATGTAAATATCATACAGTAGTATTCAATCAGATATTGAGTCCTGATTTGTGTTAAAGTTGTGCTGTAAAAAAGGTAGAATATGTCTACATCTTCTCAAGATAATAGCACTCTTGCCTTCTCTTCCTTAATCTCTCTCAATCTCAAAATGCTTATTTTTCTTCTCTTTCTCCCTCATTTCAGCCTGAACACTGTTTAGTATTATCGCATTCATAGCTTGCTTTCTCAATACCTGCTGTGAATGAAAGCTTTTTATGTTGTATTAAATGCACTTGTGAGACAGCTATGAAAGTAATATGGAAATGCCATGGAAATGCAAGGAACAACAAGTGATTCGATTCGATTCTTCTTCTTCTTCTTTAAGATAATCTGCCTCCTTCCATACTAAAGATTCTTGTAGATGCCGTATATATTTGGCCTGATTGGGGTGTGCAGGTGGACCACCGGGGTTTCCCCCTACTCTTATACAAATAGTGTAATGGGTTCTTAACGTGCAAAGGTGGTGACTCTCCTCTAGTCACAGGGCCTCCATTTAACATCCTATCCGAGGGATGGACTGACTTCTTTCCTGAATTTTAATGCATCCCCCCCCCCCCCCTCCCAAGTTTTCATATATCACCCCCCCCCCCCCCTTTCAATACCTATTTCAAATTTGGTGAAAACATGTACTCTGTCTCCTGCCCATCAATATCCCACTTTATCCTATCCTACTTTATCCTATCCCTCCGCTCCATCCCTCCATCTTCTCCATATCCGCATCTATTTTATGCGCTAAAGATCATGTTGTAACCATAGCAACCACTGTCATCCCTGGATGAGCCTACTATCATCCATCAAGGCAGTCAAGCGCTCTGGAACCAGCTCTCAAATGATGCAGGACAAGGGACACTTACAACGCATCTTTTACATCACTTTACATCGGGCACAAATATTAAGTAGGATAAGATCTGTCGCTAGTTTCGCAAATTGGGGTACCTTACACGCATAGAGTTAAGCATGGGAGATTCGTCAGTACGCAAAACGAGCAACAAATAATTATGTCTTCATCCAATACATGAATATTCAAAATTAAACAGATTATGAAAAGCAACACAGATTCACATAAATAGACAGAAAGCAATAAACAGAGAGAGAGAGAGAGAGAGAGAGAGAGAGAGAGCGGCAGGGCGGAGGCAGGGGGAGGAGACAGACATACTTTGAAGTCAAGGGCGAGCTTTAAATGTTTTCAAACTTTTCCTTTTCTGAGAGGCATATATATATATATATATATATATATATATATATATATATCGTCCTTGTTTTCACGAAGTGACGGTAGTGAGGAAAATCGTAACGCAAAGTGAATGCAATTTTTTTTCACTACCGTCACTTCGTGAAAACAGCGACGATATATACCTTGAGCCTTTTTCTTCAAAGATAAAAACTCACATTAGCTAATGTTTTAATGTCAGCATTTCACCATAAGAGAAGAGATGGGTTGAGAGAAAGAGCATTAGTAGTGCAAATAAAACTGGGTGATATAGCGAGTGACCCAAAAAAGAGAAAGATAAGAAAAAGAACTGGAAACAGAACTCAAGACAGACGAGATAGACTTTCAAGGCATTCACACTAGAAAGAAATAAGTACAAAATTCAAATAAAGGATAGAGGAATAAAGAATCATAATATAGTGAAAAGGTATGCACATAGGATAAGAAGAGTCAAACATCAGAAAGAAGATTAGTTCTGGCGAGGTCTGCTTACATCAAATGTGCAGGGTTAGCTATTTTGCTCGAGGGTACAAAATAAAAGCTGGCCCATCACATCAGGGGGAGCTCACACAAGCACTGCCCATGTAGTGTTCAATTGAATATGATATTCAAATATGAGAGATGGACCCCTGACTGTTTCACTAGTGTTAAATCAGAACTACATGTGTATGTTCAAACCTTTGTTTGAAATACAATGCTCATTTCACTAAAGTTAGATACAATAAACTACAGGTATATTACTTATTATTAAGTGTATGGTTTTGTAAAGATATGCAATAAATTTTGCTAGTTTGAACGGGGGATGAGAAAGATTTAGCATGATACATTATAAGCTTTGGCAGTACGAATACAACCACTCTATTTCTTGCCATTTCACTAAATACATGTAAATCATTGCGTCAATTAGTACTGTGGGACTTAGCTCTTGAAACTCGCAATTACTTTAAATGGCATCCCTGTCAATTTGTGAATAATCGTGGCATTTCTCTTTGCTGAATCTTAAAATAACATTTGTCCATTTTCCAGTTTATCCGCGAAGACATACATGTATATCATTCCTGGTCCGATTCTAGGACTTAGTAGATTTTCTGCAACATTTAGCAGGATCATTAATTGCCTATGAAATTCTGTCCTTTTTTTTTGGTCATCAAAAGGATGACTGGGGGATGGAAAGGGAATAACGGAAAAGGTCCAAACTTAACTTGCTTTCAGCAAAGCGAGAGCTTATATACTTTCAGAGAAATGTGTTTCTAATCTTGACGGGTGTGTTTCTAATCTTGACGGGTGTGTTTGCCAAATATAACCTTTCATGTACTATGGATTATTCATCTCTACAGCTCTCAAATAATGCTAGATGTACCTGTAACTTCTCTTTCTCTTACTTACTTTCAAATGTTGATATCACTCCTTTTCTACACATCTAAATTCTTCTTTCAAACACATCTTTTCATTTTCCTAAATCTTTTTTGCTGCTTTCTTTTTATTTTTTCAATTATATTTTCTAATTCGGTGCCTTTATTTCTGTGATTACCTTACTAATTCTCTCATCTTGGCCTCCCCTTTACCCCCACCCCCACCCTCTCTCTCTCTCATTGTCTTTCCCTCCTTCCCTCTCTCTCTCTCTGTCTGTCTCTCTCTCTCTCTCTCTCTCTCTCTCTCAGATCCTTTACTTCTCTATCTTTCTCTTAACACTTTTCTTTTCACTATTTGTATTTCACTTTCTCTTTTACCCTTTCTCTATCACACTTTATGTTTCACTCATTCGTTTTCACTTTTTCTTTAACTATCACTCTCCATCTTTTTCCCTATCATTTTATACCTCATTCTTTCATCTTTCTCTCCACCATTTTATACCTTCATTCTCTCATTCTCAGCTTCTCCTCCAATCATTCCCCATTGCCCTTTCCATCCCAGCTGACTGTTCTCTTTCCTTCTTTCCTCCTCCCCCTCGCTCACTCAATCTCACAGCATGCGCCAACCAATTTCAAGCATCGATAGCTCCAAATCGCCAGTCAATGTTCCGCTCTGAATGCCAAACAATGCAACATGCGCGAACGACACGTGTTGACACTCCCAGTTAATGACAGTTTATTCTGTATAATGTCCTCTCATTTAGACACGTTCGGAACCTGGTACAACTTGAGCTTCACAGCACAAAGAAAAGTGCACGGGACTGGACATCATAACCTATTCAAATTTACAGTCCATGTGTCTCCGCAGAAATCAGCTTGGTAAAAATTTCACTCCAATCTTTCTCCTTACATGTGCACTTTGATTTTGCTAAACCAGCTTTATACCTGCTTTCAAAGTTATGATGATGAAAATAATCCAGCAAAAAGGGTACTGTAAAGGGATTCCATAAGATTTCCTTTTTATGTTTGATATTGTTTAATAGTTCATTGCTGCTTACACCACAGTAGAGATCCTCTAGTCAAGACATGGGATTGCTGGTGATTGCACATGCAGTTCAATAGCCATTTTCGTAATGTAATCACATTTATGCATGCATGCCTTTGTGAAGCGCCTTAGAATGATGTCATTCACCTGTAAATCAATGTATCTCAAAAGTCAGAATCCCAATTACATACATTAGCTGTTGCTATGTAGGACAAACATTATGCCTTGCCCTACCTAAAAACACATAATATAATATACTGTATGCAATTTACATTCTGACTATTAAATACGATCATTCAGAAGTCATAACTATTTGTAACTAAATGTAACAAGTGAATGAAATCAATGAAATCATTTGTATCGAGTAAGGCTGCGACGGGTAGTCGAATGCTCGAGTACCTGCACGGTTGACAACTACTCGGGTACGATTTCTCGTACCCGAATATTCGGCCGCAAAAAAAATGTCCAGGCCCACGCTTACCCGTGCCAGGGAGAGCGGCAGCCGCTGGCATGGTACCGTCGGTAAAAATGTTTCCCAACTCACCTTTCAGAAACTGGGACCAAATGTCCAGATTTCTGTTTGGACTTGGAGGAAAATGGATTATTCTGCCATCTTTGGTTTTTAAAACAGCATTGTTTACTGTTATTATTCTTATTAAATCAGCGCCTTCAACTGCAACTCAAAGTAAAATTGGATGCGTTTTCGGTGAATGGACCTGGGAAACTGCTAAGTGGTATGGTAGTGGCAAAAAAAGAGAAAAAAAGAGAAAAAATTCAAAAAAATTCAAAAAAATTATAAAAAAACATGGCGTCCAAATATTCGAGTATTCGCTTGTGAGCCTGGGAGTGTACTCGGGTACCTCATTACACTGTTGTGCACAGCCTTAATATCGAGGCACTTCAGTATAAATTTGGTTACATTACGAAAATGGCATATTGTACTCATTTACTGCCACACACAGCTACAGCACTGGTTGGTTCTGATATCTCACGGTAGTATATATTTGTGATATTCCAAAGGTTTCAATGATCCTGAGTTGGTAGGGAAAATAGGGGATGAATAATTTACCCACTTACTATCTTCTAAATACTGTGCTACTTCACCGGTGGCCAGCCTATGCGCTATCATCACACTTTGGGTGGAATGTAAAAGTTTACATGCATGGAAGGTCATTTACATTGAAGAAAAAAACAAAATTGAAAAACCATTTCACACTACTGTAAAAACGTTGGATTTTGATCAATCTGTTTTTCGTGGCGGGTTGTGCGCAAGCACCACTTGTCGCTGCTCTGCACGCGTTAACACGGAAGCAAGTAAAGTCACATGAAACAAGAATAAGTCAAAGGTGTTTTAAGAGTGAGATTCCAGTTTTTTGTTGTGTTTATAGGTAGTTGCCTAGCAACTTCCGATAAAACTCTGGAATGTGAGAAAAAAACAATGGTTTTTGCTTGCAGTTTAAATGCCTCGATGCTTCTCAGAGGGATTTCCCACCAGCGGCCATCTCCTAACTTTGTAGATGGGTAGATGGACACAGATTACATTCATTACCCAAAGTCTACAGTGGGCTGTACCAACTCATCTTCAAATCAATCTTGGGTTGTTGATATGTCAGTTGGTGCAAAATTTTCTAATTTCCTAATTTGCTGCAACACGATTGGCTAAATGCACTGATCAATACTCAGTTGTATACAATGCAGAATGTACTTATGTTTCCTCCAACTTTCTTGAAGGTTTTTTTTTCCAAGAAGACAGCTTTCTCAACGATATTTTAGTCGCACAGGTTTAAAAATGGAAATGTTATTGATGAAAACACAAATGGGTTTATTTCACTCCCCTGAGCAAAAAATCCTTTGGGATTGGTTTCTTTCCAAGAATTCTAGATCTTTCTAAAAGAAGGAACTGTATGTTATAAGCAAGAGAGTTGGGTTCTAAATCATTCTATAAAACAGGGAGAAACCACAAGTAAGAATATCTTATGCCAACCAAATGTCAGAGTGATGCAAATGTACACTATGATGGTGGTGATTACTAGTATGGTTTATCTGTTTTTATGTATTTACTTGAGATGATAATAATGATTGATTATGGAAGTATGGTGGTGATAATCATCATATGGTGATAACAAAATGAATGATACAGTGATAATGATGATGATGATGATATTGCTGATAATGATGATAATGATGATGATGATGATGGTGGTGATGGAACACCAACAATTCTGATAGAATACAATAATGTATTTAAGATTAATATTTTCCTGATGATGATGATGATGATGATGATGATGATGATGATGATGATGATATGATCAGTAGTTGTTACTTTAGCTTTTCGAAGTTCATTGCCGGTAGCTTGATTTTTTTTACATGGCAGAGTTGATATACTTGTTGAATGACTGAGTGTTCAATTATACCATCAGAACACTACTGAACTTGAGGATAATTGCTTCTCTTAATTGAGGGTTGTCATTTTATCCTCCATCCTCACATTCTCTCAGCCTCCTGAAACCTTCAGCAGCAGACATACCAAATGCACTCTTTTCAACTTCAAATCCATGCCATTTCAGCGAAGCCTCTCAAGCGTGCGTCTATTCTCGGCCTCTTCGCGAGCCACGAGGGCTCTCACGCCATAACACTTTGTCACTATTTTTCTACCGCTCGTAAACCACAAAACTCACAAGCTCTGTCTAAATTTCAAGCCGATTTCAAGCAATTGCTCCCTGGTACTGACAGAAAAAAGCAAGGAAAATAAACATTGCCTACATCAGCAGGTGTTGATAAAACAGATAAATTATTTATTAGACTGTGTCCATATGTAATGTAATATTGTACAGTAAAGTGGGCTTCGCTGGACTTGCATACAAGATTTCTCTTCGTTTCCATCAAATTTGAAGTTCAGTGCACTTCCCACTTTTCTATGTTCTTTTCTTTGTTTTACCAAGCAAGACAGAACATATATCGTCTTTAAGAGCCCGAAGGACATTGTCTCTGAGTTTAATAGAGTACATGTATGTGAGTTAATGCCCTTCAGGCTTCAAACAGAATTATCTCAGCCCTTCTTCAAACCAATGTGAGAAAAAGCTTGACATTATGATGTTTGATCTTGATCTATGACTATCATAATAAAAATGACTTAAGGAAGAGCTACTTCGTTAGTTTTGCACAGAGGAAATATTTGATGACTTTATGAGATCATTGGAATAATGATTTTACTTTGTCAAAATATCCAACCTTATGACATGGTCAAGGCTCAATGTATCATTACCCTGCCCTAAGATGCTAAAAGCATTCATGGAAGAAGTTCCTACTGTGTACTCATTTACTACACCTGGATTGAGAGTGGCAAATGCAGACTGATGTCCAAAGAACATTGGACTTGAACTGGGGCTTACACGTAATTGTCAGAGACTGATCCAATATGATTTATCTCTTCTTACTGGACTTCTTTTGTTTTTTTATAATAATATGTATTTCAATAAAATGATTTATTGATATTTTATGAAAAAAATTACGAGTCACTATCAGTTGGATAAGTTCTTTTACAAATACAAATGAACTTGACTTCACTTGGAGCTCTATTAGACTTATGACAAAAGTTTAGAAAATATGAACAATTGTCTTGGTAAGAAAAAAAGCAAACATACAAGAGAATATATTCTATTTTTATGACTTCCATAATATCCATCAACACGAAAAGATAAATCATATTTTTATTAGAAAATGCTCTAAATTCAAATATCGACACACCTGATTAGCTAGCTTACAGCATTTTGAATACAAGGGTTATTAGCGCACCTGATCTCTATAAATCCTTGCTTTCCCTCAGAAAAGATCACAGGAAATCAAATTATTCACTACATTAATTTCACAGAATAGTAAGCCCCCTCACTTTGAAACACTTTGTTATGATCGATGGAGATGAGGATGGGACAAGAAAAGAGCTGTAATTTTGTGTGTCTAATTTCAGAGCACGGTCGGCTAACTTCTTTGTGGAGCCCTCTACTGACTCATCAAGTATATGGGACATGATAAATGGCCTTTGTAATACAGACTAGGTCATAGTCATTTTTATCTAAGTTCTCTCTTTAGCCCCAGGAGATTTTTCTTTCCTTTCTTTCTTCTTTCTTCTTGAAGCTGACAAAAAGAGGGCAAATTCAACCCTTTGAATTTCTGCACAAAGACACTCAAAGCAATACAGGAAAAACAAATTTGAAGGAAAGAAAACTTTGAAATATTTTTGTTGATTTTGCATGCTTTATTGCTATTATGTAGAACAGTTACAGGAGTTCTCTAAATGGCCTGTGTGATTAATTTAAAGTATCACCTTCATACTATGAAAATACATAGTTGTCAATAGAAGCACTGAAAACTAAAACTTGGAGTGGACTATTAGGCTATTATTATTATTATTATTATTATTATATAAATTCAACGTACACACCAACATTTTAAAAACAACATCAATGAATGACTGAAAAAAACTCCTTTAAGAACAAAGAGAGAATTACTTCTTTAAAAATACTTTCAATGTATTTTATGCACAGAATTGGTAAATACATGTATGCTAGGTCTAGTTCTGTTTAAAGTGATACCAAAATGATGAATTTTCTGCCCTAGCGTACTGTTTATTGCAAAGCGCAATCTCATGGTCAAATTGCAGACAAAGGGTATTTTAACTCCCAATACCTAGTTCCACTTCGCAGAGAGAGATAGGACTCAATGTAAGAACCAACAGCGCAGCTAGGGAAGCAGCGAGTTACAGAACCATATACTGCTACAGCTAACCTGAGATGGCACCAAAGCATGGCTCTAACAGTAGCCCTAGACCCCGTTCTCACTCACTTTGAAAGTGGTCTTAGTTAGACCGCTCCAGAGGAACCGGTCTTGAGGAACGGTTTGCGAGTGTTCACACTCCGAGCAGTTTTTTATGGCTCAAACCGCTCCACGAGTCAAAGTGGTCTTGTTGCTATGGCAGTTCAGGTCAGCAGGTCAATTTTTTTTCGCGAGCGGAATACAAACCGTATGTACCGTACTACATGATTCGCACGGAACGTCACTTGCTCACTTCCGGTCAAAGTACGCTTCCGTTCACATTGCACGTTAGAGCGGTCCAAACCGCTCTTAATAAGACCCGTTCCTCAAGACCACCTCCCGAGGTGGTCTTCTGGAGCGGTCCAGAAGTCCACTTCCTGGACCACTTTGACCGTTCTCACTCACCTAAGAACTGCTCCTGAGGAACGGGTCTTAGTTAGACCCGCTCCAACGAAGTGAATGAGAACGGGGTCCTAAACACAAACATCCTATACTATACCAAACACAGTTTGTTTAATTTTTCGGCTGTGTGTTTTTTATATCTAATTTTTCTTTCATGATAATCTTTTAGGGATATCTTGTACTTTATGTCATCCCGAGCTCATTGAGAAGCACTAGTGACACTTCAGCCAAAAAATGTGAGAAACACTACCATGGACATCCTACACAAAAGAAGCTTGAGATTAGTAATGTTGTGTCACTATTATCATTCTGAAAATGATGTACTTTTAAAGCTTGGGTCACCTGTTCAAGCTTCCGATATATCTCCAAATTCATCCCCAGCATGGTCTCCTAAAGCCTTTTAAAGGTACCCATCACCATTCTTGGAGATAGTAGGAAAAAAAATTGAAATGTTTCTCAATTTGCCCTAAAATGTAAGAAAACCCACTAATAAGGTTTGAACATTTTCTAATATTAAATGAATTCTCAAAAATGATATAACGAGCAAAATGAACAATACAAATTGTGTTAATTAAATTTTTGAAATTACCTAAAACAAGAGAAGTATATGATCCAAAGAATTCCACACGTTTTTGTCTACCAGTACATTTTTGAGTAGTTTCTTAACATTTATTTACCAAAGCTTACAAACAACTTTAATTTCATCTGTATACATGTTGGTCATAGTGAGTACTTATTTTCATCTCCATCAGCTTTAATCACCGAAGACAGCAGGTCATCATGGAGGAGAGTTGAGTGGAGTAATTAAAGGTCACAATTTTTTGGTTAAGAATAGGGTATGGGTAAATACCTCTCTCCTATCCAGGTAAAAATAGGTTGATCGAGGGGTTACCTATTATGACGTAGGTGCTACGTGGATTGGGCAGGCAAACTGGTTGGTTTAACTTCTAAATGGGGACACCTTCAGCCGCTTTTAGACATTGCACAATAAACCACCTTTAAAACTAAAACCATTTCCAATAAATGGAAAGTTGGGTTAAACTTTGGGGTTAAAACAAAAAGTGCTATAAGCATAACAAAGGCTTCTAAATATATTTATTACCTGTATGTTTTAAAGCAATCTCCACACACTAATCTTGTACAAATCTTGCACGTAGCGAAACTCTGGTCCCACCCAGAACTTGTCATCAAATCTCAGACAGCATTTGACTGCGTGGGATTTAAGATGATGAGCTTTCCTTATGGGGCACTTCTTGTGAAGATGATGGGAGTTGTGCACATTACATAAGACTTGTCACTTGTAAGATTGAAGTCCACTCACAGCGATAACTAACACCACTTGTCGGTAAGCACCCAAATGGTGTTAAATTCCCCATAAAAACCCATTATTGTGGGCCTGTCCCACTGTACAACTTATATAACTTGCGCCCTCTACATAGCAAACAATGCCTAATCTGTACCCATTGGTCCCCCATGATCCTCTTTTTTCTTATCTTAATGGAGAGCTGATTTGATGAGATAACCACCTGTCAGTGACCATGCTGAGAGGTCTAATCCCAGTGGCCAAACAAGTACAGACAGGCTTTAAGATGTGAAGCACATTACATGAATCTCTTTCTACTTTGCTGGAGGTGTTTGTTTTAAAAACCAGTTATCGTGTCACATATGAACGAGGCCACAGGACTAAAGATCACCTGATCATCCCATCCAGACATTAACCAGACATGACACCTAGAGCTAAGAACTTCAAAAGCTCAGCTAAAGCACCTGGATTAGCCGTGCCAAGCCCAATCAACCCACCCAGAAACAAACAAACGACATCGACCTGAACTCGTAACAGGCAACGGTGGCGACAACTTTGGACGTCTGAAGGCTGTCGGACTAAAAGCGTCCGTCCGTCCCATCGAAATGTACATGGAAGAGAAAGTTTCTCAGACTAAACTTTAATATATGAAACTGTCGAGTCATGAGATGCCTTGATGATTTTTTTTTAAGGGGGGGGGGGGGTAGGGGTGCTTTTTTATAGAGATTTTGAGAAAAATAGAGAAAATACAACCAAACTCATGTGCAATGCTGCCATCTTGTATGTTGTTGTCATCAACATGACAGCTATGTAGCCTGTTTCTTGTCTTATCCTATCTCACTTTTTCATTATTTATTACTCCCCTCCCTCCTCCACCCCCACCCGCCCTTCTGTCTCTGTCTCTCTCTCTCTCTCTTTGTCTCTCTCTCTGTCGATCTGTCTCTCTCTCTCTCTCTCCAACCATTTTCTCAAGTATTTTAAAGTCCTTTCTAATTCTGGTTCAAAATGTACATTAAAATTGTACATCACAGGTATGGGTAAGAATTAAACAAACTTGTTCTTTAATATTTCACATGAGACAAATGTCCAGTACACCTCCAAAATATCAATCTTTCTTAATTATTACCTCAATCCTCATTTCTCTAATAACTGTCATGTTTCTTTCCGACCTGTTGTGCCCCGCCCCCTCCTTCAACCTTTTCCTGCTTTCTTCTCACTCCTCCCCTCCATCTCTACCATGCATGCAAGTAAACATCTCCTCTTTCATCTCCTTCAGCACAATACCTGATACAAAAATGACAATTGAAATTCGCTTTTTACCACAAATATACCACACTAGCCAAATTGATGAACAGATACCTTGATAAAAACATTCCTAAATTTATGTCATACATTTGATGACCCATCTAGCATCAATGTAACTTTAATTACACCTTGCAATCAATCAGCAGATAAATAGGATTCAACATAATCCAGAGCTTAAATACCAATGGATTATTATGAGCAAACTAACATTATTCAATTCAACCACTGTTTCTGGAGCATTTGAAGGCAGAAAAGGAGTTTAAAGAAATCCTTTAATCTACAGGAAATCTGCCTGAGGTGTTGTCAGACTTTGGGCAGTTGTACACTAGAAAACTTTCAAAGAAAAAACTAATTTCTGCAACTTATGTGCAATGAGGATTACATTTGTCACAATGCGGGAACGGTCAGATCCGACACGCTCATGTTGCCTTCATTACCGGCACTCTCCCACAGGCATCATCTCCGCGCCGTCAAATTAACCCTTGCATCCTGCCTGGTACCGGTCCGTCACTACCCCGGGAACCTGAGGGTTAATTGCTTGGGAGCATCGTGGGTATGCAGCAGGTGAAGGCAGCAAGTGTGTGATGGGATTGCGATTTTTGCTGCACTTTCCGTGTCAGCTGTTACACCTACTGCTTACTCTGTTTCTCTAATACGACTTCTTGTTCTTTCTCTTTTATTCTTTGAGTCATATTCTAACATGATTACTCAAATACTCTACCCTAGAGCAACTTGTGGTTTCTATCATAGCTTCACACAACAAACATTGGGAGAGAAGATCCGTTATTTACATTAGCTTTTGTGTCCATTAGGAATTTTAAAAATCACAAGTGGGTCTCCAAGGAGAACATTGAGATGGTAAATTTGTTAGAAATCTGTCCCTTGAAGAAATATTGTTGGAAATGAATCCTTTATCAGTTAAGATGAAGAAAAAAAAACTTCCTAAATGTAGAAAGTTAAACAAAAATTGTTACTGATTGTTTTTCTCATTCTCTCACAATAACTGCCAAATGCCAAATATGTAATTTGTAATCAAGTAAGGAAAAAAAATTGGAATCCAATCATCCAGTCAGGTTTGATCGGCCGATAAAAGGTCACAATCTAAAGGAATATCAATGAAAATATTAATTTTGAAGTACAGACTATCGACTCTATTGCCCATATAATAGGTTGCGTTTATCTAGCAAATTTTTGACTAGAATCAGGTTTCTCAAACGTCTTTCAGGCAAATTTAGAAGTAGATAAACGCAAAGCCTTTTTCAAACGTCTTTAGATATGGGCATATCTAAAGACGCAAAAAGGTTGGTTTTGAATGTGACATACAGCCAGAATCACGTTTCTGAGAGATCGATAAACGCAAAGCTGTTTTGAACCTCACATACAAATATGACCACCCAGGTGTTGTGTACAAGCACACGTGTGAAGTTGACCTCCGAGAAACTGTCTGCTTCCCGGGTCAAAACAGCTGGGCAGACACAAGGCCTTTATTTTGAATCGTGAAGGGTCGATAAACGCGACATCCCGCAAATCACGATCGTATAGTGGGGTACGATAGTGGGGTTCGATAGTGGGGTACGATATGTACATATCTAGTGGCAAGCCTAGATAAACGCGCTCATAGTTTCATTAGCTTGATATTCGACATGCATTTTTATCTTACTTCTTAATCTTCTTATCCTAGTATAGTCATTCTTCCCCTCTAACATGGCAATTATGTCAGTCAAATATTTTGAAAAAATAGTCTTCTTTTTTGTTTTTGCTGAAAACCAAAAAATAAAGAGTATAAATGATAGTACTTTTTCCCAAAAATCCCCAAATCATAAACGTGATGTTTTATTATTATTATTATAAAGTTTAATCATAAAATTGGTACTTGCTTTTATACTTGGTGGTAGATTCTTTGTTGGATTTTGCAAATTGTTCTTTTATATCCTTTTGGATAATCATCATCTTGCATTTTATCCTCCATTTGACAAATTCATCAACATTTGTTAGATACATGTATGTTTATAAGGACAGACAACTTTTAATGCTTAAAACTACATGATATTTATGTATTTCAATTTATTTAACGGATCGGCAGGAGGGGATTGATGCAGTCATTAAAGCTTGTAACAACTGTCACCAATTTCCTCTTTAAAGGAAACACTTGATTGATTTCTTGCTGTGACGTTTACCTATTTTGCATCCCTGTTCTACTATCTTGCTCAAAACTTGCATAACAACCTCTCGGTCCAGTGAAGGGGGATTTCCTCTCTTCACTGGTTCTATTTATAGCTTATGATGTCATTAATCAATCTACATCCATGCATGTACACAATAAGAAGAATCCTCTATCTCTGAGCTCCCGCTGATGGACGATTGTCCTTGGGCTGGAATTAGCGCATTATTAGGTTGCAAACGAGAGTCTGATATCCACCTAGAGAAAGGGGCTGGCTGATGATGCCGCTAGAATTTCTTTCGGAGAGGAAGAAGGAATTTCCCAACCTCTTTCATCTACGCCCGCTTGGAGATGATATACGTCATTGGCTCAACTTCAAGACATCACGTGGAACATCATGAATGACACTAAACTTGATAGACATGAAAATGTATCACATCGTTACACTTTCTCCTAACAAACTCTCACATACTTTCCTTACTTTTTGAAGGACTGACCTCTGATCATGCCAATTTAGCACACTCTAAGATACAGTAATACGGCTTCCCAATTGATTAAAGTCCATTAATCAATAGCCCATTAAACCTATTCAAAAAGTATTTTTTAACAAAGAGTTACCTAAGATTTGCCTGACATATTAGCAAATCATGTATGAAGAGGCTATCATTAATAGCTTGTGAATTTTAAAGTTCTTTAGCACAGATTCAGAGAAGGAATCTACAGGATTATTTCAAATCACTAGCTTCAACCCTCAATAAGGCATCTTGTGAAGACACGTACAATGTAACTGAACTTCAGAAATAGGTTTCACATCAACAGAGACATATTTTACTTCAATCTTCCACATTTCTTTCACCTAAAATGCTGACTTGAAATGTGATGATTGGTCCTTAACATTTAATAGATGAATAAGGTAATATATCACTGCAAAGATTTTCCATATATATGATTGTACTCTGTTGGCAAAGATAGCAATATCAACCCTAGATACAGCTTACCTAATGGAACAGTTTCAGACCTATATGTACCTGGGTTTTCACCTAAAGGTACATGTAGGTGACACAACTTTGTTCAAAACCACCTAATTTTCACTCAATCACAAATTGTGAGAACTCGAGGGGACTATATGAAGTTGCCGATGAGAAATGGACACCACGATTTTGTTACAGTTCCAATCCTGCTGTTGTTGGTCTACGAGCAGCGAATGCCTGTGGGTGAGATCGAGTTGGCCTGCATCTATCTTTACAGAACGGCGGCGGTGTTGTGATAAAGCCGCCCTCTTTAACTTCAAGTTATGATTCATTCCTTGTCGTTACGAATTCACGAGGATTGGAGAAGGAGGAGGGGGAAATTAAGATCCGAAAAGGAGACAAACGTTTGAGAGACATTACCTCATAGCTAAACTTAGACATGTCTGTAATCGGTGTGTAGCTTGGCCTGGATGACGTATGTTGATTATCTTCAAACCCTCAGTGGCCAATGACAAACTATCTTGCCAAGAGGATACTCTCAATTGACAAGCGTTTGTGACCCCTTTAAGCAGCAGCAAAGACAAACTTCCAATTGCTTGATGGTTGCCAACAAAAATCGTTTTAATGTCAGAAAGTGCAAAGAAGCAACATTGAAAGTCTTTTCTAATTTTAGGAATCTATTTTGCAGAATGTCATGCAATGGAACAGTAATAATCACAACCGCTACGGATTACTCAACAAAATGTGCTCCACTGAAGTATAAGCTAACCTTAATCACAAGTTGAATTGTGTAAAAACCGAAAAATCAGACAAACAATTCGGTGACAGAACAGTTGTAAGGAAAAACAATTGCATTTTGTTGATACAGCTGAGAAGGGCTATATGCTGTATTTGTATCTTGAACTTTATCATGTTATTCATTCTATGTAACTGATAATGGAAATCAAAACAGGGTTTGAAAGTAATTGCTAATCTCATTTTGATAAAACTTTCAACAAGCTGTTTCTCTGACTTTCTGCTTTTCTTCAAAGTTGTTAAAACTTGCTATCCTGTATCTCTACATAGAATTAATTTCTAGATGTAGAAATTCATTTATGGTCCTTATCAAAGATGAAGCTACAGGGGCTATACTCTCTCACTCCCAAAGCAGTTTGTCATTAGACACTTTGTCAAGAAATGTTTGAAGAAAAAAACTTGGAATGGCATTGAATAGAATGATGCGAGTGGGAGGGTATGATGACATTCAAGTCACAGATATGTCAGAATGAATGCCTCTAAATGATGTGATTCATGTTAACTCATTCAAATGACAGATGGAAACATGTGGGAGGTATACAGCTTGACTTTTCAGGTGTCTCTTTGTCACCTGTCAAAGAAAATTATTCTGTAAGGGTAGTGAACAAAATTGGAATGAAACAAGTTGACATGTACCTTTAATTTAAAGTATTCATCCAAATGATACCATATGTGTATCTGTTATGAAATCTTGTAACATGATTTATATGATTCATATTACACTGTATTCTTTATACTAAACCTAACAAGCTGCTCCAATATGTATTCAGCCAGAAAGTTGCAAACTTCAACTGTGAACCGTGGAATTGAAGAACAAAAAAAGTTACTGCTACGTTCATTCAAAGCACTCGGTCTAATTTTTCAAAAAAAGGACGCAATATATTAGGTACACTGAATACTTGATAACTCTACATATATTTTTTAATTACATTGATATACATCATAGCAAACAGGAGGTTATATCAACTTATTTCACAAATTATATAACATTTAAGAAATGTCAGAACAATTTCAAGTCAATTATAAGTAATGTCAAGCCAATTTAAAGTTATACCACTGACTTTCTCAATACTATAACTTCCACTATAGTACAAAGGCCATTAACTTCTAGAGTATTCAACTGCCTTTTTTCTAGAAGTTGCTAATCTGTGCCAAATGGGAAATAAAAGTGTGGTTTTATACAGTCCATTTTAAGCACAACATTGACATTGCAATGTCATGACTGAATGAATAAATACACAAGAGGATTGGATTCAAGGTCATTACCTAATATTGAATCAACTCATCAGAGCATTTGAGGACAAAAACAGTTATTTATTAGTCATCATATTTGGTTTCTTTGTGCCCCAAGTTGACACGTGAAGAACACAGTTAGACACTCTTCCACGAAAAGTTACTTTCATTTTGAACAATACTTCTAAGTTAAGCACTGGACTGACTAAACAAGACATTTCTCTTTCTTTCTTGTTGTCCTTTTTTTTAGGAGTCACCTACAAAGTACACCTATAGAAGCCATCTTCACAGCTGCAATAGAGACATTTCTTTCTTTTTTCAGAAAAGCAAACTAAAACATGACTTTCTTATTAGGTTAAAGCCCCGTGTTGGGAGCCCCAAATTTGCAAAGAATTTGATGGCAAAAAAAATGTATTCTTTCATGATTCATCAATATACAACTTCAAACACATTTGTATTGGAAATCCTCACAGAAATGTGTCTTTATGACATCCTCTTTCACATTATGATACAATTTAAGTAAAACTTTGCCATCAAATTGTTGGGGCTCCCAACACTTTAGAGGGCTTTAACCCCTTGACTACTGAATTACCATATCCCCATAGGTTTAATACAGAAACCACCTGGTCACAGGAGGTAAAGGGTTAATAATCCTTCTGTTATAATAAATGCAGAATACATCTGAAGATCTATCTACCTATCCATCTACCTGTCTGTTTCTTTATCAAATTCATAGACACAGTTTCTGCAAAGTTCTCTCCAATGAAGACAGGCCTGATATGACTACTCAACTTTTCAACTGCAAGAACATGGTACAAAAGCATACAGGCAGAATTTTACTCATTCTGTGGATCTTTTTTAATTATTTTTTATATCCAATGCTGCTATAGGATGATGTCACAGTTTACAGAAAGTTGATTTTACTACATATTCACAGATGCAGAAATCATATTACATTTTGGGGGCATTTTTTGAAATCTTTTAATCATAAGCAAGTCAACAAGCAAACAGTTTATCTAGGTCACTTGGTAATTATGTTTCACAAAGGCTCGGGAGCACTTCAATGCAGTTTCAGTACCATTTCATCTACACTGCTTAGATTAAGAACTTTATTTCAATGCCATTATGACTATTATCTCGATGACAAGGTATGACCCTAATACATTATTTGATACTGAATTAAATATTATTTAATGCAAATATTTTCTACTTTAACAATGAACTTGGATCAGAAATTTGGAACCTGCATTTTGGCTCAAATTGAATTTCTTGTTTAAATATTAAAGATGTTAAAGGGTTTCTTATTTTTATTTAATTTATTTGTCATTTGTTGGTTTTGTCACAACAACCAAACAGATTATCTAGGTTAATGACTTGGTAATTGTGTATCACAAAGGCTCGGGAGCACTTCACTGCAGTTTCAGTGCCATTTCATCCAGATTGCTTAGATTAAGAACTGTATTTCAATGCCATTATGACTATCATCTCGATGACAAGGTATGATCCTAATACTAAGTTAAATATCATTTAAAGCAATATATTTTCTACTTCAACAACAAACTTGGGTCACAATTTTGAAACCTGCATTTCTGCTCACACTATCTTTCTTGTTTAAATAATAAAGATGTTAAAGGGTGTCTTATTTTGATTTAATTCATTCTTTGTTTGTTAGGTTTGTCACAACAACCAAACACTTTATCTGGGTCAATAACTTGGTAATTGTGCATCACAAAGGATCAAGAGCACTTCACTGTAGTTTCAGTGCCATTTCATCCAGATTGCTTAGATTAAGAACTGTATGTCAATGCCATTAGCACAATCTGGGTGAAAAACCAAGGCGTGGCCCTTTCCTTTGATACTAAATCAGGCCAGTACTATATGAAAAAGATAATAATACATCTTCTGCATGTATTATTCTGCAAAAAAGAAGGTGACTTGGGTCACGATATACAGACCAGGATGATAATATTCCGTTTGATATCTACTGTATTTTATATCTTATTTCTTCTATTTTTACACCAGAAATGTGCATCAGAGGGGGGGATTGATTTCAGCATCTACATGTATGGAAAGTATCACAAGTGGTAAGGATACAGCAACAGGTACTTAAAGTGACTTGGTAATATTGCCTCAGATTCTGAAACAAAATCCTGGATTTAGCTAATGCTGTAATCATAATTATAAACCTTTAGGTCAGTCAGGAATCCCATGACTTTTACAAGCTAATTGCCTGTTTGATTATCAAGATATTTATGATTGGAAAATCGAAATTTCATTTTTCGTTTTCTTTACGGTTTTTACAACACTACAGTCTATTGGGGAAAATGAGTATGGTAAAACCGGTCACTGAAAGTTTTTTTCATTTTTATATATGATCATTTTGAAGCACAATTTTTATTAGGGCTTCAATATTACACCATATCACAGATACTGATAACACGTAGAGCCATGCATCTCAGATTTAACATTGTTAAACGATGCCTTTAAAGTCCACTGAACTTCAGGTTTGTTCACTCTACACTCACTCACGTATATCAATATCCAGGTCCTCCAGATGTGTTCACACCTAGAGAAACAGGATTACGCATACCACAAGGATCTTTGTGGTAAATACTACACACACATTAATATACATGCACATTTACAACAGGACATAAATGCCGTTCATCATCACCACTTTATATCATTCTTCTCACGTGAGTGCAAACATGAGCTACGATAAAGCGATTCTAAAACAGACACGTACCTTGTTTCCACACAGATGTTTGCGGATAACGGTTGGGAAAATAATGCGGAACAATGTCGCACAAGCGGAACAATGTCGCACAAGCGAAACAGGTTCATTTCAACGCAATGCAATTCATGGCAGCGGAGAGCAATGTAGCTAGCTCTCAAAAGCTTAAAAAGAACTCTAGTAAAATAAATAAAGCTTATAAAAATGGGTGTGAGAATTCTCACTTTTCAATAGAATTCCAAAAGTCCATGAAGGGAACAAATTAGTACCGTACTTTACCACTGATTCGAGGATATAATCCAAAATCTGGCGAAAGTTATTTCATTTTTAAAGATCTCTCAAACTATGTGATGGCATGTTCCTGAATGTGTATGCCTGATTAAAAATTCTTTTGACAGGCCAACAAATTCGGCAACATACCATCTTTGGCTTGCAGCAGGCAGGCAGGGAAGATCGCATATTTGGAGAAGTTGTTGATATAAAATTAGCCAGATTCTGGACTAGCGAGGGTATTGAACCCAGACTCTTCTTACTAAACAGTTCATAAATCACTGATCTAAACCACTGAAGCCTTCCTATAGTATGTACATCTTGCTTTAAAGGTAGTGTATCTCTTTTGCAACCAACACCAAATTCTGTAGAACTTTGCAAGAATCATGAGTATGTCACGCATGTATAATGTCCTATCTGTGAAATTTAAACATTAGCACTAAGCAGGGACCTAGTTGTAGACACTGTTGAGTGACTGACTGACTTTTAAAATTTTATTAATAACATAGATACAATTAGCTGTAAAGGGTACATTATCATTTGTACACTTAATTCAATGACCCTCTTCTTATAATGAACAAAATTAAATTTATGCTCTACAGAACTGCGTATGAATATGCGGTACAAGAGTCTGAAAATCAGACTACCTCCCTGCGCCTATCATTTGCAATGCATTTTGAAAATGGTTGATTTAATTCCGCAATGAGACAATTACCAGGTCTAATCTTTTAGGAGGAGTTTTTAGTTGGTATCATCACTGGTTTACCATAGGATTTACATAATTTTTTTATTTTCAGCCTGCAAAACGGATAGTCTGCAAAAGGAAAAGGCTACCTTTAAAGTTTGAGAGCAATTGTAACAAAACGTCTGACAGTTTTGCCTAGTTATTCCAATTATGCATTAATATCATTTCAAAAAAGATTCAACAGCAAATAGGCTTATACTACCACTATTATTGATACAGTATAATAATGATAATGTCGTTTCAATGCTGTTCTCTCTGAGGGCCCTGGAATCATATTATTACCCGTTTCAGCCGAGCTACCATGATAAGGCATGATAAGGCATGATGAGGCACTAACGCATTCAAGGAATGTCTTCCTACCGGGTGCCCATACACCTGGGTGGAGAGGGGCAAATGTAGAATAATATCTAAGTGAACCATGTGATTCACAGTCGAGCAAGTTGTTAGTATTTAACTATAAACAAACTAGTATTTGACTATGACTTTGTCCCTCGATTTGTGAACCTTCAAAAGTAAAATGCTTAAAGGTAAAGACCAGTATTGGAAACGCCCCAATTTCAAAAAAATAAATGGAAGCTCTTATTACCAATCATGTGAAAGAATATGTTTTGAATAATACACGATGATAAAAAATTTGCCGGGAAACCGCCTACTAATTGATATATTTGGTAAATTAGTTTATCTATTGCACTGTGAGAGATAAAAACGCATGTGTCGCGCATGTGTGCGTAGTCCCATATACATCTTTCTGTGCACAGTGCTTGTAACTTTATGAAGACTGGGCCAAATTTCTTATCATTTTGATGATTCCAGAACCTTGCAGTACATCTATGCTAGATGATCAACCATTTCTGATCGATTTCACAACGTTTCTTTCACAATGCAATCGCATGACCATAACTGGTCTTTATCTTTAAGGCTACGGGTGTGCTTCAGTTCAACTTCAAAAGTTCAAAACCCAGTGATGATGCACGCTTTTAATTATGAACACATTCATTATAACCACAGGCAAATTTCACAGACATTAGTTTCCTTAAGCATGTGGTAAGACACATTCATATTTACCACACAGTCAGTCCCTGGGATATTGAAGATTTATTTGATTTTTTTTATTAAACCATGTCTGCGTTTTTAACCATTAAATTTACTATAGTATCGGTCAGTTCAAAAAATGCCTTGCAAAAACCCTTCTGCAGATATCTCTTTAAAGCCATATTTTAAATTTAAATTTCTGAAAGTGCAATTCTTAAGAAAGAAATGTTAGATAAAGTTTGGCACACTGTAGCCAGTTTCTCAAAAGTTAACCTAAGTATTGTTTTAAGAACAAACCCACAAAATAACTTCTATTACTTGCATCAGCGAAAATTTCCATCAATTTCCAAAAATATGTTTCTTTAACCTGATCATACATGTACTGTAGTTGTTAGCCCACTACAAATCTTGCAGACATCCTACTCAAGAACTACTCTGATCAAATCTATTTGCTCTGATCAAGTCTACAAGCTAATTTTGAAACTCCTCGATCCAACTTCCAATATCCCACACAGTCAAACGGTTGAGAATAACATTGACAGGAAAAGAAGCTATATGGGAGTCTCAAATTGGGTAGGCACGATATGGCTCAGTGGTATTGGTCTCATAGCTGGGAGGTCCTTGGTTCAAAACCAAGTCGATGTGCTTGCACCCTTGGCTACTGCAAGTCCCTCGATTTACAGCCATTTATCCATGGACTGCTTGCTTAAAAGTTAAATGCATACACAAGCTCTTTTAGCAGTCAGATAAAAACAAACCATTAAAGCACCAACTTGTGCTTCGCATTATCTAAGAACCAGTATAAAACTCTTTACACGTCTCATGACTTTATCTTTTTATTTTACTCTCATACACACGACTATGAGGCATGGATAGATCATGTAACGAGAATCTGAATCTCATACATACATACATGTCATATTTGACAAATAATGATCAATGTGTGTGTGGTATTGTCTCTCAATTCCATGACTTTTTCATGACCTTTTGGCCTAGTTCAATCACATTTGTGACAATTTAAGAACTCATGAATTCAGTTCATATTCTGGACATCCCCACCCCCCAGAATTTAATTGCCAGATGTATCCTGATAGAACATCTGTCCATTTGTACAAACATGATCATCAGAACATGATTTCATCAGGTCTTAACGGACATAATGGCTTACCCTCATGAATGTGTCCACACCTGTAACAT
This sequence comes from Strongylocentrotus purpuratus, assembly GCF_000002235.5. Taxonomy (NCBI): domain Eukaryota; kingdom Metazoa; phylum Echinodermata; class Echinoidea; order Camarodonta; family Strongylocentrotidae; genus Strongylocentrotus; species Strongylocentrotus purpuratus. The sequence goes on from NW_022145607.1 coordinate 7,810,470, forward strand.
TGATTACTAAAACAACACTCACATACCCCTAAAACAATCATTATGCTCTGAACTTAGCAGTATCCCTGAAACAATTATCCATAAGAGGCATTAAAAGATGGACTGTGTAAAGAGGGGCTGGGGGTTCCATTAGAAGAGAGAGAAGGAGAAGGTCCCGATGAAAGATCAACCCAGTTCTGTAGAGCATTGATGGATGGTTCTTCCAATAACAGACTCCGTAATCACTGCTTGAATTTATTCATTTACAAAGGACAATGATAAATGATTATTGGAGCTCAAATTTGTCCTGACGAGTCAATGAACTTGAATACTCCATTATCTTCAGATTCTGCTCCACTGAGCATCGTAGTGTGCTCTCGAATTAAAGGGCTTCGCTGTGGTAAGGGAGGAAATCTTCTTTTTACTAGAGATCTATACATCTCACAATGCCATTGAAATACTGTCTGTTGAGAGCCAGAAGGGTATTACGTCCTGTACATTAACATACTACCTTTTTGCTCTCAGAAGGCAAATACAATTTAACCTGTCTGCTTTACCGGTAACTGATAACAAAAGGTGTTTTCTAATTGATACGTTTTATACGTTTGTCTTTTGTTGGTTGTCTCATTGGACAAGAGTCATACTATCTATGTTTCTCATGAAATTCAGAGATTTTACATCATTAAGAGAGCATAAAAGAATTTCATTAATTTTTAGGGAAAAAAGATGAATTCTTGTATATTTTATTGGCTCAAATTGTATAAAAATGAAAGTTAATGGTAAAGGTCATTTAAGTACAGGACAAATTACACATCAGTAAATTAAGATATGCTACACATTGGAAAAACTTGATTTTTTTTTGTTATTTTTTATTCAGTAAAAAACTATAATTTTCAAACATATACTGAGGCTGGATTTGTGTTTTTAAAATACTTGAATAATCTTAGGATGATAATAATATGACAATACATAAGGAAAGATGTTATTCATTCCATGTGGTGTACAGGTGTTAAAATTACCAGACTTGTATTCTCAGAGGTGGAATCATCACAAATACTGTGAAAATTCAATATTTTTTTGTTTAATTAACTTGTTTAGCAGCACTACTTCACATTTAATAAGTTTTATAATTGAACAACTCTTGCTGGGATGTTTCTTAGCTTTAAAATGTGTACACTTTATTAGATATAAAGATCAATGATCTGTATTTTTCCTGCCTTTTTCTTTATGTGAAACTCTCCAGATTCCAAGAGATCAAACTATATCATGAACCATCATCATATAAAAGATATTTATCCGTAATTAAAATTCTTAATTATACTAAACTTCCCAGTCCATGGTAGGTCTTTAATACTTTTAATTGGGAGTGCAAACAGGTTATCGAAACTAGGCACTCAAGTACTTGTGCGGCAAGAAGTGTTAATTACAGGTTTAATTAATCGTATGATTCCTTTATAAATCATAAATGAGAGCTACCGTTAATGTTTGAACAAATTCAAGCAGACTTTTACATTACTTTGTTTGCAACACAGGTCTGAAGTAATCAACAAATTGACATTACTTTAAACATTTTACTTGGCCAAGAGCCTAAGACCAAAAAATATATCCTATCAATGCTACATTATTTCATTCTTCTTTTCTTTTCTTTCTTTCTTTCTTCATTTATTTTTAATCACGAAGTAGCCTCATGACACTATGAACATGACTGACAAAGAAAGCGGACAAAATATACAGTTCCTCAGGTAGACAAAGGAACATCCCTTCACTGCTATTATGTAAAAGGGTGAATATGCATGTGACACCTGTTCTACACATTTTTACATAATAGCAGTGAAGGGATGTTCCTTTGTCTACCTGAGGAACTGTATATTTTGTCCGCTTTCTTTGTCACTCATGTTCATAGTGTAAACAGTCTTTATTGTGATAATTCAATATTCTATAAATGCATATTTTGACCAAATTTGGCAGAGCTAGAGAGTTCATTTATTCTTTTCATTTTCCCATCGGTCAAATCATGAAAGTGAAACAGAAAACATTTTCCAGGTTTTCTTTTTAAATGCCACAAACCACTTTTATCCTGACAATGAAAAATGTGTGAGGTATCTTATTTATAGTATTTATCAAGACTTTAATAAAACTAAGCACACAATCTGACAGAGGTGATTCACAAAGTTGCATCAATCAGAATAAATTATTTCCATACTTTTGTTAAAACCTGTGAAGGGCCAACATAACCCCTGAATAAAGACTTCCATAATTTTGATAAATCACAAACTCATTCTTTAATTTTAGTAGGATTTATCCATCCAGAAATCCCCTGTACATTTTGCAATGATGGATTCACTCAATTTCACAGATGAAATTATTCACAGATACAGTTCTATTCATGTAGATAATTCTAAAATTAACAAATATTGGAAATTCTAGAAGAAGATCTCTGTTCATTTTTTTTTAAATACAGGAAACAGGTTCGTCTAGACAGACTGATAACCAACAATTGTTCTTTTGAAGTTTTTTTAATGTGAACTGATGAAGAGGGATCATCATTTTTGATCTTTAGAATCAATGATGGCCCCAAGGACACAACTTTTCACAAAATGTACGACCTTTGCACGACCTTGACCAAGGCAATGTATTAATTTTTAGTATACCATATAATAAGGAAACCATTTCAAGAGAATGGCGGATTTATCACATTTAATTGGACGTAATCCAACGTTTCTTGTGCGAGGATATTTGATTCATTGCAGATCTCAAGAGCAAGCGCATTATCAATGATCTTACAAAGTTCAGTGGTCTGAAAAATGCTGTGGTAAATAATAGTAATACTAATAAAAACAGGAGTCTCTAAGCACTATAAGTCCGGATTACACGTTATTCTATCTCTCGAATAAACAAGAACATATGTATGGGGTAGTTATCCTTTAAGAGATGTACATATAACTTTGTTAATCCAAAGAGGAACTTCGTAAACAATTTGGAAAGAAAATAGAATTCAATGAGCAATTATCATCAATCATTTTGTGATAGGTTGCAATCAAGTGATTGATTCTGTTAATCTTTCTAGGTAGTCCTGATAACAAAGAGGATGTTTTCACCTGTTAACTGCTATTCATGAAATCCGGAGTTTGACCCTATTTACAACAACTTAGAACACAACATGACCTCAATTAATAGGTCATCTATCTATTTTGATCCCTGCTAATTCTTTTTTTTTTTCTCCTCTTTACCACTCCCTTCTTTATTTCAATTTCCTATATTTGGCCCCTCCCCTTCCATCACTGGCATCCTACCTCCTGCCCTCCCATTGCCCCCCCCCCCCCTAATTCTCTCTCTCTCTCTCTCTCTCACTCTCTCTCTCTCTCACTCTCTCTCTCTCTCTCTCTCTCTCTCTCTCTCTCTCTCTCCCTCTCTCTCTCACTCTCTCTCTCTCTCTCACTCTCTCTCTCTCTCTCTCACTCTCTCTCTCTCTCACTCTCTCTCTTTCAATATCTCTTCCTTTTTCTCTATTTCGTCCTTGTTTTCACGAAGTGACGGTAGTGAGGAAAATCGTAACGCAAAGTGAATGCAATTTTTTTCACTACCGTCACTTCGTGAAAACAGCGACGATTTATCTCTCCATCTCATCATTTCCTCTTTCTTCTCACTGTTCTCACAAAGATATATCACTTAATCAATAAGATCATACTGGTAGTGGTATCAGTTCATTTATATTAATTGTCTACCATTCTACAGAACAATTTCTCAAAGGTCATGGAGCAGTCAAATAACATTTCCAAAAACTCTTCTAAACAATTGAATGACTAACTTCCAAAGCCATCTGAGAAACACAAGTTAATCAATAACTCAATTTTCTTAGAAAGCCCAAACTTAAAAGAAATCATAGAAAGACTAGGAAAATAGGATAAACAATATTTACTAACATGACATCATGAAAATTTAGAGACAATTGTTTTTCTTTTTTTGTATATTGCAATTGTATTCTGTCCTCCCAGTCACTCTGATAACAAGATACCATGCTAACAAACAAGTTTCAAATACCAATCCTAGAAAGTTCTCAAATGCCTAAAAGAAGTAAACAACAAAATGCACTCTATATGACATCATACTCAAGTTTTTATAGGATAATTTATCTCTAAATGTGAATGGCCCTTGTGTTCAGCACCTCCGACACCATTCATTGATTAGATAGCGTTGTTGCATTGCGTGCAGGGGTGCCAAAACAAGATAGCACATCAACAAACAGTACGGTAGCTACATCAAAACAGGATTTGAATGGGACAATGTATGTAAGGGGGGCGTGACCACAGATGCTTCAATAGTAGATTACATTTACAACAATAACAACGAACAAATAGATGCCAGTCGGTTGCCCATCAGGTTCAATGACCTTCAGGCATGTTTACACTGGAGGGGTGTTGAGAGTGAGTCAGATTTATTTCCTGAGCAGTGTACACGATGGTAGGGATGAGTGTAAACAGGGTTATATTCTGAGTCTGCGTTACGTATGATATTGGAATTTGGGGGACTTCATATGACTCACAGTAGGGATACACGTGTATGATTTACACTTGATATAAAGAAAACATCGCCCTAAAACTGTTTGTTTATTGTTTCTGATCATAAGTTTTGTTTGGTATGAGACATGGTGACAGAAACAAACAAAGAGTAATGAATCACGGCTTCTGAGCTACACAATATTCATACAACAAAAATGTATTTATAACAATAGAGCATGTCCACTTCCTCCCCTCTGTCTGTCTGTCTGTCTGTCTGTCTGTGCATGTGTCTGTCCCTCTCTCTCTCTCTCTCTCTCTCTCTCTCTCTCTCTCTCTCATTTTTACATGACTCATAATTAAAGGAGCCCACCTGAGTGATGTAAATACACTTTAGTAGGAAGCAATTTCGCTCAAAAAGCACTGAAAAATCTCAGTAATAATACATGGAAATTACCAGAGACTTTTTTTGTTGACACTGCTGATTCAAAATGAGCCCCTTTAAAAAAAAAATATTTCATAAATTCTTGCATTTGATGCCACAGAGAGATACAGTCTGTATGCTACAGAAATAATACACAAATCCCCTTACCCCTCACTCAACCTAACATATTAGGTTCATCATCATGAGCCAAAGATTTCAAAATAGCTTGCAAATGCAGCTTGCAGATGAAGACCGCATTCTATTTTACCTTCACACTTATACTCTTGGGGCAGATCTAATTTCTGAAGTTCAAGTTTGTCCGGGCTAATGAGGACAAACCTTTCATGAGAGAGAGAGGGGGAGGGGGTTCAAGCATGGACCTACATGATTCGAGGCTACCGCATTTTGAGGTTTTTCACATTCTGCTATCGAACCATGTTCTACATTAAGACCAAGTCCCAGGGACCCTGGCGAGCTGGTTCTCTATTTTTATCCCAAATTAGTTGCCAAAAAGCCACAAGTGCAATTCATGTGTTAGTGATTGATATTGATATTGAAGTATGGAAGACTAAACTGGCAGTCAATATATCGTTTACAGCAACCAGCGTTATTTGTTGGGCTTGTAACACTTATCCCATGGTTAACCAGTTCCGATTATCATTTGACTACCACTCTTTATCCCTGTCTGTTATAGAACCGCTCTCTCTATCTCAGCTAAGATGAAGACATGAGAGCAAAGATTAATTCAGGCCAGTAGCTCTATGGGAGCGCTAGAAAATTTCAAAAGTTTTCACGCCAGAACCTCACTTTTACGACAGGTTATCCAAAAGCAGCTGTGATGAACTACACAAAATGTTCTCTCTCCCTCTCTATTCCTCTCTCCATCTATTCCTCTCTCTCTCTCTCTTCCAAACTCTCTTTATGATATATCTCTACATCATTTTAATCATAATAATAATGTTTAACCAGTGTAGCCTCATCAACAGCACCAATGCGCACCAATGCTGTTCTTTGTGAGGGGCCTGCACTTATTATTACTCCAGCCATATCGCCAGGTGCCCATTTACACCTGGGTAGAGAGTGGCAAATGTGGATCAATGTCTTGCCAAAGGATATTAGTGTTGTGCTGGGATTTGAACCCTCAACCCTTGGATTAAGAGTCCCATGAATGAACCACTATACCATGACACTTCCACCATCTTCCATCTAGGTATTTTTTCTCTCACTACTGTAACCTCCCTCAACTTGAGTGACGTTTGGTACTTTTTACTCCCCTACATCTTTTAGATAACCAAGGTCTAGATAAAAGATACATTGGTTGAATCACACCAATTTATTTATTCCTATATTTTGTTTACCAGTATATTGAACAGGTTAAACCTAAATATTTCTCAGAAGTAAACAAAATTTTGAAGGATTTATATTTTTCAGCAATTTGAAGGATCTTTGCTTGTCATAAAAACGTTGTAATCATTCTTTATGTTAGCATTGTATCATGGAAATCTCTTTTCTCTCCATTCCTCATCTGCCATGCACATTACAAATCCTGCTCTCTAAATAATGAATGTTTCCTGAACATGAATGTGTCATTCTGTCTATAAACTGTCATCACATGACTATGTTCCCTATCATGTGCTCCCATGTGTGTTTTACATCAGGTAAGCGTCACTGAGTACATTATAAATACACAAAGCTTAATGAGTCTGCCAAAGCAGCTCCTTTTTTTGGATTTTTTTAAAAATGTGAAGCTGAGATATTATAGCCCCATTGTACTACTTATAGCTACTTGCGCCTATATAGCCATCAATGCCTAAGCGGTACCCGTTGATCCCCATGATGCCCTTTTTCTTACCAGGTATGTTAATTGAGAGCTGATTTGATGAGAAAACCACCTGCCAGTGACCTCGCAGGGAGGTCTAATCCCCTTGGCCAAACTAGTGCAGATGGGTTTTAAGATGTACATCTTTCAACAAAAATTAACCCCCTGACCTTGAAGAAACTTTATCAGTTGCCGATACTTGGCTCCCGTACCATTTTAAAATGATATTTTCCCGAATATCATACATGTAGCTCCTAATCATACATGTATTTTCCTTTTTTCTCTATTAAGTTCTTTGTTGCATGTATTCAGAGAGGAACTTTCTTCATCAAACTTTCGAAAGTTAAGAAAAAAATTATCCTCTTGGCTGATAGTTTTGACAGAGCCTTTCATTTGATTTTGCGGTCTACTTAAAGATCAACGATCTGTGCATAAACATCATATGATTAGCTCATATAAGGCACTTCACACTATTATTTTCACCACTGGCACGGGAGCGCACACAAAAAGTGATGAAAATTTATTATCTACCCACTCTTGTCGGAACTCTGGTGCCAGGTTATCACCCGATGAACAATAGCTATGTTCACACAAAACTATCGCAATTTTAAAATTTAAGTTTGCAAAACTGCAATATTATGATTATGGAACTTTGAATAATTGCTGTTTCCTTCCTGTGTGAACACACAGGAAGGAAACAGCAATTATTCAAAGTTCCAAACCATTTTTAAACTAGTAACTACTACAATGCAAGCTGGGAGAGCATTTATGTTCAATTACAAATTCAAAGTTGATTGCGCAAGGTACACAACTTTGACTGAGGATCCCCCTCCCGTCATAGTAATCATGCTTCCAGTAAAATTAAACTACCGGTATAACTTTGGAGTTTAAAACGACAACCTCAACAGAGCTTCGTGTGAACCTAACTTATATCTGTATAACCACAGAGGGGGTCTCTCCTGACAAGAAATTCCTAGAAATCTTGTGAATATGGCACCCATCCACAGGAAATTCACTTCCATAACTATTTGCTCACTTTGACATTGGATTATTCAGACAATGTATCTCTAGTCTCAAGAAACAGACATTTTCTTTCTTCAAATGACTTTCAATTTCAAGAGAAATGATCAGAATCCTTGTGTCAGGATGTTAAAATTCAAGAAGAAGAAGGAAAAGATGAAATAAAAGTAAAACAAAGAGGGTATACAAATTAACTACATGTAAAACTAAAAACAATGTAGTTGATTCATACACAACCAGGGCCCCGTCGCATAAAACCTACTATTGATGGTAATTTGCCATCAATGGTAACTACCATGGAAACCTTGATTTTTTAATTGCTGTTGAGCCCTGTTGACCATCAATGGTAAATTTTATGCAACGGGGGCCCAGAACCTTAAAATGTTAAATGCTCAAGAAGCTCTTGGGAATTTCACAAACCCAATGGTCCACGTTTGTAAAAGCTTTATGTCAAAACATAAATGAACTATAAAACTGTCTTTTGGGGATCCTGAAAGTTCCTCTCTTTTCAGCAACAAACAAAACTGCCGCCATTCACAGTTTGCGTCTTTCTCTTTCTTTCATATCAAGAAGCCGTTTGGCTTTACAGATGACTCAAGACCTGAAAGTCAGAGACTAATAGTCTTCCCATTCATACCACAGGGGCATCTGATTGGTCAGTTCTGCACGCAATGCACAGAAGTCACATTCTTTTGCAGTTCTTTCAAAAGTTTGTTGAACTGGGGAGTGTTGGGCCAACAAACTTCCAAACATTTGAAAAATGCATGGAGAGGGCAAAAATATATTGAGAAATGTGAGAATTCTCTGTAATTTGTCTGTTCAAGACCAGATAGGATACGAGTTAATGCCCTTCTGGCTCCAAAAAGATGATTTAATTGACACCCATAACAAATTATCTTCTCCTCAAAGAAGATTGTATTTGAAATACTAGATCTATCAAAAGTATTTCATCTTCTTCTTTATAAAGTTTTGTAGCTATACTGAGAAATCAAAGATGGATGAACAGGCAAGTAATTGATGATGAAAGTAGACAAAGACAGATGAATGATAACATCTGTTGAGAGGCTATAAGGGTGTTAAAGTGTGTATGAGTTTAACACCCTTCTGGCTCTGAGCAGTTTTCAAAAATCCACAGACAAAATGCTATAACAGAGCAAGAAGAAACAATGACAGGGAAAGATGTAGGAAAAGGATGGGAGAAAGTCAAATAGAATAACAGGAACCCATAATGGGAAGCACCTATGGACAATCATACAGACGGAATACTTTTCTGATAGAAAAACAACAATATAATCTAAATGCATTGTGAAAATCAATAAAGTACAACATCAGAGGTTACACGTGGGTCTACTATCCTGTCACCTGTTTGAAACACAAAGAAATTCCTTTCATTTGAGACATCAGGTAGCGCTAAAATAGCTTGATGACTCAACTTAGCACTCAACATGTGTCTCAATGGAGCCGCTGATATTGGACAAATGACCCATTGTATACCTAGAGAGACTGAACTCTGGGTGACAGGTTACAGTTATGTTGCTAATCACTTTGGTTAATCCTATCCAGTAGTCTTTAGAGGACAGTTTTAATCCCCTTGTTCATAACATTTTAATCCCTTTGTTAATCCTTTTGACAGGGCTTGTTAACAGAACAGTCACTGGGTGTTTCTTCCAAGGTTACTTCAAGCATGTCTTGTTAGCAACCCTATGAATATATATTTTTTCTGAGAGCTCTGTTTGAATGTTCAACTAAAAACTTCAGGAGCTGCAGAGCTACAGGGGCTACTTCCATAGCTCAAAGAACTTAAGTGCCCATAGCCCCCAGGAATGAAGGGGGGGGCACTCTTTGTATTAGCAACATATTGGACCTGTATCATGAAAATATTCATTTATACCTACTGTATGTATGTAGTAACAGAAATCTCTCAGCTCTCTATTGTCACTAAAGAGCAATGGTTCTTCAGTAAGACAATACATGTAAAAAAAGGCAAACATTCCTTTTACATGTGATGTCATATGTATGCCATCACATTTTATCTGCAGTATTCAGAACAAACAAAAAATTCCAGGGTTCTGAAATGGAAATATAGACATTAGTGCTGTAATATCACGGATATCTCCAATTCCGTTTAACCGCCAGTCAAAACCGGACGGTTTTCGGTTAAACGATTAAAAAATGAAATTAAAAAAAATAAATAAAAAAAAAATAAAAGAATTTTTTTTTTTTTTTTTTTTTTTGACCAACTCTGTCAGCAGCAAGCCAGGTCCGTGTGAAAAAGCGGGAAAACGAAACCGTCCAATTGAAAACGGAATCCGCCATCGGCGGTCGGATACCGGACGGTTAAACGTTTGGTTACAGCACTAATAGACATTCAGGTCATGTACATACACAGCATTTTGTAAAAAATAAAAAACACCAATTTTTATAACCACAATAGGAATCTCACTCTTTTGTCTTTTTATAGCATGAACAAAAAATAATCTCACAAATAATCTCAGTAAAATTCTGATCATTCTAAATGATCAATAATAATGCACTCTTCTGTGAACAGCCAAGGTCGGTGCAGCACTCTGTGTTATAACCAAGGGCACCAAATGTATGCATCATGAAAATGAATATTTACATATCTCAGTGGTTTTGTTCCTGTGTGTTAATGGGCTAATTATATTCTATTACATTTATGACATACCAATCACCAAGAATGTCAAGATCAGTGAGTCACACATACAAATTTAAAAAAATTTAAAAAAGATCAGTGATTCACTGGACTGTGAAAATAAATGACATTCCTTAGCAAGTGTCCTTGACCATGGCATTCTTTTATATCCTATTCTTCTTCCTTCCTTTCTTTCCAATGCATGAATAGTTCTGAATCATTCACGAATCTGAATTGAAGTAGAGCACATCCCACTAATCCTAGCATGTCACAAAGCATACAAATCTACAAGTACAATCAATGTGAAAAAGTGGGTCATACATGTACATGTACTTCAACGTACTTGACTTCAGAACAGTGAGCCTTAGTCCCACCTATATATACACTCTACAGGTTGTGAAAGTCAAGTCATGAAGAGTCTGGACTAACTTTTCACCATCACCTAAGTAAAAACATGATCCAAAATGTTTTAGAAAAAATCAACTCAGGGGTAGTTTTAATATCCTATTGTACATCCCACACGACATCATGTTTGGAAATACGTCTTATCCCATGTATTAAAATGTTCAAGAATTCCATTGGGTATTGGACAAGGTTACTAAAATTGCCTTAGGACGATTTTTTTTTAAGTCTTTGTGATCACATTGACAGCATTTTGTCACTACCATCTAAGCATGCACTGCCAACAGGGGGTCACATACACACCATGTGCTATCATGTGTTGTAGCAATAGAGAAATTATTCTGCTGAGGGCCAAAAGGGTGTTAACTTGACAAAGTATAAGTTAATGTCTTTCTAGCCCTCAGCAGATGACATCATCAAACAAGGGAATATTACATCACGAGATTGACTCAATATTTTACAAAACATAGGATGAATACATGAACTAGTGAAAAAAATGTTACTGGAATGATCAAGAGATAACAAATACTTTGCATTTGATCATGATGGATGCTTTCATTTGTTTACACAACATGTGAAGCATATTCATGCACCCTACTTAACTTTGCGATAGTGACAAACCACTATTTTAGATGATAGTGGAAAAGCACTACTGGTCCTGACTGATGGTGCCCATCCTCATTAAGGCAAGAGTCTCCAAGAGCCTCTCATTCTCAAGATTTAATGGATGAGGTAACTTTAAACTCATTTCATACAGGTTCTTGACCTTAAGTTCAGGACCATTAACCTCCACAATACCCCCAGCATTGTACACATTGTGTCAATAAGGTGCTATTTAGGAGCCTCTTATACCACCCAGTGTAAATCCTACCCCAATTCAAGTATTGATTCTTGCCGACCACAGCCGAACGTTCCGGGAATCGGCGCGATTATCTTCAGATCTGATTGTGAGCTAGTTTACTGGGAGGAAGGACTTGTCTACACCAATTCACTCAGTAATCTTCATCAAGCGATCATGTTGATCGGTGGCCGACTCCCAAAGGATATTTGGAGTAAAAGGAAATAGGGGGCTTTGACATGAAAATCAACAATTGCATTAGTAGCATTCCAATGCCACTAATATTACTTCTAAGAAACTGTCATTACATTGTTGTATTGAATGTAAAGAGAGAAAGATGCAGGGAGAGTAGTCATAATTTGGAAAGAATGGGCATTCTTTCTAGTGAACAACAATTGAATTTAGATCATTCTTGTCATGGAACAGCATACTTGTATCTTTTCATCTCAAGTATGGTGCCAAATATGATGACATTGATATTATCCCCCACAAGGCATTTCTAATAAAGTTGTTTGCTGGGTGTAATGAATTACATGGTATCCTTTGAATAAAAACACAACTATGGGTATTCATCATACTTACTATTCTTCTCTTGATGCATTTACAGTCAACAAGTGTCTCAAAAGGAGGCAAAAACTGATTCATGAAATTGAAATGGAATATTGGCATGTACATAAAACATACAGTATATAAAACATTTATCAAAGTCTAGACTGAAATTGCATCCTAAAATTTTACTCATACATGACACAGTATACTGTCTAAAGATGACAGGCAACACAGCACCAAACAGGCGAGTGCATCAAAGGCCCGAAAACAATTTTCATAGAAAACAGTGGAGCATTGTTATATATTTGGGTCTTCTTCTTTTTTCTCTACTTTTTTTTCCTTTTATTTCTTCTCTTTTTTTCATTCTTTTTTTTTTCTTTCTTTTTTTCTCTCTTTTTTTCTTCTTTTTTTTCTTTTTTTCTTTTTTTCTGATTTCTTTCTTTTTATGTTTTTTTCTTCTGATTTCCATTCTCATTTTTTCTTTGTTTTTCTTTTATTTTGTCTTTTTCTCTATATTGTTTTCTTCTCTTTTTTTCTATTCTTTTTTTATTTGCCCTTTTTTCTGTTCTTGTTTGCTCTCTTTTTTTTAAACAGTCTGTTTTAAACAACATAATGTAAACAAAGATTTAAACAACCAATTTAACATTTGCTACAAACATCCATCATAATATATATTTTAAACTTTAAAACAACCCTAGCTATTCTATTCCATACAATTCAATCCAATCAGTTCTGATCTCTGGTGGTCCTATAATCCTGGTAAACCTATGCCAAGCTCTACCAAGGTAAGAAGGACCTGACTGGGCCACAGTTTAGGGGATAGGGCCCGTAGGTTCATCATTCACAGGTCACCATCTCCCAGCCAGGTATATTACTTTACTGGTAACTACATTAAACACCATAAAGATTTCCAACAGAAAGATACCCTCCTCCACAACACCCCCCCCCCCCCAACCCCGCCCCCCTTCAGAAAAAGAGCACCTGACTGGGCGTGCCGTTCACCCACAATTTAAGGGACAAGGCCCAGTAGGTTCATCATTCACAGGTCACCATCTCCCAGCCATTATATTACTTTACTGGTAACTACATTAAACACCATGAAGATTTCCAACAGAAAGATACCCTCCTCACAACACCACAACCCCCCCCCCCCCCCCCCCCCCCTCTCCAGAAAAAGATCATCTGACTGGGCGTGCCGTTCACCCACAATTTAAGGGACAAGGCCCAGTAGGTTCATCATTCACAGGTCACCATCTCCCAGCCAGGCATTTGGCCTACATACGCTCATCGCCTACGGCCACCTCGAAATTGAAAAAATGAATGCATACAGATAAATCCAGTCTGAACAGCTTGTCCTGGGTACGCAAGAAGTCAGATGGAGATTGGTTCTTGACCTTGGATTCTGCAGAGTGGGTGACCGGTAGGTGCATACTGGAGATGTGGTTGGTCTCACACAAGCTGCCTCACCAGGTAGAATATCATCCAGCTCAAGGAGAGTGAATGGATGATGGCTGGATGGAGGTCCGAGTAACCAAGGTAATGATACGAAACTCCTCTTCTTGTGGCTCGAGGTAAAGTACCAAACTTGAACCCTTGAAGGCCTCCTTAAACTTTAATTTCAGTAATCATAAGGATGGCTAAAAATGGACATTTACAAAATAATGCAAGCCTCTTCATACAAACAATTGATTCAGAATTATTTTGTGGTAATTCTAAAGAACTATCAGAGTGCCATACTAATCACTGGTCACTGGGAACGACTCATATTTTTGAGGAGAAATAAATGGGATTTCGGCATACAGTCATACGGGACATCTTTATGTCTCATACAGCAAAATACAAGCATGACTACTTGTTAAATGTCTACTTTTCCATTTATTTGACCCCAAAAATGACAAATCATTCAATTATGATCATTGAATATGGTTTCTTTCTGGTTTTACTCTATAATGACCACAAAACAATTTGTCATCAATTATTTGTTGAGTTTATGGCATAGCAAATGTTATCAGATGGCATTAGGAAAATGTTGATTCAATAAAACTTTCGCAGGCCTATTTAATCACCACTAAACATGTATAACAATTAAAACGTTAAAACAAGTTTAGATAAAGGTGTCATTTGTTTAAAGAGGTTCTCTGTGGTCATGTTGGATAGCAATTTCCTAACTGTAACACTTGGAACAATACTACACCTAACCGCGTTAACCCTACACTACTGACAAAATAAAGCTGGAGCAATCATCAACAGAGCGTATGTTGCTTCATCTTCAATTTACAAAACTAAAAAATTAATTGTTTGACAATAATCTGAGCCTACTTCGTACAAATATTTGATTGAAAATTGTTTTGTAGTAATTATAGGGTACCATCAGAATGCTATAATAATCACTGGTCACCGGGAGCAACTCATATTTTTGAGGAAAAACAAATGGAAGTTTGGCGTATAGTCATACGGGACATCGCATCAAGGAGCTTATCTCTAAGCTCCTTGGTCCCGTACAGAAACATACAAGTAGAACTTTACTTAAATTCAAACTTTCCATTTATTTGACCCAAAAATAACAAATCACTCAATTATGATCACTGATTACTGCCTCATTCTGGCATCACCCTGTAATGACCACAAAGCAATTGTTCTTCACATATTTGTATAGTCAGTAGAAAGGTTTAAAAAATGTTATTTCCTAAGGGGAAATTGCTCTAAGACATCAGCTGACATTGAAATGAGTAAAACAAATACTGGATGGAATCATTAAAAAGACCATAAACCACAAACACATTACCATCATCTACATTTGCCACACATTTAATTGGCAATGAAAACATGCCCATGCGATTAAAGCAGGGATTGCCAAATCTTGACTGTAACACCAAGTTAGCCTCATTCAAGCCAACTTTTGTTTATCCTCTACTTTCGAATAAGAACACATACTGAGAGAGGTCACTAGAAACAAATGCTAATGAAGACAATTTTAAGTAATTTATCAGGTCACTTTTAAAGTATTGATAATCATGTAAAATACCATCACAACAAATTATTTCACATTCTTCATGAATGTAAGAGTCTGGAAAGATAGGCTAGTTCTAGGAAACTGAATGTCAATGCCCATTAGGTCATTCACCCCATTTCTTGAGTAGCTTCACTATGCCTGTGATGTATGATTACTGAAAGGAGGCGGCCGTGTTACATGGTACTTCAAAGAGATATGCTAAGCTATCCACTCATCCCTCATGAATGGCCAGCTCAAGGGGAAATACAGGGTGTCTCAAGAAAAACTAAATATGCGGTTGACCAGTCAGGACATCTTACTTTGTATATGCATGGGATCTTTCTCATTTCCACCTCCCCCCCCCCCCCCCCCCACCCTTAAAAAAAAATAGGATTATACAATTAAGGTCTTTTCATACAAAACGAGGTGAATGGGAACAAAAATGTTCAAAAAATAATTTCCCCTCTATAAATGAAGCAGACCCGTTTTTGGTGTTAAATGACAAGATTATGTCTCATCCTGGAGATACAAAAATAAACTACATGTACGTCAAATATACTTCTTCTGATTTTATACCTCCATGTATTTACCCCCATTGTTCCTATTCACCTCCTTTTAAAGTACACACTGTTACACTCATAAAAGCTGAATTTATGTGGGCCAGAATACCCAGGAGTTGAGCCCTGGGAAGCTCAAAAAGAGCTCTTGAAAACTAAACTAACAAAAACACAAAAGGGCCCTGGATAGTATTCTGAAATATCATGCTATTGTTTCTTTCAGATAGATTTTGAATTGTCATAACAAATCTAACTTAGGATGGGACATTGGTTAATGACTGTGTATAAGGTGGCTGCTTACACCTAACAATGACATTTGACCAAACACCACAAAACTGTTTTTATTCCACGCAATTTGAACTCGTTTTGACAATTTAAATATGACAATAGGAGAGAAAAGTTGGGGGAATTTTTAAGAATACCACCTCTGGTAACTCTGTAAACCAATGACGTCAACAATGACATCACCCCTTACTATTACATGTACATGAACATTTGCTTCTGCACATAGAAACTTGTACAAGGTAGATCATAAAAAGTATATAATTCTAGAATAGACTGTTATATTCTTGCCTGTACAATGTACATTGTATACAACAAACTGGAAATATTGCTCAATTTGACCAATCAGGTACACATATCTGTGATCTGTGAAACGATACCAGTCAATGCCTCAATGAAGCAATACCCAACAAAAGGAATTATGACATTTTATGATTTTCAAACTTAAAAAATGAAAAAAATTATAAAATAGGCCCCTTCACACACAAGATTTTTGTTTTTAATCTCAACTCCATCACGATTCAAATCTAATTTTTCACCTGTTCATTTGAATTTCTTAAATAACTTCTGCTGAACTTGATTTTAACTGAGAGTGCTCCACTGACCTTCAATATAAAATAATGTACAGCAAATAATCTTGGTTACCAAATGGAAAATATAAATATAATGCAATTTACATTGTGATCAAAATCTTACTGTACTTTGTTTTGACACAAAAAAGTGAGATTCTAAGTGTGGTTCATCGATTTCTTTCTATATATATGTCACAAATCAGAATGGTAAACTAAGACTTGCTGTACCTCTGATTGTCAGACTATGGAAAATAACATTTTCTTTTGACACACTGTGTAGTTCTGACATAATTGAATGCAGACCCAAGTTAAATTTTTACAGTGGCATGTAATCATTAGTACAAATCAGTCTAGACAAGATGAAGGGTTTCTCTGATCACTTTCCTCTGAGACATGACTTACATCTGGTGTCAGTCTCATCACCCCATCTACCTATTCTCTAGGCATCAATGATTGTCAACCCACCTAAACATCACAAACCTCATTCATACTGGTATTTAACAGGGGTCAGCCCGAGGTCTAACCTGGAGAAAGTATGAGAGGCAGCTCAGTTCAAAAACTGGTACTATTATTTGTATAAAACCTGGGACGTTCATGATATGAAATGTCATATCAGTCTCATCACCTCATCTACCAATTAATTAGGCATCAATCATTGCTATCCATCCTGCACATCTCAACAAAATAGAATAAAGGAAATTTAGAATGAAACTTTGTTAAAGAAACATCATCATCGGATGGCAAAAGGGGCATAGACACTGGATAACAAAGAAATCAGTTTTTAAAAGATCAGTTGCCATGACAGCTGGTCAATCATCAATGCATCTTTACTTTAAGCCCCGCCCAGATATATACAATTTTTGTACGTCACAATGCCCAGACTAGAATGGAACCCTGATTCTTTTGATATTGAGTTTTCATTCAAAACGAGGCTCAAACATGCGTTTTATTATACGTTTCTTTATTACTATAAGATGTTCAAACTAGAAAAATGTAATGACTTATCGTGTAGCTACATGTATACACTTATCCTACATACAGCCATGCAATGAATTTTGGTAGTCTAAACGTGAGGTAAGCCACTTCTTTTCATATTACTTTTTTTTTAATGAAACTGTACACCTACACTGAACGTCAAATGTTCAAAACCTGTAGAATTCATGGAAATGAATTTAATGGGACACCAATGTGTTTGAATAATACACTATATATACGTGTACATCACGGCCTTGTTCTCATGTTCTCAAATAGAGTTGTTGAATTTTACTGGTACCGGTACTTGACTACTTGGTAGTGTATAGAGGATGAATCAGGTTTTCCTTAAGTATGTAGTTGCATCCTGGATTAACTTGATATTCTGTTAGACACTTTTACTCAAATCATACTAAGAATTATAAGGTTGAAAAATACAAATTGAGGAAAGTTTTAAAATATACCCGTAATGGATATTTACACCTTGGATGGATAGCACATTGTTTTAATCATGGGTACAAATGAAAACTGACATGATTATTGGTAACAAGATTGAATGTGACAGTATTTTAAATCATTAACGTTTTTTGTGCATGGTACCCCATTCAATTCTAACTACTTTGATGATTTGATTTTTTTTTTTTTAATTCAGACAAAATCCATCCATTTATTTTGATTATAACTTGTCCTCAATATTTGAATACAGCCAAAAGTTAATATACCATTATTAACATTTTTCTATCATTCACCAAGAATTTTTGTTGTTAAATTTATAAAATTCCTCCCGAATCTCTATATCGACTGAAATCCCATTGCAAGTAGAGCAGCATAAACATTTCAGGAACTGTGAAGCTCCACTAGTACACCAATGGAACAGTTTCCATGACAACCAAACATGTTTGTTACACGCAAACACACCACAGGCAGGCTAGATTAGAGTTATCTGGTGAATATGTTGGAAAGGAGACAGAATAATCACAAGACCTTTGCAAGTCTGTCCTCTGTACAGTGTGTACATGTGTGTGTACCCAGGAAAAACTCTCCCCATAATAACCCCAAAAATGTTTAAGAACAAGTAGAAATTACGACAAAGTAACAGTTTGTTTTCACTTTTTAAAAAACAACCTTGTATATGTTGAGAGAGGTTACAAGAAATTTAATAACAATACTACAGAAACAAACAAACTTGACGAAAAAACAAAATAGTACCCAGTCATAGAAAGTTCACTTCTCACAAAGGTGAAAACTTCTCAACACACAAATATTTCCTCCCATTTGTCATCAAGCGACACACACAGTGACTCAAGGGTCTGACTATGTCACGAACTCCTGCACAGATTTCTTAGAATTGTTCTCTAATTCTTCTGTATCTCCCTCTCTTTGCTTTCGCACAAACAGAGCACCTAGTTATTGAAAATGAATTGCATATTTGTGAGACGCTAAGGTAGTAAATGGTTGTCTGACCACAAGAAGCTTAGGGATCGCAGAGGGTAAAGGTGACGGGAAGGAGGAGGGTTGGGGTACATAAGGGGCAAATGGTGGCTCCAGCATAGGGTGGAGCCAGAGTACACCCCTCCCTCCCCCCCCCCCCATCTCCTTAAAAGACCCAGGATGAAAAAGGTTGCTGGTTCCAAACAATTTTGCTAAAAAAATGACGTGGTGATCACACCAGCAACAAACACTAAATTTGCCCGGCTACAGCCTGTTGCTTGAATAATTTCATGGTGTACCTCATGAGCAGGCTCTGTTTGTTTGGCACCAGTAACCTGGATTTCGAGCAAATATACATTAGCCCTTCACTACTCTACAATATGTACATTGGGCTGTTGTAATACATCATGCCCCCCTCCCCCAGATGCATGAAGGATTCCACCCTCCTTCTTACCAAATTTATGGATATGCCACGGGGTGAGGTAAAACCCCGGAAAGAGTGGGGAAAAAAAAGAGCAGAGAATGAAATATTATAGTAAACAGTCAGGTAAAGAGAACCAGACAGAAAGAACCCATGGGTGTCAAAGGCAGCAGGAAAAAATGAAATATAGGACAAGATGAAATGAATGCATTTGAACTTTGGATGCTTACAAAAGAAAGCTTGTTCAAGCTATCTTTACAGACGAATCATCTGTACCGGTATTTAAAATACAGATAACGCTGCTAATTGGGGAATCATAGACTGACAGAGAGTAATATACTGTTCATAGAGAAACCAGACATACATACTAGCATAAATATAGACTGATGAATTAAAAAGAAACTTATAACAGAGGGGAGGAACAGAGAGAGAGAGACGGGAGAAGGAGCATTGTTTTAGAAGGATACAAATAAGAAAATCAGTTGGTGACTGAATTTGATATCTTAGGAAATAAGATTAGCTATAAAAATCTGTCAAGATATTGAAAAATTACATTAGATACAGACAAGCATAGAAAAATAAGAAAAGCCTCAAATACCCTTGAACTTGAAAACACAAATTCAGCTACAGGCAGTGATAACCAAACCAATATAAAAGATATTAGACAGTACTGGTAAACCACACTGCAACACCATACCACCACACTCTTATACCAGGCACATAATACCCCCCTCTAGATGACCACAACTATGACAACACCCTCCTTGTCACACATACCACAAGTCCACTCATGAATACTAAAGAGATTGCTTTTTGGCTACTTCTGGACAAACTAAGAAAAGACCGTCTGGCAAGGTTGATCATCAGTTATTACCTTACTTCAAGACATACATGTATTGGGTAACGAGACGTACCAAGCTGTCATCCTGTGACTTTCAAAATGTCATGTCAGTTTTGCACAAACTTGTTTGTTATCATATTCTAGGCTAATCTGACTATGACAAATGTAACAGGGTAGATTTAAAGGGAATGATATTTCATTCCTTGGTACTGGGCTAAGAGTGAATCCACTTTTACAAATAGCATTAGGGTCATTCCATGTCAAATCACCCAATGGTTTTAACCCGACCATTTTTTATTTGATGAAACTACTGTAAGTGTACTTGGTGGTGAGTGTGATCTCACAGCACCAATCAATCGGGTGAGGGGTTTGGGAGATAGGGCCCACCAAATTTTGAGATTTTTGGCAAAAAATGGGGGTGGCCGTCTATATGTACCTTTGAGCCCTTGTATCTCAGGAACTAATGGGTCAATCTTCACAAAATTAGTATTGTTGGAAAGGGGATTCAATAAGGATTCCTAAACTGCCATCATTTTTAAGATTGGTACATGTTGGAGCACTTTGACCTTCTGACCTAAGATTTGACCTTGAATTTGACCTTTTGGATCATGTGACCTTGACAACATTTTCATCAAATGTAATCTATGACAAAATTCTACTGAGAGCGAGAAGAGCGATGACTCAGCATTGCCATTCTTGTTCTCAACAGATGAAATGATGCTATTTTCAATATTTTCTTTATGGTTGACTTAAGATAGATACTACATTTAATGATAATCTGGAATTATATAGCACTTAATACGAAATACCCTCTCTATTAAAGCGCTTTACAGAAATGTACACCATCCCCACTGCTTGGGAAGTATTCCTACCATACGGTCCATATTACTCTCCTGGGAATAGAGTGGTAAAATAAATGCCTTGCCAAAGGACATTACCGTAGTGCCATGTTCCCCTAAACCCACTACCTTTGCATTTCAAGTCAAGTGCTTTGACCATGCGACAACGACACTTGTACTGGATTTTGTCTCCTAGGGTATTCATTTTGTTTTATAACCAAACACCTTGTTTTCACAATTGTACCGGTATCTTATAACTATAAGAGCTCATGCCAGAATTATTAAAGCATGGCAAAAGCCTCAGTCATTTGAGGTTGACAATGGAACCAAGTGAGCTGGTCTGAAGCAGACATACTTGTAAATGCATCTACAGGTAATTAACACCTACACTTGTCAGCATAATGGATGCACAGAAGGAACGGTTTAAAATCCATGAGAAATGTTGTATACAAGGAAGTGCAGGTACACTTTCAAATACAGGAGAACTGTTCATTGACACACCTACTAATGCTTTGATTTGTTTGTTTGTTACACCTGACTGCTAAGAAAGCATTGAGTCCTCTTTGAGGGACCTGGTAACGAGGATTAATGACTTACTAAAGGGCACTAGCCCATCAACTTGGTTTTGAACCAGGGACCTCCTAGTTACGAGACCACTGCTCTACCACACCATTTGTTGAGTAGAGCACCATTTAAAACTAATAATACATCAGTTTGCAATGGATTTTGCAAATCAAGTGCTTCATAAATAAAATCGTGAAATTGTGCATAATTGGTGGAAGCCTCATGTTCATGTAGCATCACACATGTGCTACCTTTTCATCAACAAGTTTCTTCTTCTATTGAAGTGTAATAATAATAATCATAATCTGGATTTACATAGCGCTTAATACGGAATACCGTCTCTAATCACTTTACAGATATCATTACTCCAATCATCGGATTCATTCACAAACAATGCGCACCATCTCCACTCCCTGGGGAGTATTTTCTACCATGTGGTCACTGTGAGGGCATAGGCAATTACTAACACAAATTCTTTCGTCATCCTACCAGGTCCCCATTCCTCTCTTGGGTATTGAGTATGTACAGGCCACCTTGTTAATAATGTATCATAACACTTTAAAACTTGTGCAGATGTACAGTGCAGTGGAAAATCTAATCTATGTGCATTTAAAAAGAACAGAGTCAATTAGTTTGTAGTATACACTTACATCATGCTCTGTATCTCTGGAATGAAACTGACTCTGTTGGGCGCTTTAGCAGGGTGAGCTGGGGGAGACATGGGGTTGGCATCCAATGGACTCATTGCTTGGGATGAATTACTCTGTTAAACACAAAACAAAACACAGTATTTTATCATAAGAAGAATTTATCATGAGAAGAATAATCTGTAATATCCAAATAAAAACAAAATGTATCAATACACATAAATCAAAGATACAAGGAGCATAGTAAGAAGGGGCAGGCCAAGGTTGAAAGCGTCCCAAACGTTCTTTTTTGGTGCTGCACTTGAGAGTTTGACGGTACATAGATTTTATTTTTTAAATCTCCTATTTGATACTGAGATCAAGTGGTCTTGACTAATTATAGTCTAGTAAGCTTTTCTGTGATCAAATATAAATTAATGCTGCAGACAAATATTTAGAAAATTTAGCAAAACAAGTTTGGTGGAAAAGTATCCTTTATAATTTGGGATTTTCTTTAATACAGTCAAACCTGTCTATAGCGACCACCCAAGGGAAACACAAAGAGTGGCCTTTGTAGACAGGTGGTCTTTGTAGACAGGTTCCTTTAGTACATGAGTCAATGAGAATCCATTTTCAACAAAAACAACAAATGTGGCCTTTGTAGACAGGTGGTCACTAAAGCAGGTTTGACTGTATCTATCAGTATGCTTTGCTACAATTGAAATCATATTTAAGACACTAAGTTTAACATACACATACCTGTACATGTACCGTACATGTACAGGTACATGTAGTTGTAAAAATATTTTACAATAAATTGTGGTGATTTTTTGCATAGTGATGAGGGAAAGTGTTTACATGGATAGTCATATTAATAGCTAGCATAACATACTTTGATATATGTATTGCCTGAAAAGCAAGGAAAAAATATTTGCATAACGTGAGAGCTTTTTAAAAATAAACATCTGTTTTGAAGATTATTTGATGGGATTGGTTAAAATAGTAACTAAAGAGATAATGCTATAAATTTTGAGACATGAAAAAATACAAAAACATAAAAATCTGGTGCAATTTAAATGTCTGGCGCGTAGCTTTGTACTATGTACATGAGCACAGTAACATTGATAAATATCTAAAATCAATGGTACTGATATGTTTTTGCACGCAGCATCATGACACCTTAGGAATAGGGCCATGGAACATAAGGACACTGAGGCGGCTGGGGCTTACTCATATTATATGGGATAACCTTGTACAGTGAAACATGTACATAAAAAGCACTCCGGGGAAACAAGAAAAGTGATAGGCAGGTGATGTGTGTGTGTGTGTGTGTGTGTGCTCTCACCTCAGCATTCTTGTGGGGTTTTATGTGCGCTTCACATACCCCTTGTGAGGCATTTTTACTTTGTGGGGTATTTTTTCAGGACCCCACAGAGTAAAGTCTTTCAAATGACTGTATATTCGGTGTCCTATGCCCTGCGGGGCATTAGAAGTGGTACCCCATAAATGACTTTTTGTGAGCGTGTGCTAAAACTTGCACACTTTTTTATGGTAACATCGTAAGCACACCGCCGGGTTGTTATCGCCAGGTTGTACATACCCCACTAGTAGGGGACCACAAGGTATATCTGGAACGCACAGAAATACCCCACAATCAGGTGCCCCACAAAGGCCCTGATGTGAGAATGCGTGTGTGTGTGTGTGTGTGTGTGTGTGTTCGTGTACACACACTTTAATGAGAAACACTATTCAAGGGAAACAAAATACCAGTATTTGTTTTTTTAATAGACAGGTGGTCTTTCTATACAGATGGTTGCTAAAGCAGGTACAGTACAATCATTGTATGATCAGTTATGTGCATTTTATCAAGGACTGGTTCAGAATATACTATACTTGGGGAAAAGGGGAAAAGGAGAAAATGAGCATTTGAATACTCCCGAGTCCCTTATATCTTGGATTTGGAAACACAAAATGTGTAGCAGAGTTATTTTTTAAAGGAACTTAAATCATCCTGCAAATTCAAATAAATTAAATAATACTTACAGTGATTTGATTTATACTGGAGCAGTGTTTGCAATGAATAATCCCACATACCATGGAGCTAATACATAAGGCTGTATTACATTATATAATTTCTCTTCTTGAAACATTTATCATTTCTCTTTTAAAATGTGGAGTAAGCTTTTACTCATCAAAACATAAACAAATTGCAGCAATGACCTTGCTCTGCTATGCCATGTTAGCTGACACCATTAGCCATGTGGGGCTATAGCAATTTCTTTTTATATTCATAAAAATATTGAATAACAGTATAAGGTGTTTTTTTTTAGAGAGATATAAATGGAAATGCAGCATATAACACGGATACATATCAAAAGTAAAGCAGTTTCAAATAAAAGTTATTACAAGTCAAAATTCTATTTACGATAATGGATAGTAGAGTAAAGGAGGGGGTAATCGACCATCTTCAGTTTTCGGCCGATCCGTTGGATGCATGGTAAAATCCCTTTAAAATACATCGCGTAATAGCATATCACATATTCCACACATACCATACTATGCCAGAGTCACTGAAGAACCACATTTGCAATGGAAAATATATCCTAAAATATCACATTTTAGCGATGTAATCGGCGGTCCTGCTACCCGAATCTGAAAAATCAAGTATCTTACGCGTGTCTGTAAGAAATATAGGTACCATAAAATGAGCTTTATTTCAAGTATTTTTCAGATTTAGAGCCCGATTTTGTGCGAGTCGCAAGCTCAAAAGTATCTCATTGCATGTATTAAATCAATGCAGCCGGACACCGCAATGCACACACGATATCTGTGTCTTATTCAGATTCCAATTTCCGATCAACGCAGAGCTAGTTTTCGACCTGGCGAACACCCGGGAGCTCCGGCGTGGGATACCTGCTCCGCCCGCTAGTGCTATAGATCAGTGCGGAAACGCGCGGTGTGCGCACTCGCTTTATTGACTTTGAACATGCGGTCGAAAACTGGCTCGCTAGGTCGATAACTGCCTCCGAAACAGTGAAAATTGAAATGAATATTGTCATGGTAATTCGTGATTTTTTTCTGGGATTCTTTTTTTGTTTAAATAATAATATATTTGCTTCATGGTTTAAACAAGAAATGATAATAAATAGGAAGTAAAGAGTCCCAAAAATAGGATTTTGTCTTAAGTGGTCGAAAAACCCCTCCTTTACTCTAAGTTTACTTTTCATTTTGGGCTAATTCCTTTTGGGATAGCAAAAAAAATTCCACAATCAATGTAAATAGGATTATTGTTGCTACCATTGCTGGATGACTCGATTCAAGGCCCTTTTCTAATGCATTCAGCTCAAAAGTTAGGCTTTCTGAGAAATTTTATACAGACTTCTGCAGTTCGGATTTTGTCTTAAGTGGCCGCAAAACACCTCCTTTACTCTTTACACGCAGAGTTCTTTTATTTTGTTAAACAGCTGCATCCTGCAATGGGCAAGCGTACGTGTGTTGCTTAGCTGCATGCGCTACTTGAGCGCGTTCGCAAGCTCCATCTCTGTTGTCTTCTGTATGCGGGTCCGTTCGCCAATTCACAAACACACACATGTGGCCGGTATAGCGGTAAAATGCATACACACATGCGATCCGAATGTACACACGTACTGACATAGTACTATGTGTACAAAGGCTTGGAACACGGATAGCACGCACAAAGATAGTTTCGCGCCGAGCGTGAAATACAAATTCATGTGCAGATTCTATGCGCAGCCACTATGGGTTTGGGCTGAGCGGAATTCTGAGATGACGCCCCTTCGAGAATATGAAGAAAAACCTGTTCTTTGACTTTGTTATGACACCTCATTTATTGAGTATCACCTTCAGGATCATGAGCAATAAAGGTTTGCATCTCGATTTGGTAATAAAAACATTTTCCATGATCGCGCAATGCAATACACGCACGTAGACTGCAGAGGGATGCGTGCATGCATTCTCTATGGGAAGTATTTTAGCACACAAAATCGAGTGCGCGATCAGACACCTTAATGGTACATGCAATTGATTAGATGGGACTACAATACAAAAATCTACTAGAAAAGCTCCTAGGAAATATTGATCCCAGAAACTTACCTTACTATCATGGCTACTACTTGCAGCAGTTGCATCTCTCGATTTATCTGATTTCTTCGATTTCACCTTTTGTTTTGTCATTTCGCTTTCTGAATGGATTTCCGAAATGAAAAAATCAAATCTGATTTTCGCAGTAACTTGTTCAAGTCAACTCGCCAGTATACGTAATACGCATGCGCAAATCTTTAATTACTAGCAGACGACGCGACCACAGTTCGCCTTGACATTCATGTCATGATAAAAGTGTAAATTATTGTATTGTTTACTCTAATTTCGTTGAGAATCTTAACAGTTATCTTAACAACCTCATGGCATATCCAGTTTGAAGCATTGATCAATGCAATAATGCCAGTCTAGATATATCATTCGTCCAAATTTGTTATTCCAGGGGCGGCGCGGCGGAGCGTCTTTCAAAGTGTGGGGGGGCACCAACAAAAAAGGTCTAGGCACCTACATTGGGAAACCTCAAAGCGAAAATATACAACTTTTAAAAATTGGTAGGCTCTTATTCCGCTACATTGTGATAATATCATCAGGAATTATTTCATTGTTTGCATAAAGCTTTGCAGTTGGGTGTGCCTTGTTTTAAATATTCATTTGTGAGCGAGCAAAAATGTAAAGATTTGTGAGTTCGCAGTACGAAAAAGTGCATCTTATAAAGATGAAAAAACTAATCCTAAAAAAAATCCTAATCACGAAAGACTGAAAAGATCTTTAATAAGAAACAAAATTATATTTACTTAGAATGGGAGCGAGCGTAGCGTATTTATGGTGAAGGGAACGGCGGCACATTTCCAAAGTTAAAAGGACACTTATTTTGAAATGGTAAATCTCAACCTTTAACATCCGCATTTTGAAAGTGCCCCCTTCTCAGTGGAGGATCCAGGGGGGCCGGGGGCCGACCCCCTGGAAATAAAACCGTGTATTTTACCCTTTTTTTTAGATGGCCCCCCCCCCCTTCCTGGCGCTCAAGGGGGGGGGGGTGCGATTTTGCAATTTTTCTAGGGCCAAAAAAAAATGTGTTTACTACCCCCCTCCCCCCCCCCCCCCCCCAAAAAAAAAATAATAATAATAATAATAAATAAAAAAATATTCGGAAAAAGATTACCTCAGGTTAAGGCGACAGTCACTTCATATTCGGGTAGCTATGTAGTGTATTTGTACTTCTTTTCTATTTCATTACGACTTTATATTCAAATTCAAATTTAGACTAAATTGTGAATTCATCGAGCAATTATTTTGGATATATTTTAGACTGTTGATTGTAGACCAATAATGATGCTTTTTTATGAAACAAAAAAGGATTTCTCCGAATGTTAAGGAACGTTTTTTTATCCACCACTGAAGAAAAAAATGACAAGTAATTTCTTTATCGACGAAACAGGAACTACACATTCTATTCCCGCCATCTGCTACATTATCATGCGATATTAGTACATCAGGTGATGATGATCACGTGATGCAGAATGGGACTTCATAGCTTCATACTTGCGTGTACACATCAGTCATGACGCCATAGATTATGCTTCTGTCCACATTGTCACGTTCCCGGACTTTTTATGTAAGAAAACAAAAACGTGTCTTCATTTTCGGCTGACCTCAATAATGGGGCCTACAAACAGGGACGTTGATTGACCCTTTTGAATTCGGGAGGGGGAAATCGAACCAACTTTATATTCTTTGCAATTTCTTTTTCATTTGATTTATTTGTTTCTGTAGACAAGCTCGTCAAAAACGTTTAAACAAGTCCAAGTATAAAGATATTGTCAGTGGGTCGTTATCTCCCCCAGCGATAAATTGAATAAGAGCAAGCAAGATGTTTAGAAGTAAGATGGTAATAAAAAATGACTAGCCGAATCATGTGATATTATGAAATAAAACCAAATGTCTTATAAGACCTCATTTCAATTGCAGTTTATTACACCTCGTAATTTATCTTTTTTCATCTTCTTCCAATTTTTTTTTTTTTTTTGGGGGGGGGGGTTCAAATATAATCATGATAGTTTTTCAATCTTTCAAATAACAAATCAAATGAAAAGGTTTTCAAAAGGTTGAAAAGAGAATTCCGGCTTCTTTTGAAATAAAAATTATCATTCCTATAACTTTCATTATTACTTTTACAATTCTTTATCATTAATTTGTCAGTGATGGCGTGTGGAACAGTGCATAGTCCAAACCTATGACAAGCACGAGGAACATTAAGAAGAAAAGGAAATGTTTAGACTTCTTGGAAGTGATAAGAGGTTTTTGAATAAGTTTTCTATCCTGTACCTGTGCACATCCGGGAGTAGTATCGTTCTCGAATCTATTTCATCCTTTTTTTTATAACTCTAAAAATCCTTCCTATTTTTATTGGTATTCTTTCCCTTTCCTCTCTGCACCCCCTCCCCCTCCTCGCCCCCTTCTTTCTTTCTCTCTCTCTCTCTCTCTCTCTCTCTCTCTCTCTCTCTCTCTCTCTCTCTTACACTCAGCTATTCTGTCTGTGTAGGCCTACATCTATATTTCTCTTTTTCTTCACTTTTCTGCTCAATTTCTCATTATCTTTCTCTTCTTACTTTTCCTCTCATTCCCCTTTTTTTTTTTTTTTTTTTTTTTTTCAGTCTCTCTATTCCATGCTCTCTGCCTGCAGCTCTCTCTCTCTCTCTCTCTCTCTCTCCCTCTCTGGCTCTTTTTCGAGTCCAATTTTGTGTGATGTTTTCATAACGTGTTGCCTATTTTGTTCATGTTTCGTTCATCAATTTCCATCAGTATACCTGCGATCGCCATAATTATTGACTAGTTTAATTTTCGTCTAGTATAATATGATATGTTTTGAATCTATTAAACATCCTATAGGATGCGATTGTCATTTAAGTTCAATCATTCATTCTGTTCTAAAGGCAAGCGTGGTGATTATAAAGATGGAAAATTTATTATAAACCCGGATTAGGACCCTTGACCTTTGAGACCAATTGAAACGCTTTTATTCCGTTCCAAGCTTTCCGTTTCAGGACTATTTTGCCAACAAAACCGGGACATAATGTAACAGGACCCACTCACTAAACTGTCGTGGTCTGGAGGATAGATCAGCGAGCTATGGATCAAATGGTCCATGGTTCGAGCCTCAACAGGGAGGACCCGCAATGAGATTCAGCGCTACAGTGGTCTAGTGGATAAGCCACCGGGCTGCGGATCAAGTGGTCCGAGGTTCGAGTCCCAGGCGGACCATGATGATAATCCATGCAGGACCCCCACTGAGGCGCAAATCTGCCGTGGTATAGTGGCTAAGACACTGTATCAGGAGGTCCGTGGTTCGAGTTCCAATCTTTGTACTAACTAACGTCCCTTGGCAAGACATGAGTCGACTTTGCCACGCAAAATAAAATTGTGTGTGAGCTTGAAATAAAAAAAAAAGCGCTATATGATAACGCGCTATGAAAATATATAAGTTTATTCTATATTGCTATTGACATAGAAACTACTGTATACATAAATTATAAATGAGATGCCAACAGATTTGAAATTCGAAAGCAAATCACGCGATTCCTCTTCAGGAGACAAATGGATGAAATTTAACTCGCTTGGCATGCTTCAGCTGCGGATCCTGCACTCAATGAGGGGCATCCCAATTGAATCGAAAATTATAAGTGTTGAGTCCTGGATAGTAATATTGTAATTCTGAAAGTAATTGTTTCTTTATTAGGCTAAATAGTTGATGGTTATGCGTAGGAAGAAGAATGTTTTGCAAGGTTTAAGAACCATCAAACGTTGATCAGATAATGAAACATACACATACACACAAACAGATAACATTCGCACAAGTCATCGATTTTTAACATTGGAGATTACGCTAAATTGTATCATCAAAATGTTGCCCAGAGTTTTAACTATTTTTGTTGTTTTTGTATAATATATTTGTAATATAAATACAAGTATAAGAGCTTTTCAAGAGCAATCTTAACCATGTGACATTGCGTGTAAACCCGGGACGGACATGACTAGCACTTGCACCATTTACCAGGTCTATGTCATCATTTTTTCTTGTTTTTAATGCGACCTATATTTTGTGATAACGTTGCAATTACATGTTGCAATTATTTCACTGGTTCAAACAATTAATCTACTGCAGTATAAACATTTCGAATAACATTGTAATGTATGATATTTTGTTGGTAATTAAACTATACGCGCTTTTTATCCTTGTTCCGATCACAAAGTCTTTCGAAAATCAACCTCATGTAATGTAATTTCAATGGCCTTGTCAGTCACCTCGTAAAATGTTCGAATATTGCATTGACATAATGACGTAATCCGAACATGATATCGATGGGATATGATATGGTATTAAACTTCCATTGAGTCGATTCCTCGAAAGCCTTTACGATCTTGTCACCCTTGGTCACGAAGGAGTATTCGAATAACATAATATATAGGTGAGTATCATAATAATTGTAAGAAAAGTTACATAATATACTAATTTTAGGGTTAGTATGAATAACACCTTATACATTTTGTGGTCATGACAGATCATCTGGGTTATATATACTTATTTAATGAAATGCTGAATAATGCCGTGATTTTGCCGTTTTACTGGCTATGTGACTGTGAATCACTTGCAATCTCGGATATACACAACAACAACGACGACGACAAATAATGAATTATGTTTCTGTCTTTTTTTTTTCCCTACAATTTTTTACAGTCACGTTTACCACAACCGGATCGTTTTCATCAAAAAATTTAATTATTTTGTTTTTTAATTATTATCGTTATTATTAGTATTAATATTAATAAGACAGCTTCTATTATATTACTGCTAATTCGTCATGCTCCTACTACATGACCCTAGCTGCTACATTCAGTTTTGTATATTCGCCTTGTTTGAGGATGGCACGTACATGAGATAAAATTATTATATTAAAAAAAACAATGTTATTGTTCTATACCTTGATGTAGATTTTTTGGTTTAACTGGTTTCAAGGCCGTGCTACTGTCTCGAGCTGTCAAAACAGACAATCAAATACATTCTTCATATTGACCCCTTACCCCCCCCCCCCCCCCCTCCCCCATCCCTCCATATTTCTTTTGCATTGTTGATGTCGGTTTGTCATTTTAAAGGAATTATTTGAAAATGTATGATTTTCTAAAAGTATGATGGTACCTAGCTAGCTCCCTCAAGGGAAAATGATTCTTAATGTGTTTACAGATCGACGGATAGCTAATCTTGAGCTCTGGCCCCCCCCCCCCCCCCCTCCCCTCCCCCTCCCCCCTCCTCCGGGTCGGAGAGACCGCATTCGTGTTCCTCGAATCTTCGGTAAAGGGGTACTTTTCAAGCAACAAAGTCCGATCCGGAGATAGAGGGTGCTTTCACAAATCCGGCCCGTATTGAATGAGTGGGGGGGGGGGGGGGGGGCTCTGATATGGGAATCGTATTTTGAGAGAAAATTTGCTATATGATTTATTCTAGATTGTTTATCCTGCAGTAGATTGGTTGTTTGAACGAGTGAAATAAAAACAAATGCACAGAAACTTACTGGGCATCATCTTCGATAAAAACCACAACTCCCATTTCCACGTAGTAACCTGTGCTAAGCACATAGTCGGGCCTATATACTTACCCGGATTTCCTTATCTTCCTTTGCTCATCACTCAGCCACTATAAATTTACTACCAAAATTGTTTGGCACATGTCATTTATTTTTAATCTTGAATATGCAGTGTAAGTTTCGTTGGATTTTTTGAGAATTTATTTGCTACACTTACCTGATCTCAAATTTATCTTTAAAGGTACTATATTATGTCCCATTTGCGGGCCCAAAAATGAAAAAGTTAAATTCCATCTGCATTTGAAAGATAATACTAATTTAGAACTTCCCTAAAAAAAGGTGGGGCTTGAAAGTGTCTTCAAGTGGGAAAATAACGACTATCAGTTGCCAAATCGACTTTAGGGCTATAGAGCCCAAAAGTAATAGTCTTGATTTTCAGACAATTGTACCGAAAGGTCATACGTTTTATGCTGCGCAAAGATTCAATCAGTTTAATCTTGGCCATCACAAGAAGTGGGTTATTGATGTAGACAAATGCTCATGTACCCTTTACAACTCTTTTCATGTATGTTATTACCAAAGAAGAAAAAAAGACAGTCAGTCACTCAATAGTGTCTGACAGTGAAGTCTAGCAAGTAAACGGGTTTCCTTGCATAATTTAAAGATGAGGACACTGCTAACGATTAAATTTCACAGATAGGACATACATGACATATTCATAATTCCTGCAAAGTTCTACAGCATTTGATTTTGGCTGCAAAAGGGACATAGTACCTTTAAGAGAGCAAAATGATCATATATTTCGGTTTCAATAAATCCCAACGCATATTTCCTATTCCTTCAATTTCTCCACACACCTATGGAAATGGTGGGCGAATAGGGCCTCCAAGCCCTCTCATATTGTATTAGCTTAACTTTTATAATCTTTCGAAGAGATCATTAATTAATTTGCCATTATTTCATTTTCATAGAAAACGCCTTCTTCCGGAGTATTATTACTCCGCAATTTACACTGTTTGACCATGTCCATGGTTTGAGTGAAGAGGAATTAGATTTTCTTCAGGTGTTCTGTTTGCATATTAATCTATGTTTAGGGGGATTCCATTTTTAAATCAGCGGGTGGATCAACTTTATTCTTATCTTTTTTTTCTCTCCATTTCTTATTGAGGTTGTCATTAGAGTCAGTAGGGACTTATATATTTGCACGAAGACAATGTTGATTGCTACGGTCGACGTCCTTTTAATGCACTGCCTTGAATGGACGTCACACGTATCAGTCCACCCAAATCTAAAAGTCTCTATTAGTAGAGGTGTCGTGGACGAGTAGATAATGTCACCGGACTCTGGATTACAAGGTCCGCTGTTCAAGTCCCACCGCGGCACCAATGTCCTTTGGCAAGACATTGATCTACATTTGCTACTCTCCACCCAGGTGTGAAATGGGTACCCGCCAAACCGACTCTAAAACCGACTTATTTTTTGCCACAGGGGTGTGTTGTCGGTGTTATATCGGTCAGGTCGATGTGGTTTCGGTCCGATATCAGCGTGATGTTGGTCGTGTCGTTGTGGTGTCGGTCTGTTGTCAGCGTGATGTCAGTGTGTTTTCGGTGTGGTGTCGGTCCGTTATTGGTGTGATGTCGGTCTTGTCGGTGTGGTGTCGGTCTGTTGTCAGCGTGATGTCGGTGTGTAGTCGGTGTGTTGTCGGTGTGTTGTCGGTGTGATGTCGGTCTTGTCGATGTGGTTTCGGTCTGTTATTAGCGTGATGTCGTTCTTGTCGGTGTGGTGTCGGTCTGTTATTGGTGTGATGTCGTTCTTGTCGGTGTGGTGTCGGTCTGTTATTGGTGTTATGTCGGTCTGTTATTGGTGTGATGTCGTTCTTGTCGGTGTGGTGTCGGTCTGTTATTGGTGTGATGTCGGTCTTGTCGGTGTGATGTCGGTCTGTTTTCAGCGTGATGTCGATGTGTTATTAGCGTGATGTCGGTCTTGTCGGTGTGTTTTCGGTGTGTTATTAGCGTGATGTCGGTCTTGTCGGTGTGGTGTCGGTCTGTTATTAGTGTGATGTCGGTCTTGTCGGTGTGGTGTCGGTCTGTTGTCAGCGTGATGTCGGTGTGTTGTCGGTGTGTTGTCGGTGTGATGTCGGTCTTGTCGATGTGGTTTCGGTCTGTTATTGGTGTGATGTCGTTCTTGTCGGTGTGGTGTCGGTCTGTTATTGGTGTGATGTCGGTCTTGTCGGTGTGATGTCGGTCTGTTTTCAGCGTGATGTCGATGTGTTATTAGCGTGATGTCGGTCTTGTCGATGTGTTATTAGCGTGATGTCGTTCTTGTCGGTGTGGTGTCGGTGTGTTATGAGGATGAGGTCGGTCTTGACGGTGTGATTAAAGTATTATCTTGTAGTAAGTAGAGCCGAAGGATAGGAAACGGTGAGACAACATGTGATGTAAACGAAATTAATTAATGCAATATAGGACACTGCAATGTAGTGATCTCTGCAACTTAGCAAACAGGTGACATTTCTATACATTCCATGCTTGGAAAAGACGGTACAAAATCAAACATATTGACAAAGTCCAAATACTACGAATAAAAATGTTTAATCAGAAGAGACGATCAGAAGAGACGATCAAACGAAGATCATCCTACCCACCTTCCTATAAAGTCAGTGTAATGGAAGTGCTTTCCCTATAGACTGGAAATTTGAGTAATACTTTCTCCAAATTATGCACCCCGGCCCCCCCCCCCCTCCCACGCCCTTCCATTGCTCAGCATCCGCCCTCCCTCCCTCTTCCCTCCTTTAACATCCGTTATCACACGTCCTATATAACATCAACCTGATCATTTACACAACAGAGGCAAAGGTGAGGATATTACGAGAGCTTCATCGCGTTCACCGGAAGTAATTGAAAAACACACAGTGGGTGAGGTCACATAATGACTTTTGCCCGATTGTGATGTCACCATTCAAAGGGGGAAGTGTATATTTATTGTACGAATTTGTACAAGGACAACAAACATGTAGTTTCAATGTGGAATGACAGACTTCGTCAGGGCACAAACTTTCAAGACAAGGATTTATTACGTCAGAGATTTGTCGAAAGTTTGTGTAGTTTGCACTGGCCAGGAAGAACTCTAAAGCCTCTCATTATGCATCCATATTAGCTTAATATGCAATTGTTGACAATACATCCTTTCTGCGTTCGACAGACTATTGAGGTCCTTTATTTTATCGGTAAAAATTAAGTTTTTAGCTGCGAATCCATTATGATTATAAGTGTTATTTGAGTGGGGATGGGTCCATCTCGATCGCGACTTCAAAACATCGGTGCCGCAAGTATGCTCCATTCTGCAGCGCGCAACAGTTATTTCTGAATCTTATAGGTGCTGGTGGATTAAATGTTTATTTATCTGTTTATCTAGACAAATCTGTAGCTGAAATTGGAGTTAACTCTAAATTTAAAGAAAATTATTATATATGAGCTCCTTTCTCCTCCTTGTTCTTGTTTGTTTTTGTTTGTGTTGTAAATTAAAATTTTGCCAGTTCTCTGAAAGATCGATTGATATCCAGCTCGTTTACCCTCGCTACTTCCGACGGTAGTTTTGCAAACGTTGCAGGACATTGCGGAAGTAACAGTGATCTTCCCGGTGATCTTCCAAAACAAAATAATTCAAGTTCTTCCTTGATCGCATTTACACCTTAATAATAATAATAATATTGGCATTTATATAGCGCTCTTATACCTTGAACTTGAATTAGTTTGTTTGTCTATTTATTTATTTTTAAATCATTATCTATAGGCCTATATGTTAGGAAACTATCTGTATTTTGTTGGAATTCGTTTACATACATTCAAATTAGCAAGAGTCGAAATTTAAAGAACTTAGAACCGATGAAATGTGTGAAAGCTGTTAATTGCCTCATTTCTTGAAGTTGAATGCGAGGTTTAACATGGGGTAATGGCGAACATTATACATTTAGGGAAATAAAATAATGGTGGGGATCAGATGATCGTATCAAGTAAAGCAAAAATGTTGCATTAAATTAAATATCAAATATTTAATCTTCCATAATGGGCACACCCCTTTAAAAAAACATCAACTTGGTTTATCACACAATATATCTCTTCAATTCGTGTTATCACCAAATTCCATATGTCATGACGTACTAAAATAGATCAGAAAGCCCCAAGAACTTGCTCCAGGGATTTCAATTTCTACCAAATTGTAGAAAAAATAACG
The DNA here is from genome assembly GCF_000002235.5 of Strongylocentrotus purpuratus. Lineage (NCBI taxonomy): Eukaryota > Metazoa > Echinodermata > Echinoidea > Camarodonta > Strongylocentrotidae > Strongylocentrotus > Strongylocentrotus purpuratus. The sequence goes on from NW_022145607.1 coordinate 7,846,618, forward strand.
AGATAAAATAAACCTGCACAAAGAGGGAGAGGGTGTAGTGTCTCAATGAATGACACATGTCTCTTGTGAGAGTTAGGAAAACTTAATATTTATGACGTCATTCAGATCACCATAAATTTGGCAGGTTTGAAGTCCCCACTTCCCCCCTCTCCTTCCCTCAAGACAGTGTACCCCCTCACCAATCGCTAGCATGTCTTTGTCTGCCGTGCGCAAGACTGGTGGGCGTTTTGCAGACCTAATAGCAGATTAGGAAATTGCAAAATGGCAGAGTTTTCATACGTTACCATTAAAATAATTTTGTCTTTATCTACACTGATCTCATTCGCCAAATCTTGTATGTCTTGAAAAGGGATGTGGCATTTTGTGTTGTTTTGTCCGAGCAAATCCGGTAAACATTGCTGACTCGAGATCGTTAAAAATGTCTTCGACGTATTTAAGGTAGGACAACTTTGGTTAACAATTCATAGGAAAGGAAATGAATTCACAATTTTTCTCACGAGATTATTAATGAAATGGATCCGTTAGTAACCTTATGAAGAATCTTAATTTACAATATGTTCATGGAAACACTGGAAACGATATCAAGCAGACAAGGTATAAGTTTCAATGTTGATAACAGCTTTCCACCATAATTTGTGTTGCTATAGAAGGTTACCATGACAACACAATATAATGTTGAAAAACGATTTCCTAACTGAGGTTTTCATTGTTTTATTTGATATGTATAACAAATATGTCCTAATAAAATGGAAAAATACATACATCAACGAATCTCAAAGAACATAATTTGATAAGAAATGATTATATTTCATATAATGTTTTGAGAGTATCGGCAGCAGAACAACATGAAAATGATCACTCTGTATTTTCTGATATCTGTATTCATTTGGCTGCGAAGTGCAATCATAATAAAACATTTTCAATTCAATTCAGATATACATTTTGCCATTTTTTATTTGATTATTTTAAAATGTTGTATACCTTTCAAAACTGATCAATGAGCTTCTTTAAGTAACGTACTACATAGAAATGGTGTAGGGATATTTTTCCAAAGATCATGGTTAAAAATATCAGTCCACTTCTTTATTGAGACTCTCTATTATAGTTAGTAAATGAATGACAAGTTGCAATACGAACTAGTTACAAGATGACAGATATCTCTATAAAGACTCACTTAATTTGAATCCTTAATTGAAACAGGTGGATTAGTATGACTTTGCATAAAAGAAGGACAGAACAAAGAGACAGATATACACATCATCAACAAAGTTGATGTCGAACAGAAGTGGATAATTATACAATAACGACACGATGTTATTTCTGTAAGGGGGAAGAGATTGAAGCGAGAGATAGCAATTAGTATGAGCATAATATTGAATGACGCATGTACGGAGTGAAAGCTAATTCCCTCTTCAACTCTAGTCTTGTTATCGTCATTCCTTTCGACTTAGCTCATCGTTGAGAAAGTCTAAGAGCTCTTTGTTTCAGCTGAGATGAATCAAGAGTATTAAAGTGTTAGTGTAAAGGGATTTCCTTAAATGACGAAATTGAAAGGATCATTAACAAGGATAAAGGAGGGAAACAGAAAAAGAAAATAACGGTAACGCGTTAACTAATTAGATGTAAAAATAGACGAATAGATAAATACATCGACAGACAGACAGATATTATATATCGACAGTCAGATACATGGATAAATGCAGTCAGATAGAGAGATAGATATACAGACAGTCAAATAGATAGATAAATATACAGATAAATAGATAGATAGGAAGATCGGTATGCAGATAAATAGATAGGTAGCTAAATAGATAGGTATACGGATAGATGATAGACGTTAATGGATGAAAAGATAGTAATGTGGGTAGATAGATATGGAATGCATGTGAAAAGTGAGTGGAAATCTTCTTTTATACACAAACATCATGTAAATAGTAACTTCTGCTAGCTTTAAAATCAAGTTATGTGAAGCTCCTCCTAAAATAACACATGAATAATGAACGTTATTTACTAATGATCAACTCAAATAGTATCTATATGATATCTAGCTCTCATGGGGGAGACCCCTCCCCCCCCCCCCCCATTTTTTTTTTTTTTTTTGTATTCGTTCCTCTTCTATTCTTTTCATGCTATAATATAAAGTGCGGACCCATTTTGTATTCAGAAACTAGACTTGTTTTGTTTTTCAACACAGACTTTACTCCACTCAAGTGCATAAACATTATGACGCCTATCAGAGTATTGTTTTTCTTCAACGTTATTATTTTTTGTTCAGTGTCGAACATAAAATGTAACAAAGAATGTCGCTGGTTACTGAAATATTATGAGGTTTAATATCATTCAACATCCTGATAATTTTTCATTTCTGTAGGGGCCACCATCTTACTTCTATTGTGTCAATTCACCCTAGTCAATGCATTTCTTTGAAACAATAATTCCCTCTTCCTGAGTTTATACATCTAGTTCGATTTGTTTCATCTTGACCCAACATTGAAGAATCCATCTTAAAAGAAGGAGAGGGGCAGAGAAAGAGACAGACAGACAGACATACAGATGTAACGGGGTGAGGGAATGAGACATTGTAGAGAAAGACAGACTGAAAGAAAGAAAGCGAGAGGCGGAGAAAGAGATAGACAGACAGAGGTAACCGGGTGAGGGAATGAGACAGAGAAAGAAAAACTGAAAGAAAGAAAGAAAAAAAGAAAAGAAAAAAAGAAAGATGCCGGCAAATTAAAGAGAGATAAAATAATAGATTACAAACATAGGGATTTCTAAAGCGAGACAGAAAGGATAGAAGAGAGAGACCGACTGTCTCTCTAACCACCGGTCATTTTCCTGACCGTCTGTCTTTATTTATTATTTGCTCTCTATTCTAAGCGCATAAAGGTAACTTTTGGAATTCTCTGAAACCTGTGACTCATTCTTATCTTGTCTCAACCTCACTCACTAACCTGTTCTATTTTTGAAACCCAAAAGAAGCCGAACTGTCTAAATACTTCACGCTGGAACGCTCATACCAAAAGTATCGAGCGTGACTATCACTTCTGCGGTTAGTCTTGGATCGTTCCATGTCATATGGACCAAAATTTGGACCACACCCAAACAGGTGATAGACTTACAACAGGTAGAATGTAGTCTTAGTTGGGATCTAATTTTAAGTCCACATCCATGATCTAAGTGTGAGTAATTCTGATCAGTTTCAGATTAAACAAAAATAAAGTTCAACGACTACTTTCCGAAAGTTGACTGCTCAGATTTGCTCCTTCGTATGACACCGTAAGGCAATTGACATAAACATGTATGTTGTCTATCTCATTTGGAACGGTAGAGTTTATCGTTAAAAATTATGCAAATAAATACACTAAAAATTGTTGAATTTTTAAAAACTTTTGAATAGAAACCTTTTTCCATATCAATTCCTTCGCGCTCCTTTTGGGAGATCAACCGACCCGCGCGCATTTTATATTACATGACATATGGTAAAATTCTCGACATCTTTTTACACTTTTCTTTACCATTAAAAATCGAAATTGAGAATAATATCCTCAATCGAGATATGAGAAGAAGGAAACATTTCCTTTACATTCCATGTAAAACCATGCCCTTACTTGAAAAAAAACCTCCGTCACTTTGACGTTGAACTTTACAATCCATTTAAAAAAAATTACTCTCTCATACACAATGTCAATGGATCGGTCGCACTGTGCTCGATTGCCATTCAATAAACCAATCTTTAACTTTGCAGCAACGCGTTTTGCGTCAAATTTGTAAATCCTCAATCACAGACAATGACATATGATACGTAAGCTTTTCATACATATAAATTTCATTTTGATTGATTCATTTTTAGCTCCGTCAATTTTCATGTCAAATCATGCTTCATGTCCCATTTTAGAAGCCCGACCCTATGGAAAGCCGTTGGTGACTTTATTCACGTGCCCCAGACGTATGGAACGCGGCACACGTCTGCTAAATTGACCAATCACCGCCCGTTATTTAGCAGGCGCGTGCAAGGTGCGATAGCACACGCCTGTTACTTTGCCAGACGGATGCGCAGAACGATCGTAAATTGAATTTTAAGACAACCAATCAAGTCCGCTGTTACAAAGCTGCTCAGCTCAGTACGTGCGGGGCCTGTTCGCTATTACAAAACTGCTCAGGTCAGTACATATTGGATGGGGGGACACACCCACGGCCAGGCACGGATCCAGGGGGAGGGCCGAAGGGGTCTCCCCCCCTCCCCCGCCAAAAAGAGAGAGAGAGAGCTAGAGAGAGAAGGAACAGAAGGGAAGGGGAAAGAGGAGAGAAAGGAAAGAAAGAAGAGGAAAGAAAAGAGGGGAAAAAAGAGATCGGCGGGGGGGGGGGGCGACTGAGGGCCTTGCCTCCGAGGCTGTTGACCCCTTCCCCCCTCCCCCCAAAAAGAGAGAAGGAAGGAAAGGGAAATAAAAAAAGGAGAAGAGGAGTCAAAGGGAAGGGGGGGGGGAAAGGAATAAGAAAAGTAATGAAGGAGGATTATCAGTTACGATTTTCTCGCCAACAATTTGTTGATCCTCAGGGGGGAGGGGGGCGGGGACAAAAAAAGAGAGTAGGAAGGGAAAAGGAAAGAGGAGAGCTAAAGGGAACAAAAAAAGGAAAGAAGAAAAGAAACAGGTGCAAAGAAAGGGAGGGGGGGGGGGTCAGATGCAATTAATCCAGCCAACAACATGTGGTTCGAGTAGGGGGTAAGGGCCTTTGCCTCCCCCAGCAAACTTTAAAAAGAGAGAAGGAAGGGAAGGGGAAGGGAAAGAGATGAGAAAGGGAAAGAAAAAAATGAGGAAGAAGAAATGTAGGGGAGATCAGTTGCGATTTTTCCCGCCATCAAGGTGTGGATCGGGGGCGAAAGGCCCTTGTCTCCCCCTCCCCCCCCCCCCCACAGCAAGAGAGAGAGAGAGAGAGAGAGGGAGGGAGAAAGAAAGAAGGGAGGGAAGGGGAAGGGAAAGAGATGAGAAAGGGAAAGAAAAAAAAGAGGAAGAAGAAAGGTAGGGGAGATCAGTTGCGGTTTTTCCCACCATCAAGGTGTGGATCGGGGGCGAAAGGCCCTTGTCTCCCCCTCCCCCCCCCCCACAGCAAGAGAGAGAGAGAGAGAGAGAGAGGAGGAGGGAGAAAGAAGGGAGGGAGGGAATGGGAAAGAGGAGAGGAAGGGGAAGAAAATAAAGAGTAAGAGGAAAAGAAAAGGGGGAAAAGATATGGTTTCGCGCTCATCTCGCCTCCCCCAAACGAGACCAAGCGCGAGATACGCCACTAGACACCACTGGCGTACTAATTCGAAGGGGGCAGCCTCCCCCTTAAGTGGTTCATTTCTAATTCGATTTCAGTGATTTACAAATGTTGTAAAATGACATAATTTTTTAGGAAATTATACTGTTTTATGAGTTTGTTGGAAAATGACGAATTCCGAAAGTTACAGTCAGGCGAGAAATATGCTTATTTTGAGGTCTGCACGTCAAGGCTCGCGGAACATAAATTGGTGTGGAGTCTAGGGGCGGAACCCCTGGAAGCTCAGGGGCAATGGGCATTCATTACGTTCAGATGAGAATATTTTGATACCTTATTAATGACACGGGTGGGTCACTAATTGGCGTGGGGTCCAGGGGCTGAGCCCCAGGAAACTCAGGGGCTATCGGGGCATTCATTACGTTCAGATGAGCATATTTTGATACCCCAGAAACTCAGGGATTTTTAGGTATTTTCTAACGGTCAGATAAGCATTCAGGGGCATGCCTTAGGGCCCTTGGTGGGGTCAAGAGGGTGAAGCCTCCGAAATTTTTATTTAATTACGGTCAGTTGATCATATTTGAGACTTCATTATTTTCTGACATTGGCAGGTCACAATTTATTTTTCTTACTTTCTCCCTACTTCTCTTGAATATACTTTTTCAAAATAGTGGGGGGACCCATGCCCCCGAGCCCCGCTGTGCCGCGAGCCTTGAAATGTAGACCTCTAAATAAGCATACTTCTCGCCTGACTGTAACTTTGGGAATTCGTCATTTTCCAACAAACTCATAAAACAGTATAATTTACTAAAAGTTATGTCATTTCACAACATTTGTAAATCACTGAAATCGAATTGGAAATAAACCTCGTTTTATTCTTATTTGGGGGAGTACGCCAGTAGTGTCCAGTGGCGTATATGGCGCTTGGTCTCGTTTTGGGGGGGGGGGGGGGAGGAGCGCAAAAGCATGTTTTCCCCCTTTTCTTTTCTTCTTCCTCTTTATTTTATTTCACTTTCTCTCCTCTTTCCCTTCCCCGATCTTCCTTCTCTCTCTCTCTCTCTCTCTCTCTCTCTCTCTCTTTTTGTGCTGAGGGAGGAGGGGAGGCAAGGGCCTTTCGGCCCCGCGATCAACACGTCGTTGGCTGGATTAATTGCAATCTCCCCTCCTTTTCACCCTTTTCTTTTTCTTCTTCCTCTTTTTTTCTCTCCCTTATAGCTTTCCTCTTTTCCTTTCCCTTCCTCCTCTATTTTTTGGGGGGCGAAGGGGGGCTGGAGGGGAAGGCAAGGCCTTTCCCCCTCCCCCGATCCCCTTCTTTTACCTCTTTTCTTATCTTCTTTTTCTTCTTTCTTTCCTTTCTCTCCTCTTTCCCTTATTTTCCTTAATCTCTCTCTTTTTTTGTCGGGGGGGGGGGGGGGAGGCCCCTCGCCCCTCCCACGCCTGGTAGCACACACTTTAGCAGTCATGCAGTCATGTAAAACAAACACTTGCAAACTATTATTTTGTTTTAATCTGAGAATGCTATTATCTAGATCTGTTAGTGTTAAGAATAAATCATTGTCAAAATCATTCCATAAACTGGGGTAAATAGGCTACCTTTATGACCAACATCGTATTATTATAATTTGATTGCTGGGACCTCAGGGAGAACAGCATAAATACTGATGAGGCTACCCTGGGTAAACAAGGCAGTATTATTATTATTATTATTATTATTTTTATTATTACACATATCTTAAACATTCAAATATTAAAAACAAACAAAGAACAGAAGTATAAAGAAGAAAAAAAAAAATGTACAAATAAAGATACTACCATCCACCCCCCCCTCCCCCCATTATCAGTTATTATTTCCAATCAGCGTTAAACAAACACGTAGAGTTATGTAAATATATATTTAAGCGTACGTAATATATAAACACTATCAATTGTTTCAAATATTATAGAACTCAAACAGTAAATCATATTGGGATTGCATTACCCCGTTGTACGCTACATGACGCGAAAACCTTCAAGGCCCGAGAGTGTTCAAGCTCCCTATCCCCCAACAAGACACAATTTTAAAGCGCCCCTCCCCCCCCCCCCCCCCCCCTCCTCCTCTCCGAGCAGTAACTAGGCTTGTAGTCCGGTCAGCTCCGTTTGGTATCCTGAGGTTTTGAGAATTCCAGTGTCATGTACAAACGAAAATCTTGAAAATTTTCATTGGCTAAAATTGTATAGTTTTTGGGTGCCTGGAGATGGTAGGTCCATAAGTTCTAATAAAAGCTCCGTTCACATATGCCTTCCGGTCACACAACCGTATCTTATTTAGCTAAAAACCTTGAAAATCTAACTTCCTTACTTACTTGGAAAATATATCGTGCAATATTGTATATTTATGAAAAGCTTGAATGTGGTATAACCTAAAGGGTAAATCCACTTCAAAATAATTCGCTTTCAATAGATGCAGAAAAACAAGAGGAGCAGAGCAAAAAAAATGAGTAAAATCGGATAACTAATAAGGAAGTTATGATTTTTTTTTAAATATGAAAAGCTATGGAACAATGGAAATCACTACACAAATTGCCAATGTGGTTATCAGTTTGTGACGCCATTGCCTCACTATTTATCAATTGCTTTATATATTTTTATCCCATTAATTTCCCTCTTTATCCCCAAAACTTGATTTCCCCATGCCTTTGCCCAAGTTATATGATTTGTATCGTATTGCGGGCATGACATTTCACAAGATCTTTTATAAACTTTGTAGAATTGAGACTATTTTCAGAATATTGTATATTCATAATTATTGACTTTTATATAAATAAATTTAGAATTCACATTTTTCATGATTTAACTGAAAACAATTACTCTATATTAGATTATTAGTGCATCCAGACAAAAACATATTATTATCAATATGACTTGGATGCTGGTGTTAGGAGATGAGATTCTCAGGGGGAAAGTGAGAAATGTATATTACCAATAGAAAGAAAACGATAGGAGGATAGCGAGGCAATGACGTCAGGCGCGGATCCAGGGGGCCCGAGTAGTCCTTGCCCCCCCCCCCCCGCAAAAAAAAGAGAGAGAGAGAGAGAGAGAGAGAGAGAGAGAGAGAAGGAAAAGAAGGGAAAGAGGAGAGAAAGGGAAAGAAAGAAGAGGAAGAAGAAAAGAAAAAAAGGGGGGGGGGAAGAAAAGATCGGGGTTGAAAGGGTCTTGCCTTCCAGGCTGTTCCCCCCCCCCCCCCCCCCAAAAAAAAAGAGAGAGAGAGAGAGAGAGAAGGAAGGAAAAGGGAAAGAGGAGAGCTGAAAGGGAACAAAAAAGAGGAAGAAGAAAAGAGAAGGGTGAAAAAAGGGAAGATCTGTTGCTGTTAATCCCGCCAACAGCGTGCGGAGCGGGATGGGGGCCGAAAGGCCCTTCCCCCCCCCCCCCCCGGTCAACCTATAAGAGAGAAAAGGAAGGGAAGGGAAAGGAAAAGAGGAGAGAAAGGGAAAGACAAAAAAAGAAAAGAAAAAAAAGAAGAAAGGTAGGGGAGATCAGTTGCGATTTTTTCCCGCCAACAAGGTGTAACGGAGGGGGGGGGGAGGGGGGTGGGCACTGGTGTACTGATAGGGGAGCGGGGCGGCTTGGTGGAAATAAAATTCAAACGTGCTTTATTTCTAATTCCATAACGGTGGTTTACAAATAATGCTAAAATGACATAATTTTTCCGAGATTTGTCCTCACTTTTTAGTAAATTATCTATATTTTTGTATGCGTTTGTTGGAAAATGACAAATTCCTAAATTTAGAGCCAGGCAAGAAATATGCTTCTTAAAGTGCCTACATGTCAGGGCGCGCGGAACGGCAGGGATCGGGAGCCTCGAGCCCCCCCCCCCCCCCCACACACACACACAAGAGTATATTAAAGAGAAATAGAAAGAAAGGGAGCAAGAAAGAAAGAATGGTTAACTGCCTGTGGCACAAACTAATAGATTTCACCCTGGATTCCACCTAGGGCCCTAAGGCGGGCCCTTAGTTGCTCATCTGACGGTGATTTATTGCCTTAAACCCCTGAGCTTCCGGGGCCGGGGTGGGGCAGTGGGGGCGGTCCTCCCTTAAACGCTGGCCCCAAAAAACAAAAAAATAAGAGAGAGGAGAGAAAAGGAAGAGGACGTAGGAAGAAAAAGGAGCAGACAAAGAAGATTTTTGAAGGATTAAAATAAGAGTCGAGAACGGTACAACGAATCGTCTTCTTTCTCTAATAATTTATTGAAACGTCAAAGCTTCCGCGCTTCGTGGAGGAGGATGGGGGAAGCTCGCCCGTCCCTGTACCCACCCCCTATGACGTGACTGCTGGTCACCATTACGTACCAATATTTGGCTCGCATAATTTCAAATTTGGGCCCCCCCCCCCCCACCCCTAAGAAATCCTGGATCCGCGCCTGAATGACGTCACAGACTCATGAGTGAGTACTAGTTATCCAATTTTGCAAACTTTTAGTTTGATTGGTTTGTTATTAATTTTTGAAGTGGACTTCATGCCCTTTAAGTCCATACAACCCCCTCTCTGTTGATTCCTTCCTTTGCTGTGGGTTAGGGACATGATAAATCAGCTCCTAGATGTCAACGCTGTTACACCCCACCGCCCCCCCCCCGTGAAATAAACACAGGCTACGCCATCTATGAACTACTTGAACGAAAGTTGTCGGTAATATGTACTTGCACTACGTGGTCAGACTGATGGGGGGGGGGGGGTTCGCGTTTCGGGGTCGCTATTCATAACATGGGTTGAGGGTCGCTTTTCTTAAACAATTAAATGAAAATTAAATTAGCAATAAACAAAATGATAATAAGAAAGCGAAATAATGGATAGGGAACCCCCCACGGCTGTGGCGTAGGCGCAGGGGGGGGGGGGGAGTCGCCACATGGCCCCGAATATTTGTAGAAAACATTTATTGAAAACGTACATTTCTGAACAAATAAAGAAAAAAGGCGTGCCCCAATAATGTACGCGACCCATCATCCTGCCCCTCCCCCCAAAAAAAATAAATCAAAAAATCATTACGACCACGCTGTGCCATTCGGTCCACCCTCCCCGCAGTATTCCCTTGGTACGAGTAAACAGCGGGGGCTAGGGTACGTCGCCGCCCCCAGAAATAAAAAAACACACAAAGAAAATGCAATAAATTATCAATTCATTGCATTTGGCCCCGACCCCTAACAAAACAAAATTCTCTATGTGGGCATGCCTTGAACCATAATGCATGGTCTACATTATTATAAGAACAGTTTCATTATCAAATCGAATAAACACTTACATACAAATAATGTTATATATGTTTTGTTCTTATACACATCATATTCATACCCAATATGGTGATCAGGGGCGTCGCTATACCTTTTTCAGTGGGGGGGGGGGGGGGGGGTGTAGAGGCCAACGATTAACGACAAAACTAGCCACCAATTACCGACAAAATTAAATTTCCAATATCTACAAATTTAACCCTATAACCCGGGGCCGAAGGCTAAATTGTTTTTCCTATGGACTATCGATAGAACTTGCGTATGCGCAAATGGTCATTTTCCACGACGACACAAATGTACGAATTATTTCGTCAACTTAGTCAGTATTCATAGCTATATATTTTAATGCAGACACGGAGCTAGGATCTTATTTTAGGGAGGGGCGGTAGTGAGCAAGCGAATCACTTAAAAAGGGCGCGGGGGTGTGGGTGAAAGGCCTCCCGCGCGAAGCGCGGAAGCTTAGACGTTTCCTTGAATTATTAGAGAAAGCAGACGATTCGTTGTACCGTTTTCGACTCTTAATAAGCCCTAATTGTCTGAATTCAGTTTCCCCCTTTAGCGCGAAGCGCGGAAGCTTTGACGATTCATTAAATTATTAGAGAAAGAAGACGATTCGTTGTACCGTTCTCGACTCGTCTTAATGAAGTTTTCCCCTTCCGCGCGAAGGGCGGAATTTTTGGCGTTTCATCACAATATAGAGAAAGGAAAACGATTCGTCGTACCGTTGTTGACTCTTAAACCTCGTTTGAATTCAGTTTCCCCGAAAATTTGAAACCTCTAATTTCTTTAGCTGATATTATAGGAAAGTAAACTTCGAGAAAATACAAGTACAGTAGTTGACGTCACTCTCGCAGTCGTCACAGCGGATAAAAAGTCACAGTTCGTAGGGAAAAAAACTTGTCGGCCGACCGACAATAGGGGGTTTTCGTTTGTCACGTTGACATAGTCGACGTCTAATATGTGACGTCATTTCCGCGATCTGCGCATGCGTCGGGTCGTCTGGCGTCGTCAGGCCACATTTGCGAACCCGTTCATCGATGATTTGAGGTTCGTCAGAAAACTAGTGACCCGTCGTCAGAATGACGTCATCTTGCTACATCGCAGCGTAAATCAGAAAGTGAAAACAGAAAGAGAAATTGATAAAATGATTAAAAAACAAAAAATAACATAAGGAAAGACAGAAAAAAAGTGTGATAGAATGATAAAAACAAAGAATAACATAAGAGAAGATGATAGAAGGAAAAAACAAAGGCTAACATAAGGGAAGACAGAAAGAGAAGGTGAAAGAAGGGAAAAAACAAAGAATAACATAAGGAAAGACTGAAGAGAAAGTGTAAGAAGGAAAAAACAAAGAATAACATAAGGAAAGGCAGAAAGAGAAGGTGAAAGAAGGAAAAAAACAAAAAATAACATAAGGAAAGACAGAAAGAGAAGGTAAAAGAAGGAAAAAACAAAGAATAACATAAGGAAAGACAGAAAGAGAAGGTGAAAGAAGGAAAAAAACAAAGAATAACATAAGGAAAGACAGAAAGAGAAGGTAAAAGAAGGAAAAAAACAAAGAATAACATAAGGAAAGACAGAAAGAGAAGGTGAAAGAAGGAAAAAACAAAGAATAACATAAGGAAAGACAGAAAGAGAAGGTGAAAGAAGGAAAAAATAAAGAATAACATAAGGAAAGACAGAAAGAGAAGGTGAAAGAAGGAAAAAAACAAAGAATAACATAAGGAAAGACAGAAAGAGAAGGTGAAAGAAGGGAAAAAACAAAGAATAACATAAGGAAATACTGAAGAGAAAGTGAAAGAAGGAAAAAACAAAGAATAATATAAGGAAAGACAGAAAGAGAAGGTGAAAGAAGGAAAAATCAAAGAATAACGTAAGGAAATACAAAAAGAGAAAGTGATAGAATGATAAAAACAAAGAATAACTTAAGAGAAGATGATAGAAGGAAGAAGCAATTATGAGGAAAGATAGAAAGAAAAATGATAGAATGATAACAACAACAATAACATTAGGAAAGACAGAAAGAGAAAATGATAAAGAATAGACAATGGAAAGATAGAAGAGAAGATGGAAGAAGGAAAAACAAAGAATATCATAAGAAAAATAGAGAGAGTATAATAGAATAATAAACGAAGAACAAAATAAGAAGTGAAAGAAGGAGAAAATGAATAAGCGCGTGCGGGGCCATTACGTCATCGTGTAGAGAACGTGTGTCAACTTAAAACGAAAAGGGTTATAAGGTAGTGAACAGGACGGGTGTCTGACGTCAATTTGCATCGTTAGAGGACGTGAACGCCGTCCTCGTCCACACAAACGAAAAGCCCCTAATATACATCTCACCGACTTCAAACTTCTGCATTGATATAATATAGTACACGAGGATCGAGCAAGAATACCGACACAGCTAGTCGACCCGACACAGCAACATTATTTACCCGTGTCTTTCTTGCTCCCTCGACGAGACGACTCCACCCAACGACCCCCTTCTCTCTTTTACTCCCACTCCTCCTCTCTCAGGCTCTTACCTCCCCTCTTTCCCCTCTCTTTCATCCCCCGTTTCTTTTCTTTCCCTTTTACTCTTTTTTCTTCTTTTTTTCCTTTTCTTTCTTTTCTTTTCTTTCCTCTCCTCCCTCTTTTTCTTTTTTCTCTTTCTTTCTTCTCTTTTCTTTCCTTTCTTTTCCTTTCTTTCCTTTCTTTTCCTTTCTTTCTTTTCTTTTCCTCTCTTTTTTTCTTTTCTTTCTATTTCCCTCTCTTTTTCCCCTCCCCCTTTTCTCTTTTTTCCCGACGGCAGCGCAATTTTCCCGACAATATCCTGACAGGTGGGGGGGGGGTGTCGCACCCCCGTACCACCCCCCCCCCCCCTTTGGAGACGCCCCTGATGGTGATTCGTTATACCCTAACTCTAAATTAAACCTTCATTGTACCTAGGTAATCTCATCTATATAAACGCGCTAATCTATTATCCTCTCAGATTTAGAAATAATAATACTAACATAGAAATATGTTGTATTCCTCCAGCACACAACATATACATAACCTCAGGTGTAAATATCGTTTTAGGAAAACGAGCTTATCAATCAATACTGCAATCCGCATGTGATTCACCTATAATTATTGCACTATTATTATGCTTCGACTACCCATATGACATATAACATTGAAATATCAAGGAATCATAAACTATATATACAAGACAAGAAATATAGACTAAAGAATATTGATTTTCTCTAAGAAATGTGATAACTTCCACTTAATATGCAATATACAGCAATACATGTTGTATTATAAGCCAATCAACATCCAAACATCAACCCTTAAATACAATTAGGCCTATGGGATAATTATGAGCAGGTTTATTCGATTGAAAACTACCAAATAATAATGGTCAGACAATCCCTTGTGCCAAGCAAATGCAAACTCTTCACAGTGTTTCCAACTTCTAAGCTGAGCTCTTAAGCAAACATGCCTCCTATCACTAATCCCCCTGTCCTAGCCCAATGGTGACTGTTGCTCAACAACACAACATTAACGAGAATATTGGGGAAGAAAGGGAGAGAAAGAGAGAGTGTGTGTGTGTTCCCCTACCACGGGTGAGGTTGACCTCTGTACAGACTGACCCAAGATAGATAAGGGAGAGATGGAAAAGGGGGAGAGATCTACTCTGTTGTTCCAACACTATGTATATACACTGGATCATGCACATTATCACAATGGCACTGTTGCATAGTATATCACCTAATTTGCAATTAGAGTAGGTTCTTAATGATATATTTTAAATCTGGAAACTACCATTCATGATATAAGACTTACCTTTTCTTTATCAACCCTAGACTAGCTTTATAGTATTTACAAACTCCAATACTAGGTGGAGGATAAACGTTCATATAGCAGTTCGGTACCTCGTTTATAGTTTGACATACTATTCTTTGCATCAGAAAGTTCCAACCTCAATGGAAGTACTCGTACAATGTATACTTCTTTTCTGACATAGATATCAAAGTCGATACTTTTAAGAACGGTAAGAGTACCACGTGCGTCGATCACCACGTGCCCGGCACATTTTTGCTTGTCTGCGCTGCATGCACTCACCGTACACACACATTAAACTCCATATTAAACAAGGTATCTGATTGGTCGATCAATTCCAGACGCATGCGCAGTAAACAGCATCCGTCTGGAAAAAGGCACACGTGTGCTAATAAAGTAACAGGCGTGTGCTATCACACCTTGCACGCGCCTGCTAAATAACAGGCGGTGATTGGTCAATTTAGCAGACGTGTGCCGCGTTCCATACGTCTGGGGCACGTGAATAAAGTCACCAACGGCTTTCCATACGACCCAGGGTTTTGTGCCAGCTAGCCCTGTATGCATGTACGTAATGTTATGCATTATACAAATAACGCACGTCCCAGAGTGCAATAGCGGTGAATGCAGTACGCGCGAGGTTTCTTTAGATTGGTGCCGCTGTGCAACGAGCCGCTTGCGGCGAGTTGACAGTGCGAACCATCTGAAGAAACCGAGCGTTTACTGCATTTACGTTTTGCACAACAGGGTCAAGTGCGTTATTTGTTTTATAAAATAGCGACACAAATAGCAAAAACGAAACTTTAGATCTAATAAGTTAGAGTCTACGAGAGTTCGATCTAGATCTAGATCTAGAGTTATGTTGGTTCTACTTCTAATTAACAAAAGTTAGACTAAGACCTTGCAGGCTTACCAAAAAGTCAATGGGATTCATTGCCTTGATTAAAAATAAAATCCATACAGTGGGTCTAGTGACGAGTCTACATCAGACAGCTGAAATTCCTGGCTTCATTATAAAATCCAAAAGTCAAAACAGGCCTAAATCCAAGGCAAAAGTAAAATAAAAATTTGCTTTTTAATAATACCCCGCTGGCCGCTCTAGCTAGCTAGCTAGAGCTAGCTACGCGTACGTTGCGCTGGGGATCATGGTGGAGCGTACAATATTAGCTACGCGTAGCCTAGCCTACAATAATTGCAATGCAACTCGAGGGAGCGCGTACTACACGTACGCGCGCGCACTGGATCTCCATGGTCACGCGTACGCACCGTGCAATATAACTTTTTACTGCGCTTTTTCTGCACTCATTTCTGCAAAATCGTGCTTGCATCAAAATTTTTTCAATGCCATGTGACGCGTATTGACCAATCACGATGCTTAAAATACTAGAGCCATTTTATAAACACATATAACTGAACATGCATAAGTACAGTACATGTACACACGCAGCGCAGCGCGTACCAGCGCACTGCACTACATTTCATTGGGTCAGTACCATTATGAAAATAGGGGAACAATGAGTGGGATGGGTTTAGTGCCGTCACAATAAACTTGCGCATTACACGCGTACGTATAATTAGAGCAATTTATGCACCCCCAAGAAATAATGAATACAGCCCGACCTCTCTACACACAGAACTGCACAGATACCGCACAGTCCGGTCAAGGCGGTACGCGTAGCGTTAAACTGCCAAATTTACAGAAATTGTGAGGAGCGCTTTTGCTATGAAAGGAATTGATATGAAATAGTCGCTCAATATCAGAAAATATTATAGAGAGTACTTTGATAGCAAATAAGAAATTGAAGAAACAAAACCAAGACAAATATTCACACCATCATTTTTCCAACAAATTACCATTTTCATAGATTTTAAAATGCATGCTGCTAAATCATTTACATTAGTTTACATTTATTATACATCTAATAACTAATACGATTGAGGTGTACGTTTGTTTGTTTGCTCGTTTCTTTCTTTCTCTCCAAACCGAACGGCCAGTAATATTGACATAAATATGAACGATTAAGAAAAACAACGACTATAATGGTGAATACTGACGAACAACGTGCATAACATTGCAACATTTCGCTCACGGTCACATGGTTTGTCACGTGACGTAGTTCCGGAATCCCACCGACCTCATCCATCCAGTCTGTCAAGTCCGCAGTGTTTGTTCATGACGTGATGTTACACAAGTTCCGTTCGACTTTTCTATTGACGTAAGTAAATCACTTTGGAAAATCCACTGTCGTAAACACCGTATTCCTCCTCATTATCACTTTAGAATATACAAACAAATTTACTTTGAAACAGCTGAATGCCTCTTTAAATTACTATAGAGCAAACAAGCAAACAATCACTCATTGGACAGAATAATACAAACACCGACATCAGCAAATGATTTCAACCACCATTTCCGATTTCAACTGGTGACGAAAATCATTTAGAAAATAAATATCAGATTTTTCTGTATAACTCATCAACTACATAAAATATGGATTTTTTTCCTTCACATCTATCCAATAATGGTCCGGTTAAGCATTGCTTAAGATGCCAACCTTTTGTTATTCTTTATTTATTTAGGTTTTATTTCCACTTTAACTGCATATGAAAAGAATTTACAAAGTAATGCATATATAAAGTAACAAAACATATAAATGTATTCGAGAGATAATTGGTATTAAAACAATAAAAACGATCATGCAAGTCATGGCTAGTAACTTCTTGCTTTAATGAGGAGGAAACCTTAGAATAAGGTTCCCTTGAACAAAGTAATCACGGGACTTTTGAACAATGTGTACACGTATAGACCTACACTATAGTATGTAACTCTACTCCTCTCGGATAAGTTACATTCATTTCTGCTTTTTAGGTGTAAGAGAATATCGGGGAATTTAGGCCGATAAAATTGTTAATGATGCATTTCGTAAATATCGTTGTAGTTCTTTCAACAATTTTGGCTTTTCGGACTTTCCCTTTAAAATCACTAGATTGTGATGTCCTTTTGGTCGGTTCTGGAACACGATCAACGTTTTATTTCCGTTTATGCTTGCGATTGTGAAACAAAGAAAGAAACAGTCAACTGCTTAACTGCACGTAACTAGGCAAAAAGTGCGTATTCATGTTCCTGCACGCATACAAATTTATTGTTTCATTTGAAAATACAAAGTTTAAAACAGAATGTTAGAAATGCTTGGTAATCTATATTCTGTTTATAGTATTCGTTAATTACTGGTCATGAGACTCTGTGTCGTACTTGTTTTGCAAGAGTTCCGACGGATTTGAATTACAAATTTCCTGAAAAACACAAAAAATATCATCAATTCTTATCAATCGTATAGTCAATTTGAATGACATTCATTTCAAGATCACAACTCGCATGCCAAAAGAAAAAGGAAATTCGACGATTCATTACACGTATTTAGCGATATTTCCCCCTCTAAATTTGTTATTTTTAGAACCGTTCTAGGGTTACGTAAATGCACCTCGGGAGAAATAAAGTTTTAGCAAATCGTGACATGTCGTCATCGCTGAATTATTTCTCAAATGACGTCATAACATCACGTGCGATTCTTCTTTGTTTTAGACTATCATCGACTAGACTGTGGGATGTACTTTAAAATTATAGTAATGATGTAAAGAGAAAGTTGAATTCTGGGGGAGAGGTGAAAAATAATTTGTGAGCGTTATCATTGTTATTATTCAAGTGTAGAAGAACATCAGAGAAAAAATATTCCTTGAAAAGCATGGCTCTTCAAATGCCTTTATATTCTAAATATGACTTGTAACAGCTTAAAAATGAGGCCCGATTTGTATGCCACATGTTTGTGTAGTCCCATCTTTCTGTGTACAGTGCTTGTTTCTTTACCTAGACAGGGCCAAATTTCTTATCATTTTGATGAATCCAGAACCTTGCAGTACACACCAACACTTATATGCTACATGATCAACGTTTTCTGATCGAGTCCACACCTTTTCTTTCACAATGCAATCTTATGACCAGAACTCAACTTTATCTTTAAAGATACATTTTGATTATTGCTGTTTTGACACCTGGTTTATGCAAGATCTTATACAGTTATTATTTCAAATAAATCTTGATTGAAATAAAGAACAAACAAAAACGAATGAGAAAAATATAGGTAAATGATAAACCCAGAGAATAGTTACGTAACTATGTTTGAATGTCGAAATTTCTAAACAATTTTGAATTTCAGTATTCATTTCAGAGACTTACTTTACCGCCCCCCCCCCCCGCAACCTTATAACATATCGCAACCCTCTAATTTTGTATTTTGTTACAGGTAAATGGTTCTTTTAGTATTATCAAATGTAATTCTATTATGCCAGAACTCAGAATATCCAAATGAGAAACTATTGGCGTACAATTACAGTTGTCTAACATAATCTGCGTCTTAAGCAGCATATACATACACATTCTTTCCCCCATTTTTTCCATCGTTTATTCATTGAATAATACAAATAAAACACACAATTATAATGATTACAAAGAAAAACACTATAGTTTTATTATACGTTTTGAACATAATTAATTTTGTCCCAAAGGTGATACTTTTCAACATCAGCTCTCCATAATATGTCCTAGATACATTTCGAATACGTTTGTAAAATGACATTTTTTTTGTGTGTATATAAAACTTAAGAAGCTAAACTTCATATTAACTTTTTTGAATTTATATGAACATATTAATTGCCTAAAATTATATCACTGTAATCAATTTTTTTCATTGTCAACATTATTTCTGTTTTTCTGAGAAAAATTAAGAAATTCTTTAGTCGTAGTTTCCCCAATATACTTTATGATTCCGACATTAAACTATTGTAAGTATCTAATTACGTCAATTGAAGAATACAAAATCTTCCCTTATTCATTACATTCTTTTGATTATTCTATATACTTACATACCAAGTATGATAATAAGAGAGAATTTTCTCCTACAAATGACATTTCCAAAGTTGAACGTGACAACATAGACAAGCACACATAAAGTAACAACATTATTTTGTTAATTGATTCATACATGCGCCAACTATTCAACTCGACAAGTCGTCTTACTGTTTACTGAGATTATCTTTGTAGAAGTAATATTTGAAGCTCGTATGTTGAACACATGTACCTTCTTTTGACATTAAAAGCACAACATGATTTGGTGATATTAAATTTGCATGTACAAAAACAATACAGCTCAGATTGAAACAAGTTGGGAAAGTAGTCTTTTATTAATGTGGTATTCTGTCCATTTGGTCGTTATAAAGCGGGATTAACGTAATATGTAAATAATGTACAGTCAACAACTAAATTACTCATATATACCCTTACCAATGTTTGTAATTGTATAAGTATATGGAAAATTAATTTGTCCCGATTTATGTATTTTGTGAATGTGACATAATTATTAATGTTTAAAGTATTCACCAAAGTCTCTAATTCAACTAATTTGAGTTACAAAAATAAAATTAATAATTTAGTTGTCAAGTGTATATCGTCTGTTTCGAGCAAGAAGGGCATTTACTAATACCTTTACACAGATATAACGGTCTTCTGGCTCTGAACAGACGAAATTATCTATATATCAAAATGATAATGAATGATAATGATAATTGATGTAAAGCATTACAGTTGTAGAGGCTTAATTTAAGAAAATATTATGATTTGATTAGGTTGTGAAGACTCGTTCAAATCAAAACGTAAATTATAAAGGAACCTGAAAAATTACCTGATATTAGTAAAATCCATTATATCCTTGTACGTTATAGGTTCCTCAAAAATTAAATTGTATCTTTTGATAATATATTCTCTTGCTCTCTCTCTCTCTCTCTCTCTCTCTCTCTCTCTCTCTCTCTTTTTCAGTTCCCTTTTCTCTCTCCCATTCTCCCTCTCTCCTTTCATCTCCTTTACTAGTATATTCTCTAATTTCTCATATCTCTCAATCTGTCTCTGTCTGTCTTTATCTATCTTTATCTCTCTTCCCTAGGCTTTTCTCTCTCCTATTCTCTCTCTTTCTCTCTCTCTCTCTCTCTCTCTCTCTCTCTCTCTCCTTTCATCTCCTGTACTGGTATTCTCTTTCTCCTATCTCTCTCTTTCTCTTTCTCTCTCTCTCTCTCTCTCTCTCTTTCTCTCTTCCCTTTTCTCTCTCTCCCATTCTCTCTCTCTCTCTCTCCTTTCATCTCCTTTACCAGTTATCATTTTTCTCTCTCACAGCCTCGTTCTCCTACCATGCCCATACACTTTCCTTCACTCTTGTATAGGCTCCCCCTTAAATCTCTTTTTGACTCCGTCTCTGTATTCATAAACAAAATCGTCTATCGACTTTAAATGTATATTCCCCCGATGAAGACCCTTTTTTCCTACTGAATAGTGCATTGACTTTAAAGGATTGGTAGAGTGTGAATAACATGAAATCACTGGCTGTTCCATACCAGTTCTATTATTGGCGTTGCTTGATTGCCGGTAAATTCATCTTGTTCAATTAACTTTCACTGGCGTCATGTTATCATCACCGAATATTACTTTCACCTGATTTCCCATAATCTGCACAATCCCCCTTTAACTAAAAATATTAGTATCCTGAATATTTAAAAAAAAAATCTTGCCCGAACTCGAATTGTGTAATAGAGTGGGTGTATAAAATGAAACAGAACTTGCCAGATAACGTGCTAGAATTTTCTTTGTCCTACCATAGACGTATGGTCCTACAGAAGTAATAAAAACTACCAAAAAAGTCAGGAAGTTTTCAACGCCAAATACAACATGTGGGCGGGGCTCCTGGGAGATGACGTCATCGTGATTGACATGCCCTTTGGCGAGATGTCTATCAGAGCTGAGCGCGCGAGCAAAGCGACAGCAAATCGTTGAAAATCGCATCAAGAAAAAACGCGCGAATAGAATTTCACACATGAATTGCAAAATACGAATCTTGCGAGGCGTTAAGAAAAAGTGTAAAATAAGACGACGGAGTTAGTGTTTTCTTTCCCTTTTTTTTCCTTCTTTGATGATCGTTGAATATGGAAAGAGGCAGCTGAGAATACACCAACGTCAAGATCGCGGAAAACAAAATAGAAATGAAGCTACAGTTGGTGAAACAAAATAGTACACTTACTACAGCGGAAACGTTGAGAGAAGGATGATTGAAGGAAGGAGAAATGGAGAAATAGAGAAAGGTGAAGGGATGGAGAAATCGAGAAAATTGAGTGACAGAAAAATAAAATGAAGATAAGAATAGAATGGTAATGTTCAAAGTAGAGAGAGGCAATGTGAAATGATGGAGCAGATTTAGATGAAGTCAGGATATGGTGAGACATTATGTGATGAAAGAGGCATACAAAATTAATGGAGAGAACTGAAAGCAAGAGAGAGAGAGAGAGAGAGAAAGAGAGAGAGAGAGAGAGAGAGAGAGAGAGAGAGGGGAGAGATTGAGGGGAGGGGAGAGGAAAAATGATGAGGGGGAGATGAATTTCAAAGAAAATGATGTACATGAAAAGTATATTTTGATGATGCACAAAAAAGTATAATAATGCCATACCGTGGAAAATGGAAAAGTTAGTATTAGCGCATTATTAATAGGCTATAGTATGGTCATTACCAGATATTAGGCAAAGAAGAACCGACAGAGTCTTTAAAAACAGAACGTTCCAGTACACGGGAAATAAGAAGGAAAGGGTTTATTGACTTGATATAAAATACAAATTTATTGATGTATGAAATCATAGAATGGCTTCATGTGATTGCTTCTAAGTGGCGGATCCGGGATTTTCAAAAGAGGGGGCGTGGGAAGTTTGTACACGCGTGCTTATGGGAGCTGGTTGGTCAATGATTAAAGGACGGGTTAATAATTGCACCACTCCCGCGCCTCCTCTCCGGATCCGCCCCTATTCCCGCTATCCGTATTTTCTTTCGATGCCACGCCCCCACAAAATGATTTTATAATCAACATTAATACTTGACCAGGTGCCTTGTTTCTTGTTACATCATCAATATTATGTTCTTTAATCTAACAAATCATATATTGCATGGAATAAACTATTAAAACCAATAAGGATACAAACAAGTTATATTTAGTGGTAAACATCGATGTGGGATATAAAGTGTATATTAACGTAATTGTATTTCATAGGTTTATGCTGATTGGTCCTTTTCGGGGAGGGGGTCTAAAACGTACATGTTCATCTCAATGTTATCAGAGTTTTTCAGACTTTTTGTCTAGATTCAATTGAGAAAAAAATACAAAAATATAAACTTGTCTGCTTCCAAAGTCAAATGATTGCCTAATAACTAGCTCATTTATTTATTTATTTATTATTCATTTGGCAATAGGCTACATCGGGATAAAACAATACATTCATGCACGAAAGGGGGAAATGATTGAAAACACTGGCTGCGTTAGCTAGATTGTGGCAGATATGAAATCATATTTAAACTACAATATGTTCAAATTCCGTTTCCATTAAGGCGTTTTACGTGGGATACTATAGCCAAGCTTCGTTTAACTGATAAAATACTGTACATTCGTATAAACATTTTGAATCGAATTTCGTTGTCTAATTTTAATTTTGTATAACACGATTCTGTTTTTGATGGAAGCTTGACTTTCCTGCTTCCTAAGTATTCGATGTTTCAAACGGTGGCCTAAATTAATCAGCTTCTGACTAATCGGACATAGTGATTGGCATATTAAACTTCAATAATATTCATATCCGTTTCCAGAAACCTGTTTAAAGTGGGATACTATACCCAATATTGTTTCAATGGTAAAATACTTCACTTTCTCACCCAAGGTCTAACTTTTGGTGGTTCACCACCTAGCACCAGGATACGGATGTAGGACAAATATAGTTCCTTTACTAGCTCACAAAGACTACTTATTTCAATAAAAGGAAAAGGGACACTGCATGCACCTTTGTAAAATTTTGCCTTATTATTACTTTTTAATCAATATTAATCAATTTTGATATTTCTAGCAAAGGAAGTGAGATCGGATATTAAAAGGTCAAATGAAGATTTCTAGGTAATACGGAACTCGAACCTCCGATCGTCGATTTGGATGCAATCGTGTGGTGGTGTCAGACTGTCTACTATACGAATCGATAATGATATCATCTTATTTTATTATTATTTTAGGACTTTCTTTTCGCCAACATGATGGAAATACAGTACCCCTTGCATGGTAAAATAAAAACGGTTACAAAGAATTATAATATTTCCTAGTTTGGAAGGAAAGCAAACTCCCTTTACATTTCTTGGTGTTTAGTGTATATACACTAAGTCTTCCAGTCTAAATAATTTATCTACAATTCTGCTTTGTGTAATTCTGTAAACAGTTGATTCTTTTTGTTTTGATTTTGTAAGTTTTTTATTTGACTTGTGATGAATAAAGAATTAAAAAAGAAACGTACACAATGTAAACCAGTTTATTAAATTTATTTAATATATTCGGTATTTTATGCCGTTCGGGAAAAAATCATATTCAAGACCAATATTTGGCATATTGCATGCTGCTATGTCAATCAAATCTCGGACAAGCGTTCTTTTAATGTAATGCAAAAAATGAGTTAAAACATATCGTATCATACAACATTGTTTATTTCGATAACCATAGCAAATAATTATCATATAAGATATCATTCTCTTAAATTATTTAGAAATTACTATTTCAGATGGTTTGGATTACCCCCAGAGGTGAAGAAAAATATTTACAAATATTTCGTATTGGATTATATTGACAGAATAATTATACTTCTCTTCGACAAAAGCAAATAAGTATGCTGACGTGATATAAAAACTAATTTATATTTTGTCCTCTGGTATGGTGTCGATTTTCATTTATATATTACGATCTCATGATGAAAATATCCATATAATGGGCAATATGCATTTGAAATGCATGTATTGTATAATGATTGCAATTAGACTAAAACAGCGCCAACCACAACGCCAAACCACATACACTATCCGCATTAGTGATAATATCAGCAAAGCTAGAGCAAATAAAAGAAATCTTTAAATAATAAGAACAACAGCAGCAAAAAGAACAGCAACCCCAGTGGCAATGGACTGTTGCCGGGGATACAGAGATAATGATTTGCCCCTCCCCCGATGTAATGGCAGTGAGAGGGTGAGAGAAAGAGAGAGAAAGGGGGGGGGGGAGAGGGGGAGAGAGGTAGAAAAGAGGGAAGACGAAAGGGAGAGGGAAGACAATTTGAAAATAAGATGAAAGGAAACTTTTCCATCAGTAGCGGTTCTACAGGGGGCTGGGGATTAGACCCAAATTTAGTTAAACTTCCGCTCCCCCCTGCCCCCTCCCCCCAAATATAAATAAATAGAATAGTAATAATTATTTTTAAAAACTTTATCTCTCTCTCTCTCTCTCTCTCCCTCTCTCATCCTCCCCCCTCTCTCTTTCTCTCACTCACACCCCCTCTCTCTCTATCTCTCTCTCTCCCTCTCTCATCCTTCCCCTCTCTCTCTCTCTCTCTCTCTCTTTCTCTCACTCACACCCCCTCTCTCTCTCTATATCTCTCTCTCTCCCCCTCTCACTATAATTAGCCCCTAGATGTATATATTCTCCCTTTCCTCTTACAAGACGTGCACTATACTTCAGTAATTCAACCATTTAAAAAAAAACTATATCCTTTTAATATCCTTGTATATCTTGAGGAAATGAAATTCGACTATCATCTATTATGTTTATGTTCATGCGTCCTTTTCCCCATTATCAAAGCAAGGGACTTTGTTTATCTATGCAATTTTTCCCATTCGAATTGAAAATCAAACTATCTTGTCGAATAACAATAATGGTGTAGTTTTCACCCTATATATCACTTTTTATACGGCAAATATTTGGATCTTATACTTAATCATAAGATTATGTTCCTTTCTAAATACGACCAGAATGCTTGCGATAGTAATAACATCCCTGATACGCCAGTGGCACACCAAAGCCTTGATCTATATAGAGAACATAATATTACTTCATAATTATCGTGAGTAGCCTTTCACAAAAATTGAGTGATGTTATTAGCTTCATCATAATTATCATAATCATGTATAAAACGCCGTTAATGTAATGGCATCAGCATATTGTCATTTTAATAGCTATCATGACTGCATTATGATATACAACTTGCATAGTGTGTCCGTTGAGTTTAAAGTTGAAAGATCAAAGACTATGTTCATACTCTATAACATATTTATGCACTATAATAAGAAATACATGTACTTGTTAATGGCGGATCCAGGATTCTAATGAAGGACCTGCTATGAAAAACAAGGACAACTATAATTATTATAGGGACTCTTATTTGTTGGACGAAAGTCCAGAGGTACCTCCCCCACTCCCACCGGACACACCCTCCCCCTGCTAAGCAAGTAGAGAGAGAAAGAGAAGGGGAAAACGCAGAAACACCCTCTCTCTGCTGAGCTAATATAATAGAGAGAGGGAGCGTACTTTCCATTTTTTGAAATTGTGTTGGAAGGAAGAAAGGTACCTGGGTACAGTAAAGGCGTTATAGTCAATATACCAAAATAATTCCTGCGGTCAATGCTTGATTTTCAATTGGTAAACGCATGAATAAGGTGTTTACCCAATAATCATCTAAAACAAAATTTCACTAAATAATTGTTTACCATTTACATGCAACGATAGCTTTTACTGAAGTAAACGTCAATTCCAAACATGAAATGACTCTATTCAGTCATTTAAAAAAGTGAAATATAAGGATTGGATTGTTGAATAAACAAGACCAAGTTAGCTGAAGTATAGCCACTTGATTTTCCCCAACTATACGCAATACGGTTAATGTGTTTTAGTTTCAATCACACATTACGAGCAATTAATTCTTCTTCCTTTTTTTCCCGGTGTAAGTATATTCCACCAATCATGCTGTTTTATTTTTCTCATTGTCAATATATTTTTTAAATTAACCGTTTTACCGACAAGAAGTTATATGACTCTAATTATTCAGGGAGCATGAGGAGACTTGTTACCCCCCCCCCCCCCCACCCCCCGGTCATGTCGAGTGGTAAAACAAATAAAAAGAAAGAAAGAAAAGGCGAGAAAAGAAAGAATGGAAAACGGAGGACAAAAAAGGGGGAACACGCCTAGAAGAATTCCCACACCTTTTCCCAAATCAGTACAGCCCTGTAAATTCACATTTCATTTTCTGAGTAGGACCGGTGCCCCCCCCTCCCCCCCACCGATCTTTACAGTGCCTCGTCAATAGGCGGAGTCAGGCTACGCCACTGTTAGGAATGTTTGATTAAAAAATTTACGCATTTAGATTCATCGATTGCATGCAACCGTCCTGAAAAGGATTTGTCATTAATGTCCTTAAATTAATCCGTGTGCACATGCATGCTTATCACTTGTTGCTCATGGTATGTTCTTTACAGGTAGTTACTTGCAAAGTTTCGTTTGATCATGTGATAATATTTCTAGGTCATCTCATATGGCTGTATGATGTGTTACTTGAATTCTTAGAAATGAAGTCTTCAGCAAAGTGATTTATGTTTCAGGTGTTCAAAGGTGATTTCCTCCTAATTTATTCTTCACCATCTGCATACATTCAGCCAGGTTACAAAAATACAGTAGTAGGAACTATGTCTAGTGGTTATCCAGAAATTGCTTTTTACAAATGTTACATCTACATGAACATAGGTGACAGTCTGTCAGTAACGCTTGGTGATGAGTTGCATCATGCTTTAAAGACACACTGTCCTACTTGTAGCTACTTGCTCCCTCTATATAGAAAACTTCCCCAATCGGTGCCTGTTGGTTCCCCCATGATCCTCTTTTTCTTATCTTAAATGAGAGCTGAGTTAATGAGATAGCCACCTGTCACAGTGACCTCGCTGGCTCGCTTGGTGGTCTAATCCCTTATGGCTGAAGTAGTAAAGCCTGCCTTTAAGACCTATGTTCCTTTTTTTAAAGACACGAAACAACCGGATTCATAAGTTCTGTCAGTTCTTCATTATTTTTACCGCCGAAAATCGTCCTCAAAACACCATTTAAATTTGCTATACCAAATATTCTGTGGATTGAGATGGATTGGATTGGATTGGATTTTAAAAAAAGACAATTAAAAAGGAATTCTACCCTAGTTTATTACCATCATTGTTCATAGGTAGTTAAGTGAATATTTCCCTACATATAATAAGTCAGTACAGTCAATAGCACGTGCATGTAGTCTGTAGTCTGTCTGTGCATCTGTGATATAAAGAATTGGATGTCCATTAACAAGTTGAAATTGAACGACAGTAAGACAGAGTTTTTTATTGCTGCTTCACCACACAATTTCAGAAAATTGCCAGACATAACTCTCACCATAGGAAATATTTCCGTAAAATCTACAGACACAATTAAAAACTTGGGCGCATTCTTTGATGTTCATATGAGTATGAATTCACATATTAACAATGTTAGTAGAACGGTCACTTTTCACTTAAGGAACATATCACGAATTCGTAGATATATTGATCAATCAACTTGTCATCATGCTGTAAGGTCTTTAATTCTCTCTAGACTTGATTATTGTAATGGACTTCTTTCCTCTCTTCCAAAGTTACATGTAAACCGTCTCCAGCGCCTACAAAACTGGGCAGCACGTCTTGTGTTTGAGGTCGGTAGAAGTCATTCAGCTCAACCATTAATTAATTCCCTTCACTGGCTTCCAATTCAACAGCGAATCATTTTTAAGTTACTCTTATATGTCTATAAATCATTGCACCACCTAGCTCCTAATTACCTGTCTAATTGTTTAACTTTATATACACCAAGCAGAAATCTCAGATCTTCAAATGATAACCTCCGTCTAAATTATCCAATTACACGTGTCCAAGCCGGGGATAGGACTTTCACGGTAGCAGCATCCAAAGGGTGGAATAATCTCCCCATGTCCATCAGACAATCTGCCTCTATCGATATTTTTAAGAAGGCTCTGAAAACTCATCTCTTTACATGAATTCTCCTCTATGTTTAATTATTTAATTGAATTAATTGAATTTAATATTTTATATGGAATATCTAATTGTAGCCTTTAATTATTACATGTAGTAAAGACCAATAATATTATTTGATGTTAGCGCTCTGAGCCTTATGGGAATGGCGCCCTAAATGTTTATTGTATTGTATTGTATTGTATTGTCACATGTATCCGCTACCCACTCGCAGGCACCCAAAATACCGTCGCTATAAACGCCAAACTCATATAGGGAAGGTCGTCTGAAAATACTGACGGATATTAGCAAGTTTTAGGTATCGAAAAGTGCATGACTTTGACATAGAAATATCATTGACAATGGCGGGCCGGGGGCCCCGCGGGGGTGGCAGGGGTCCGAGAACCGATAGAAAAATTGAACCCCCATTTTGTTGATGCTGTTGATGTTGTTGTTTTGCTTGCATGCTTATTTTTTTCGACACAATCATGACAATGTGCACAAGGTGTCTACCACGAGGTCTGGGATTCAAATCCTACTTTGGCACGAACTTCTTTACTGAGGCTTAACATGAATCTACATTGTGCCGCTCTCGATCCACCGAGGTAAAGTAAATGCTTACCCGGCAAGAACGCTTATAAATATTAGCAACAAAAATATAACACCTGACAAATTGCTGTCTACTTTAATAAAGTTGTAAACTTTTCTTTCTAGACACATTTTGTCCACCCCCCCCCCTAAAATAAACAATCCGGATTCCCCACTAATTCGGATCACTTAATGATTTTAATAGGATCAGTTGATGCGTCTTTTTTTTAATGAATAAAACTGTATCATATCTGTTTGGCCATTATTATACTATTTTACATGATTGCTACAATGTTCAGTCTTAATTATTGTCAGAGAACTGCCGCACATTTAGTTTTACAGTATACTCATAATATCGCTGTGATTTAAAAATAATCATCATATGTGTAATGAATGTATATAATACAGGATATAAACCTTCATATTCAATTATCCATTCCCCCATACCTACCCAAAAAGATAGTAAAAATCCATGAAGAATACAACGTATATAATACTTTCAAGTTTTTGTTCTTCTCCATTTTCAACTTATACAAAGACTCACTCTCAAAGCCATCATTAAACATAGCTCCTTGGCAATATAGTAAAACCCAATTGAATTATTTAAATAGAAATAGGCCTTTCAGGATCATAACATTCGCTTATTATTAATGAGCCACTTTGTATAATCCCCACTGCCCTAAAAAAAAAAAAAAAGTACCTTGAGGTCACACGCATAAATTCAGTAAAGCAATATTTGGAATTTGATAACGTATAATATAGTAAAGAAGTAACAGTTCTTAACGTGTTCACTATTTACAATAATCTGTTTGTAATAATCCATATTCCTTTATCATTTTTGAAAATTTATAAAATGCAAACAAAACGAAACACTTTATATACACCGCTATAACAAGTACACCCTTGAAATTCTAACGGCTATCTTGCGCCGCATGCCTCGATCAGAAAACCAAATGTCCCGACTAGTCCGGTGCTTGTCTTAATGAAGTTTTCTATACTTGACATGGTTCCATATTTTTATTAAAGAAAACGTGCAGGACAAAGATAACATTGACAAAGGATATAGAATTAAAACAGGAACAAGGAAAACAAAGCATATTAGGATAGGCCTTGTTCGAAAACAAATCTCAGTGTAAGACTTAATAATAATTCCCCCCTTTTCATCCTTCTATATTTATGGTAACACAAGAACTAGCTGGCTACATAATCACAAGTGTAGCAGCCGGGGATATAGGGGCATCAAATTGCAAAATAAGGGGGAGGGGAAAGGAAAGGAAATGAAATGAGAGAGAGAGAGAGAGAGAGAGAAAGACTATACGTGGAAAGCATAGGAGACAATACGACACCACCCCCTCCTTCTCTCGCATTTGTATCATGTTAACCCACCTAGCACCCCTCCCCCCCCCCCCCCCCCAACAACAAAAAAAGATACAAGTATCTCTGCAATGGCTGGACCATCGCTACGCCACTATACAACGTATTCGCCGAATAGCTCTGGATTTGCTTAACATAAAACAAAATAATATTGCATTAAGAACAAAATATGTATACGTAACAAAAACAAATCAAGATGTTAAAGTAGAAGGTATTTTCAAAATGTCAAAAAGCGATGGAACAAAAATATGGAGAATATTTCAAATGGGTTTGTCCTCAATTTTCGAAGCTGAAATTACCATCTCTAGTACTAATCCATTCATCCCATCCCAAAGTTTGGACTTTGTGTCAGGGTCCATGACCAGGGTCGTGCAATATGACTGTGATATCGGTGCTCTTCATCTCTGAAGAGAAAACTTTTTTTTTCGGGTGGGGCGGAGGCGGGGAGGTGGCATTTCACCAGGTTACTTATATCTATAATAATTGCTACATCGTTTTGTCAAGAGACAAGCGGCCAGCCTTGTATATTGTGGCCTTATTTTTTACACATTATAAATTGTTGTAATTGTGTATTTTTAGAAAACGGTTTGACCTCGAAAATGTAGATATACCGTTCCTAATTCGTGTAGTATACTCTCTATTCCAGAAATGATGCTGTGTCTTTGCTTGTGAAGATGTAAATGTTTTTATCTATCATGATAGTGTCTATAATTCTAACTTGTTCAGTTGGGTTTTTTAGAAACCCTGGGATAGTTATTTTGAGGACTATAGTTGGAGACAGCTCAATGGTTCAATCAGCTGCCTATAATTTATGTACAGCGATGATGAGAAGGCGGAATGTTCTCTTATATCCTGCGTTTCATAAGTTTGGTCATGTGTTCAATACAACAGGATCCGATCTCACATTTTTCAAACTAAAAAAATAAACCCACCAATGGGAGTGTTAGGTTTTAAACATGCCATACATGCAAGCTTTGTCACTTGAAAGTCTGATCCGGTATGATGCAGCTAAGTTATTGACAATCTTCAAGGAACAATAACAGGCAATGCATTCATTTTCCCCAACGACAGCTTTATCATGATTGCGTGTGTTTGGGAGTGCTATGTCATATCAAATATAATCGAGAATTCAGAAATTGCAAATTTCATGTCATTTCATATCAATAATACGAAAGTACCATTATGATTCTGAAAAGTATATGCCTTTCAATATGGTTTGAGCATGGACGTACTACTTAATAGGTCCATGGTTTGAGGAGACCAAATGATCTATTTCTGTGCTGAAAGATGTTGATCACAATCTTGAATAACTCTATTACTATTAGCTATCCACCTTGATGAAATAGCGGAATATGTCCAGTAATTGGACGGTCAATATTATAGCACCATCATATTACTATCAAAACTACTATTTCTATTCGTCACACTTTACAGCAAGTCTAATTGATTGATAGTATATAATCACATAAGTCATAACGTAGCTTGTGAACCGCAAAACCATGTGCTACTTAGCCTTTGTAATGCTATCAGGTATACTTTCTGTTGATGCTTCTCTTCGTATACAATGTATACACACTGGTCATTCATAAAATTTGTCTGCTTGGTAGTACTACGTCACAGTGGGGTTCGTGGAAAAAGAGGCGGAGCCTGCGACATCCCCGCCCACTAAGCAGCGTGCGTTCCGTGCACGTACAACATGCAGTGAGTGAACTCACCGCTCAGCTCACTCAGAGTTCGTTCACATTTTGCATCAGTGTAGCATTGGCTGTGTGAGTCATTTTATTGAAAACAAGGATCTCGCACTTGTCCACATGTATACTGTGGCTCGCTGTATATTCGCACCTACGATTACTATCACAATTTCGGCTCTCATGCTGCAACTACAAGCAGATTTACCGTTTGGGGGACGTTTAAAAACCCTCGCGATTATTTACTAGCGTACATTTGGCTTAGGTTTTTATTTGGAACGCTTATAAACTGGTGACCACAATTTGGTGAACCATTTGCCTTCAATGACACCGTGCGATTTGGTTCAAAATATTATATTTTTGTTTGCATAATAATACTCTCGAGCGGTCTTATCTAATACCACCGCTGCTACATTGCTTGCTCCTGATAAACTTTTTTTTTCGGTGTTGCTACTAAGAACGTGTGTGGAACATTTACCAACGCTTTGCGGTTTTGAGGTGTGGTTTGAGTATCTATTCAACATCGCCTGGCCCAGTCAGGGTTTCCGAAAAGAAATCTGAAATCATTTTTTCCCGCCCTTTCATCTCGATACAAACCACTCGCGTGGTAGAAACCCCACTCCGCATCAATGCATATTACTGACGTTAACGTTGATCATCTTCTGTCATCCACTGCTCCCTTGGCGAACCACCCCAGCAAGGACCCGGTACGGAGGAACAACCTACATAACAGTTATAAGATGGCCGAAGGGGGCCAGAGGAATAAGGCCTCATCCGTCTTCAAAGGAGGAGAACGGTCTATTGTGGACGCTTTATCGGAGTATCCCGGGGAGTTGGTGAAGACAGAGAGCCCTAACTTTGCCTGCTCTGTGCTCCCGAATCACTGGAGGTGCAATAAGAGTTTGCCCGTGGCTTTCAAAGTTGTTTCGCTGGGAGAGACCAAAGATGGTACGATGGTGACGATCGCAGCAGGGAACGATGAAAACTACTGCGCTGAATTGAAAAACAACACAGCAGTTATGAAGAACCAAGTGGCTCGTTTTAATGACCTGCGTTTCGTTGGACGATCGGGTCGAGGTAAGTTGGAAAATTAATTTGATATTGATATATTCGGACCATATGTACACCCGTCGTGTAGAGCGAGATGGTAAGAGGACCGCCGCTGTTCGACGCGAGTTTTCACTCTTGGCTCCCCCCGAAACTTGGCGATTGCATATTTTGTATGCATGATTGTGTGGCTTCATACCAATACGTGAATCATGCACTTGTCTTTATGTTAAAAAAAATTCTTTCATCATGAATTTTCGGTAGCCATGACAGAGTGTAACCTTGAAATACTTTG
This sequence comes from Strongylocentrotus purpuratus, assembly GCF_000002235.5. NCBI lineage: Eukaryota > Metazoa > Echinodermata > Echinoidea > Camarodonta > Strongylocentrotidae > Strongylocentrotus > Strongylocentrotus purpuratus. Next base: position 7,879,876 of record NW_022145607.1, read on the forward strand.
TCAGTCACTTTATGGCATAGTCAAATAACTAGTTAGAATCACCGGAAATAATTACGTGTTTATGCGTAACTGTTTGATCAACAAAGTTAATTCAATGAATGGTCTTTGATTTTAGCATGCGTGGGTAGGAAGAAACCGATCGTTGAGCAATGCGTATGCAGCATTATTTGTATACCGCGCTAGCCCTGCAATAAGGGTCCCAAATTTTACTTGGAATTGTCGCCCACGCGTTAAAACTTCTCCTTAAATCGTCTTATTTTCTAAATGATGACAAGTCACAAGATCTCTTAAAATTGTGTTTTTGAGTAGATAACACCTTAGGAAGTTATTAGAGGGACTTAAATTTCGGAGAAATCGATCTGATGATGAAGAAAAAGAAAGACATTCGATCGGGTTAATTTCATGGGTTCCTCCGTGTTCTGTTTCAATTATACCGCCCGGAGTTCCGGCGTAGCAGACTGTGGGCGATCCGTCTGAACCGCCGTTCAATATGATTTATTCATGATTCTCTTATCAACCATATAAGATTGTGAATTATTTTCATGACAAAGAACCAAATATCATGGATAACCTGTGAATATGGGGAGATAATGATGTGATCACTTTTTCTTTTGTTATACCCATGGTTACTCAGTAATATCATGCTTTTAGATAAAAGATACATGTATATTCAAGGAATTTTGTTTGGTCTATTATTTCATATTTCATTCATTTTCCTGTCTTCATGTCATTTTTTGTCCAACTTTGAATATATCTATCATTGATGTAAATAATGCTTATTCATATGCAAAGAGTTTGAGATTGATGTATGGGAATAAGTTGTATTGTATGAACCTAATCATGATGAATACTATTAGAAAAAATAAATCAAAATTCTAATGAGATTAAATTGAATATAAATAATTTTAAAGAAGATTCATATACATGTAGATTAATAATGCAGAGTGATTATATTTTTTCTATAAATTTTAAAGTCTTAAAATCCTTTGTTTGAGATGAAAAGTGTTTACTCATCTATATGATCTTGGTGAAAAGAACTTGTTTCACATGTCACAATGTATTATTTGTGAAGAAACTGAAATACTTTTATTGTATTTAGAAATGAGAAATTTGAAGTTATAAAAGAACAATTTGGTTTGTATCTTAGTGAACAGAATTAACTTAGCATATCTTACTGTAAATTGAAAGGAACCTTTGTCTACACAGTAATACTGTACTTAATGGTAGTCCTGTCCTTGTAGTTATTGCATCACCTACCATCCCAGTATAGCCTAGGATTAGCTGCCAAAGGGATTACCCAACCAAGTACCAAGTACCAAGAATATGCAAATAAATCAATAAACACAATTGTAAAGTGATGGCTTGATTAATCTAATTTAAATAGTTTCGAACGCCATGTACATGTGATATCAAATGGATAGGCTCATATCTGTCTTATTAATCTATAAAAAGTTTAAAGTTGTAATGAGAACAAAAATTAGAAATCATTAATCACAAGTAATACACTGTATGCAAACCAGGACTTCGTAATGGTCATATAACAATATAGGGTCTATAACTTTGAAGACCAAATAGTAGTACTCATTGTTCCTTGTGTGATAGTACACTGAATATCATGCACTTTTATGAGCCCTGTGTGAATAATGTGTAGTACAGCATAAGGAAGCATCACTATACATAATAATATCAAGTCCCTACTTCATGAAGTGAAAGTTAATATGACAGTAAATTGTTCCTCTTTGTTTTCATTTGCCATTTCTTGCTTTTAATGGAGCAAAAAGGGAATTGCCCTTTTTAAGACCTGGAGTCGATAAATTTTGGATTGTCATTAGATAGATCTACCTTGACTTTCTATTGTTCAAAAGGTTGCACTATTAAGGAAGAATGTGAATCAGTGAATATAATGTTGAACATAGCGGGTCACACAATAGAATATACATTTGGAATGGGGAAATAAGTATTGGCTCCTTTTCAGGTTATGGCACAGGCTCATACAGATTCTTGGAAGGAAAAATTAAGGTTGAGTTTTGAGAAATGAATTGAACAGTTTGTGCTATGAAGGAAGGATATACAAATATTTTTTAGTAATTAAGTTTACTAGGAAATTGAGGTGGTCAGATGTTTTGTAAAAAACAGAGGGATTTGAAAGGAAAAAGTGAATAGACTTGTCTGATTGAGCTGTGATATTTCAGCTGCTCTTGGTTGCCCATCGATAAAACGTTGCATTAAAACAAAAATGAAATGTATAGTTCTTGACGATTTGATATCAATGATTAATATTAAAAAAACGAAGATTAAACTCTTTCACTTTTTATGAATGATTTTATTCCGGGGTCAAAAGTTATAAGGATAGGCACACATTTTGTTTAAATGAATGTTATAATAAATGTTTAATGATGTTTCATTGTCCATCCATAGCCCTGTTTCTATTTTGCTAATGTTCAAATACTTTGAGGTATGATATATATGCTTCCATGTATATCTGTTATACGAATGTCCTCATGGCATTGACACAAACAACACTCTGACTGCATTATTCATCATCAACATGTTTCACATTTTATCCTTGCATCTCTGTTGGCACTCATTAACCCCTCGGTGAACTCTCTACCTGAATTCCCATCCCTATATATACATAGGGCACATTCACATTCACACCAGTGCAAGTAACGTTCAAACAAACATACATGTTTCAATATTTAAAGCCCCTATCAGGGTTTTGCAAGCCTTAAAAAAGTTCTCCCAAATCTATTTGTAGCAACTAGATGAGTTTATGAAAGTACAGTATGTGCAAGATTTCAGATCAAAAGATTCTGCGGTTTTCTCTCTACAGTGTAACTTGAAGCCCTGATTTTGTACAGCTAAAATGGGGTGAATGAAACATTGGCAGTCACAAAATTCAAATTTTGAAAGAAAACTGACTGTAATTCATTTTTTTTACAACATTTTGGTGCCCTTTTTTACAAGTTTTGATATTCTCACCATGGGTGCAAATCAAAAGGTGCATTCACAAAAACACTAAATATATTTTATCTTAAGGAGAGAAATGAGGAATAGTGAATAGTCACACATACAATGTAGAATGTAAAAAAACAGTGCCCAAGCCCTGTTTCACTACAAATGTTTTGTGAAAAAAAAATAATCAAATTTTCCTGTATGGATTTGGGGTAACTTTAGAAGAAGAAAAAAGGTCTCAAACAAAATTAAGAGAATTGCTAGATATTATACTAAATACCACTGTTACCAGGCAGTGCTTGTGATCTTTTGATATTTAATTTTTGTACCAAAATTCCGGGACCAAATTGCTGATAATTCCAGAAAAAGTTATACAAAATGTTTTGAGATTTTTATACCATACCTTGCAATGTTGAACTTGGAGAGATTTTATCGGGCAAACGGTGAGGGGTTTTTAATCCCTACATTTTGTTTTTGCTGACGATTGAGCTGTTGGTTGCATATATTGAGGCTGACAGTTTCCCAATCTTATGAAGGATGGACACATTATAATGTGAGACTTGGCATGGGTGGTGAACATTTGTGTAAGTGATATTCAGGATGGAAAACTTGGGCATGGAATGAACATGAGAGAGAAAGTATGTCAGTCTGGACTCCCACACTTACCAAATCACTAACTTAAAAACTTGACTGAACCCTGTTACATTAGCCACTAAATCTTAACCTGAAACCGATTTGCAACCAAAGTCATAACCCTGTATCTTTAGCAAAATTAAGTGAATGTAACAGGAGCAATTGTCAGGTCACAAAAAAAAATCAACATGATCAAATGAAATGATGAGAAAGATGGATATGAAATTTGAGGGAATCTGCACAAGTAAAAGAGGAATTCCGATTCTGTAAAAAATCTGTTTCGGTATCCTTCTTTACAGTACAGTAATTATCTGAATATGTTAATTCAAGTTTGTTTTATTTAAGAGGGTGAAGGAAGACGATTCAAGACACATACAATTAAATAATAGTAGGGGATTTCATTTGTATCATCATTCGTGTTCTGTATCCTATAATATACCTATTTTGATATTGCTTGTTTTTCCATGTCCTGTTTTTGTCTTTTAAGTATCACACATTTCTCAACAACGTAGACACGGACTATTAGTGCACACTTGAATCGTATCCCTCTGAATTGTGAATAGTTGATTCAAAGATGTCCTACTTGGTATCATACTGTTGTAGAATCAAAATTAGCCTAGTATGATTGTGAATTAGTCTACTACATGTACATTTCCAAATAGGGCCTGCCTATTGCGTAAACTTGAATCAGAATTTGTCATTATTCTGCCGATTTCTGCGTTTGTCTTTGTTCCCCTGCTCTCTCCGATTGCAATACCATGTGCTCCATAGAGACACTGTAACACCATGGGATATCGGAGCCTGTGATAAAAAGAATGATGTTTGAATAAGGTTTATGAAAAGATTGATGAATTAGTTAACCGGACGTTAATTTGAAAGGACTCATCCGGCGGCGTGCTCACAAAAGACTTTGGAACGTCATGAGAGTACATTGCACCAGAGCAACTGCCTTGAGATTTTCTAATGAAAATTCTGGAAGAGATGGTATTCAATGACTGGGAGAATAAACGAAGTCCTTTGAAAGAGGGATATATTGTTGAATAGGACGATTTATTGGGTCACCAAGAGAGCATTTGATCATGGTTTGATACTGTGGGTGTTTTTGTGGGAGGGTCAATGACACGGGTTCAATGTAGAAATGACGCAGATTTTCCTCTGATTTATTCATAAAGTTATCAGATCTGTAGGAGCGAAGCATCTGCCAAGGTTGGCATGCAAGGGCTTGTACATGGAGGCTAAATGAATATATTATTATTAAGATATTTTTTCAAACTATTTCTCAATGTTCATGTAAGTAGACCATGATCACTGACAAACTTTATGTTTCCAAAACCAATAAATGTTGTATTCCACACACAGACATTGCTTGACATAGCGCTATTGGATTCCCTTAACCTTCAATCGATCTATACTGTGCAGGATATTGGTAGATGCACTATTGAACTACATTTTGTATGTGCTAGCAAGGACTTGAGTGCTACTGTGGCAGACTTTCACATACATGGTAATAAGATACATCCTGGAAGGTGTCAAATGAATAAGCTCATTGAAGGAGTTGACAAGACTAAAGCAGGTGACAAAAAATAACTGTTTACAGTTGAAACAAAGACTGGAAATCGGATAAATATCGTACATGTAGCTAGTAAGGAACACAGTATCACTTATATCTGGAGAAGAAACAAATACTAGACAGCCATACTGAAGGAATATATGAGAAAGTTGTATTGCAATAATTGCATAATCTTCACAGATGCCAGCATTTAAAAAAAAAATAGTCAATTTGGTCATTGATCAAATATTATTGTGATTTATGAATAAAAAACAAACAAAGGTTGAATATTCAGCCCATTTTCGATGCAATTGTGAGAAATACCCAAGCAAGGTCATGGCTAGCAATAAACATTTACATTTCATCATCTTGTTCAATATTTGCTTTATACAGAAAACAGAGAGCTTGCGATATCAATCTTTGCGAATTCCTGAAATTCTGTTTTTTGGTAAATAATATTTTATTTTTCCAATATTGTCTGGAGTTTATTTTTGAATTTTGGAGATACTTGATCTGAATAACAGGGTAGAGAGATGGGAGAAGTGGAGATAATGAAAAAAATGAAACAGAATACGCTGTACATCTATAGAGAGATGTACTGTGAAGAAGGGCTGAAGTGGGGGAGGTGGGGGAGGGGGGGGGCAGTGTGAGAGATCGTCGGGAGGGGTGCCATGAAGAAGAAGATGAATTTATTTTCACATCCTTGAGTCTATAATGAAGTTGTGTCGTATTCTGTGGAAGTAGAATGAGTTCCCTGGAATACAGGTGCCTCTAGCATTGAATCGCACACAAAAAGAGAATGGATTATTGATTACTTGTAAGGGCATGACCTCTTTCCTGCATTGTGTCTTTGTTTACAGAGACGGCTTCAGAGTTCATTTCTTTCTTTTCAATGTCTCATATTGTCTGTCTCAAGTCTTGCAGACAGACTTCCATGTTTGCTTAGAAGAGGGAATGGGGTGCTGAACAAAAAGTTGCAAGCTTTATGAAGTTGTGGATTTCTGTCACAGATTCATGTTGATTCTGCATGCTCTGTGTACATTTATAGTCAAGGGTATTTCCCCCCTTACATGTGCAGCGAAAGCTCTTTCAGTTGTGATAAGTCGTTGCTTGTGGGTTTTCCACAATTTCACTTGGCATGTCTATGAATGATCAATTCATCTATTGCAAGAATTTAGGTCATTAAGTGTGGGGAAATCTGTCATGAATCTCATGATGAAAGCTTATGCATCATTGGCATTCATATTCAAGGGCGCATTATGTATCTATTGCATTCAATATTGACATGTCTAGCACCAGTGGTTTCAATTGGCATAAAAAGAGATGGCTGTCAAGGTCTCTATGTCCAAACAGCCCTATAGATGTGGTTTGTTGATCATTTTCATCACCAGTAACCAAGCATGCTACACCCACCACCCAACCCCCAAAGCCACCAACGCCACCAATACCACCAAACACCTCTTTCTCCATCACCATGGAGACCAGGTATCCTTTCCCCTAACCTCAGCTTGATTTTATGATTATGACCACTCAAGAATTTTCAAGTCAGATCAATTCTTTATTGACCAAAAGACAGTCGATGAGGATAATTATGACCTGGTAGATAAGGAAGGTAACTCTAAATTAAAACAAAACGCACAGCTTTCTCACCCTTCGTTGTCATAGCAACAATATTTATTGATCTTCTCACACTCGCAGCACCAAACTCTGAACTGCTAACAATCTAGTCACCTTACCATTATCTTTGTGAAGCAAACCATATCTGATATCATAAAGATGTCCTTCATATCTTCATGGTTTTTGATCAGTCAATATCCAGTGAATTTAAGCATGACATAAATTTATACATGTACATATTTTTTTTGTTAAATAGAAACTCACAGGTGGAAACAGGAACAATTAATAACTGGATTGCGTGAAGATGGAATTTTAGAATCGATACTTTTAAGTTATAGACCATGAAGCAAACTAAAAGAAGCAGCACATGTAAATCCAATTATTCACCCTTGTAATTATGCTTAGGAAGTAGAAGTAAAATTAATTATTTGCATTTTCTCTCTCAAATTCTGCATGAGTTTTTAACATGAACTGTGTGGGTTGCTCCAACTAGAGTTAGCTGAAGCAGAGACATGTACCATATGCTTTAGATGCCTCTGGTTGAAGCAAGGAGCTCAAGACTGCGAATGCCATGTCTGAAGTGGCTGTCACACATGTGCTGCACTAGGTGTCGTTGCGGTACACCAAATCTGTCCTGCTCTGAATTAAATTTGTACGAAATGATGGTGCGTTTAGTTTGAAGTACACTATTTAGTCTTGATGAATTGGGACAGAGTTGAGTCGCTGTAAACCACTAATCGCTTGGTCTTTCATTAAGTCCTTCATGCCGAAGCACCCTTCCCTGTTCCTGTAACCCTTCATGGTACATCTTCTTGATTTTTCAGACCTGGATTCCTGGAAGAAAAAGTTCCATCCTGATCAGGTCTTAGACCTAAAATGGAACCTCGTTTGTATTGTTAAAACGAGTGCTGCAAAATTGAATTATAATTTATTTTCATCGCAATTTAAGTAGAAAAACAGTGCAGATCTATCGTACAGCCTTTCAATAGGTTTTGTTAGCACTCAGCAGATGGCAAGAGATATGTTCTAGGATGTCCTGGTATGCCATCGTTCAATTACACTTATTTTACTCTGCAATACTGGGATGCAAACAAATCAAAGATTCTTCAACCTAATCAATACAATGAATACAATTTTCTTCTTTCAATGCACATCTTTGTGTGCCTTTTTTACACAATTTGCAAAGGCAGTATCCAAAGGGTTAAAGAGCATTATCTCAGATATCTTTGTAGAGAGATAGAGAGCGAGAGTTTGTTAAAAACTACCTGCAGATAATATTTCATAATCAACGTAGAAGCCTTTGTGGTCTAACTTATGATGTGGTTTGATAAAAATATAAAGAGCCTTGAACAATGAGAAACATAGCAGCGGCAGATGGAAAATTGATAACAGCATGTAGCAATTCAGACATGGTAACATAATTGTATTAGTTTACAAACCTGGGATGTTTAGTCAGACATACCCCGTGTTTGTCTTTACTTATTACCTTATATAAGTGTCAATAAATAACTCCAGGCTTAAGCGCCCCTCATCCTTCTTTAATAACATTCTCCCCTACAGTTTCATAAGTATTGATTTCCACGGGCAGTCGTTGTGAGTTTAGGAGCGTATTTTTCAGTGCCTCTAGGGGGTCCGCACAGTTCGAACATAGCACCGCAAGACATTTCTCCATTTCACCATTTCTTTCTTGCCAGCCTCTCCAAAAAAAAAATGAAATCAAACTTTCCTCTTCTCTTTGGGGAGCCATTACCCGGGAAACTGTCTAAATTGGAAATGATTTTTTATGGGACATTTCCACTTAAGACACATTTTTCTCTGTAGGGAGCTTGATAAAAGTGACTGAAGTTCCCAAATACATGAAATTATTGTCATACTCATGAATGTTTGACTACTTGAAAAGAGGTTGTATTCTTCAACATACTGTACATATATACACAGTGCATTTGTGTATATTAAAAAGAAGATTGAAATACAGAAATGGTTACGGAAGCAACATATGTTTTTAATATATCATACTACACAAAGGTCTACAATACTAAGAGAAAGACTCCAAGCATGCCTTTAATATAAGAAAAAATGCTTCAAAGACTTTTGATCTTTAATTTCGATGATCATAATTGAAGATCCAACGTTTGAACTTTGCAGGCCTTCATTACTCTGATAATGTTTTACTTACTTTACTTTGTTGTAGTTATATAATCTGATTTAATAGCATGAATGACATTAGTCATATTGTATCCCATACTTCAGTTATCCAAAGCATTTACACTTGAATTTAAACTGTATTTATTATACTAAATTTACTAAACAATTTTTTACATTTGTTTCTTCTTCTTCTAGGCAAGAGTTTTACCCTGTCCATCTTCATCTACACCAACCCTCCCCAGATCGCTACCTACAACCGTGCAATAAAGGTCACCGTGGATGGGCCAAGAGAACCCAGACGTAAGTCATACCCCAATTCTTTCACTCAAAAATGGTCTTTTTCACTCGAAAATGATCTTTTTCATGTGCTGTCTGTGCTCTGTATTCACATGTTGATCAGGTTTGATGTGTTTCATGTTTGTTTTGATAATCCTGAAACATGTCGCGTCATGTTTGATTGTCAAAGGGAAAACATCCTGAAGGAAGTCTCTACTTGTGCTGAAGCCTCATAGCTCTTTGGATACAATTGTGTCGTGCTGCAATTAACATGTAGCGAGCAAATAAATCAGCCATTTGATACAGAAGAAGCTGCATATGTTAAGGAATTTCATTTGAAAATGAAATTGAATCTCCAACTTTTCTCAAAACTCAGTCTTTGTTCTTTTGAATCTTCCTGATCCAGACTCTTACAGACTTGTATGTATTGATTAAAGAAACTCCTGGGGAGATTCTATTTCCATTTTCCAAGCACATTTCTTTTCGCGATCTGATGATTTATATAGGGTTTGCCCCCTAGTCATCCCAACAAAGCCTTTAACTGAACTGAAAAATTTGAAATTCGCAGAAAACTGGGTTAAAGGGAAAATCACTTTCACTTTCGCTGGTGTGTCAGTGCATGGTTGATTCTGACTGCTTGAAGCTCTACATTGAGCTGCTGAAGGCCTCCCTCATTGCATTAACATTGTTGAAGTCAACTTTCACTTTCGGGGACGATAAATTTGAAAAGATAAGCATTGATATTACAGTGCTGCCAGAGATTGAATGATATAGGATGCTGTGTTTATTAATTTGGAAAGTGGAATCGATGGGATGACTTGGTTCATCTTCTGTCGGCACTCTTTCATTTTGATATTTATTTTCCAATAGTTTACCACAAATATTAAAATGTATGCATCTGTATTTATGCTTTGACCTGCAGAAGTATTACATCTCCAGCTCACAGTTCAGCTGTGTTTGAGTTTTTAGTGGAATCTTTTGCAAGAGAATATTTGCTTGACTCCCGTTAAGAGCCTGAGATGAATTAATTTCCAGGATATTTATCACACTTTGGATCCATAAAAAATATGAAAGGAATGAGAATGTGTCATGCTTTCATAGCCAGAAAATCAATTCTTCTATTTAAAAAAAGAAATAAAAAGACAGATCGTGTCCAATTGTAGGATTAACTCTTGGTCTAACTTGTGGCACATCTATCATTATAGATACTTCTTAATAATGGTGGAATATTTATATTTCAACAAAGGCTCAAGCAAATGGTAAAATTATGAACCTGTAACTGTTTGTCCGAAAAAAAGGCTTATTAATTAGCATACCTTACCTTCCAGTAGCATCTCTTGCCCCTCCTGGTCTTCTCAATGTCACCCATACAGTATCACACCAGGTATGACTCACACACTGCCTGTATAGATCTGTTTGGATGGCAGATTATATTTTATCAGGTCTTTGGTCATGGGATATGACTACGGATTGATCCAGCGAATATATTAGGCACCATGCTGCTGTGCTTATGAATGGACCATCATTATCAGGTGTTCTTTGCCTGGTTCAATCTATTGATCAAACAAAGCTACAGAGATAGGAAGACAGCTTACAATTCAGAAGATTCATCAACAAAAGCATTCCACACGTGGCAGACATGCCAGGCATATTTGTAGATCCTTTTCATTTATTGCGGCTGTGTAAACTGTACTTTTAAGGACATAATTCTTTTGTGGAATGTGATGTGAAAAAAGCGCGACAATCACAGTTCTTTTTGATTTTTGTTGTTGCCCAACCTGTCACTTGCTTTCATTTTCCCAGTGTTTACATAGACCATTGTGTCTTCTTGTTAAAAGTCAAGATAGTAGTCCTTTAGATTATAAGGACATTTTATTTGACTTACCTATATTCTTTTCTTATTTTATTTTGAACACAAGACATGAAATAAATCTAAACAGGCTTAAAGTAAAGACCCCAAATAAACTGCAATTCCTGGGATTCTCAAATTTGGAAAAATAGGTCTTGTCACTTCATCATTCAATGCAACATTAGGGAATATCTACACAAATTACCTGCTGCTATCCAGCATCCGAGAATCTACGGATCTCATCCCAAGATGTTGTCTTCTGCATCTAGCCAAGACGGTGGGGATTTACCGTTTTTTTTCTCGAGATGATCTCAATCTATCTCTGGATTTGACGGAATTAGAGGACGCATCGAAACGTGTTTAGCATTACGGGAGAAGTGTCGCACAACCAACGAGGGAGGGCTTTCTTTTCCGTCTTCCCTTTTCTTGTAAACTCATTGCTTATTTTGTTCTCTAAAATAACACCCCATAAATGAATACAAGACGATGGTGGTCAGGCTTTGTGGTTTCCATCAGAGCTGTGGAGGGGGAGGACATGGCTTGGAAGGTGTTTAGTTTGTCTCTGAATAAAGGAATAAATATCAGCAGGATTAAAGGGAAGGATCAGAAGCTTAAAATCAAATATCACAAACATATGTTTGATATCTTAGTTTTATAATGGAGTAACAAAAACAAATGGTTTGATGGGGTGATTATCTGTCATTCTTTATGTAGTAAATATGAATCTAAACCTCATTGACATCCATTTTTACAGAAACATTAAAGCAATCAGTAATATTGTGCAAGAGAATGAATGTCATGCCCAAAATTGGTACAAACAAAAAACTGTAGACAGTTTATGAAACGAAGATCATGGAATTCCTCTAATGAGGAGCTTGTATTGGTCAAAACTGTAATACATTTTCATGATAAATTTTCCATTTTATTCCATTCTAATATTTGATTTAGGGTGAAAAGCAGGAAAAACGTTCACAAGACAACTTCAAAATCTTTGTACATTCAACACAACATTGTCTTATTAAGAGCCAGTTGAATCTGTAGTTTTTGATAGAACATTGCTCATTATTGAACAGAGTGTATAGTTGAGATTACTTTGGTGGGGTTTTAAATGCTATCATTGAGTGTAAAAGAGATTAATGATGCATGACTTTCTAATCTATCAAACCATGGTTCTTTGACAGAAAAATTAGTGTTAGAATGGGAGGATTAGAGGGTACGAGAACGAGAGGGTGAAGGAGTTATAAGATCTGGAAGCAAGATAGACAGGTAATGAAGAGACAGAATAGCATTACAGACAAGTTCAATTGAATTTAGATGCCGTGATCAATACGGCGGTTTGCCAGCTTCACGATTCCCCAAGTTGCGATTACGACAGCCCGCGACCCCCTCGGGCGCGATATGGCTGCCGATCGTTTCGCCTGGCTTTTCACCGAGATGGATTGGTTGGCAAGGTCCTGCGACAAATTATCGCGGGGCTAACGTAGCTGGCTTGACCTCGCTCAGGGGGTGGGGATTCGTGCGCCTTGTCAGGCAGCCTGCCAAATGTTAGCTTAGCTGTAGCCACCCCACCAAAAAAACACTGGCCCATGTATGCTGGGCATTATTTCCATTCAGGAACACCCATTCTGGTTAACTTTTCACTCTGATATGAATTGATCTTGGATGAAAGCAGAGGTGGAATAACTACCCCATGAAAGGAGGGCTTTGTCAATAAGCGGATGGGGTCCAGTACGCCCGCCCGCCCGCCAGCCCGGCAGCCTGGCTGGCTGCAGGGAGGAGGGTAAACATTTTGTCCTGTGATTGTTCCCTGTTTGTCAAGAGCTTGTAGAAGCACCAGAAAAACTAGCCCCTGTGTCTATTGTGTGCTCTCTGAAACTTGAAACGCACTTTTCTGAAAGGAAAAGGGCATGAGTGGACGAATACTCCAAGTGTAGGTGGATTAATGATTATTGAATGAAGCTGTTTATTCGTTTCAAGGTTATGATTCTTGAGGGACTTTTATTTGAGCAAGATATAGCAATTTGAGATGGAAGAAAGAGGCTTTGTATGAATCTGTTCTTGCTATTTGATTGGCACTTGTACTTAAAAAGGGCTTCAATTTACAAGGCCCATCATCCTCTCATTGAATTAGTCATTTAGTTAATTGATATCCTGCTTACAATGACTGTCACTCTCAGCATTCATTCATAGAGGGGATTCAATCATTCGAGTACTTTTGTAATTGTGATGCATTACCAATTCAACAAGAGAAACCATTTTTCATAGAAATCTGACTTAAAATAGACCACCAAACTGCCCCTTGTGGAAAAAGAAAAGAAAGGAGACTCTTAAAAGCCAATTAGCTAATTAGACAGAGCAACAGATCAGAGAAATTATTCTCGTTTCAAAGTTTGTTTACATGGTACATGCAATCGATGGTAATACGAAACGAGCCATAGAAATAGAAAGTGCTATTGAAATCCAGCTCACAGTTTCCCCTAATGAAATGAACAAGAACTAGAAACAGAAGAACTTTTCATCAATGCACTATTCTAGTAGACAATTTAAACTGCCCTTTATGATAGCCTGTTTCCAGTCTCAGTTTTGATTTCTAAAAAATTGTCATTTATTGATGTTGAGATAAATACTATGTTCAATATGATTGTAGTGCATCGAGAATTAAAAATAGACTCCTTTGACAGTCCATATACTTATGTATTAATTTGCGATTGTCATTTTAAGATACTTTTTAAAAGACAGAACTGATATGAAAAATTCTCCCGATAGCCTATATGAAAGGCTACCGAGCTTGGCTAGCAATCCGTATAACCTTGTTGAAGTCTGTTATCATATCCTTCTGAAGGATTATCGTGAATAAAATCACTAAATACCAGGATTTGGGAATCAGATAGAAGCTTAGACCTCTGAAAGTGCAATATTACTGTTATCAAAGTCGCAGACATTACCACAGAAGTATTCTCTCAATTGCAACCTCCCAAATCAGTGGGTTTACGCCTAGACTATTTGTAATTTCACTGAAACTTAAGATGTTGATTACACAACATTATTATTCAAAAGGGATGTTTACCAATGTAATACAATTCCTCCATTATTCATTAAAATTAGTGGGTCTATACTAGAAAGACTTGACCAAAACCCTTTACTCATCATCAACACCTTGTCATGTTTTGTAATATTTCATCTTCTCTCTCTATCTGATCATTTCTCTTACTTCCTTCCTTCCTTCCTTAACTGTAATGAAATTCCTAAAAACGATGCACAAATCTGCACGTTCCAAACTAAAGAATACCATTAATCATTACACAACCATGGACCTAAACTTAGCTAAATGTTTGTACACTTATCCATTCTGTCCACTGTGTAGTAATTGTGCTTTGCTTTACACTGTAGATTGCCCAAATCCAGTTCCTGTGTTTAGACCAAGACCTTGTGAGGGGCCAAGGCTCCACCAGTGTTTTATTGAGGGTCACTGTTTGGTTCTCTCCTAATTGACAGATACCAAGGAGAACAAGAGTATTGCAATACAGAGCTCTGATGTGTTCAAGCAATAATAAAACATCTATTGTCTGTCTGGAGCCAGAAAGGTGTTAGCTTCGTCTAAAATGATATGAATTAACACCCTTCTTGCTCCTAAGATATTTTTAAGATATTTTGCTAGATGTTTTGTTTTTGTTATATCTGAAGAGTGCTGAGTGCAAAGTGAACAGCTTCATGATACATGTTTGCCTCTGTTCAGACTTCAGAGCGTTTTTAGTATTTACCTTAGAAATCTGAATGTTTACATGTATGTTATATTTTCTCCGTTGTTTCAATTACACCTGCATGGTATACTCATGTGATGTTAACTGAGTGTTATAATAATTGACAGTGAGAGAAGAGAGAAAGAGCAGGAAAAGAAATCAGCACCATGGTATGTGTTTCCACTGAATCTATTCAGCGAACTTTATTAGTTGTCCTAGTGAAATAATCTCTTAAAAGCCATAAGGACGTTAATTGTGTATGAAATAATATGAGTTAATGCCCTTTTAGCTCTCTGCAGTTGATATAAAAAAAAAATTCAGAGTTCCACCTGCACAAAGTGTACTGTGTGTAGTCTAATGACAATAGCTTCAGCAAGTTAAACATTGCTTTCAAGGGTGTCTTCTTTGCTTGGCCAGTGAAGAGATAATTTGTTACAAATTGTTAATGCCCTATCCATTGTATGAGACCCAACTATTTGACGCATTGTTTGGTAATAACGTCAAATTCTTGCATGAACTACCAAATACAAAGCTGCAAGCATTGGTGCATTAACAGTTGTTGGCAGTGTTGATAATCTTTTGGTTTCTATTTTGAATTATAGTACCTTCAGAATATGTGTAAATGACAAATGTAATATTCATTGGAAAAATATTGTTGAATTATCTGAACATTTTGATGTCTACATGTAGTTTGATAAGAAAGAAAACTGAAGCGATATGATACTGATAACTCACATTTTAACATCTAATGAATACAACAATTACAATTCTCCATTTATACTTTCAGTATTCACTCCTTGCATTTAATGGCAATCATGTCATGTCATATCATATGGAAGTGCTATCAAAGTTCAGAAAGCTTTAGTAGTACAAAATATAAACAAAGATATATGTTTAATAAGGATGATCCTCAAAGGTTAAAACAGTAATCCTGATTAATGTTTTGTACATTTAAATACTGAAGGTTTTGTGAATAACCAGAGATGCATGTAAACAAAGTAGTATTAGGATATATCGAACGATGGCTCCTAACGTAATACCTGTCCAACATATTACAGTTTTCTGAAGGATATCCTTCTTAACCAGAAGTAATTCAAGAAATCCAAGCCTTTTCTTTCCTTCCTCATTCGCTCTTAAAACTTCCTCATCCTCTTCACATCATTTCCTCCAATTAATATGTTTCTAGATAACACATCACTCCCCTTTTTTCTCTCATTTAAAAAAAAATTTGATTGCAGGAACTCATTTTTTGGTGAAAGTTTATGAATGGTGTAATCATTATAATAGTTGTAGATAAATTAGCACATTTAAACTCAGTCTATAATCCGTTCTGAACCATGACAACTACATGTATACACTTGTGTATACACTTGTGTATGCAATCCCCCCCCCCCCCCACAAAATAATTTTGGCATATATACATTGTACATATACAGTAGATCTTTCAATATTTAATTTTCACTTTTTGGAATCGATATGTATCTTTACTCTTTAGGAATCAAAATAATCGCCAATGAGTGAGTAAATGACTGTATTCACATTGCTTGGAGGAGGAGGGGGACGAGGGGCTATATTCCTCACTTACGAGATGTCAAATATACATGTGAAGATTATATATATATTCCTGTTCAGTTTGTCTTCAAATGTATGCCTACTACCTCTTCATGGCCTCATAACTATGTCAGTATGAAGTCCACATCCAAACTTCTGTGAAATGAATTAGGCCTGGCCATGTATGTAGAGCTTATCACCTTCATTCATTGCACATGAAATGAGGAGGTTCTTGACCTTGCCTCGATCTTCCCCAAAGAACGACATCCAGGAAGCGTTTTCTTCCTGTGGTGTTTTCTTACAAACCTCGCTGGCTGATGATCCAGTTTACACTCCTTTCTCAGAAGTTTGGATCATGATATTCAAACTTACAGTAAGATCTTTCATGCTCACTCCAATAATAGTAGAGAAAAAGGATTGACGAGAGAATTAGGTCTGTAACAGAGGACACTTCCTAAATCTATTCCTTTAGTCTTTCAGATTATGCTAGTATTACAGGCAGAGGATGTTTCCGGTGAATGTTGCAGTACAATTTCAAGTGTGATATTATATTTACAAGTTATCTCATTAAGTAATCATGAAATAATCTAGAACAGGGGAAATGATGGTTCAATGACCATTGACCAAGATATGATCATGATTCATGTTACTGAAGTGGTGCCGGTAATAAGTCATGTTTACGTGCATTGCAGGGACAGCTTGAATAGTGTTGAGATCCCTATCACTATGACAGTATACACAACACTATACCAAGTACCATATACACTTCAGGCTTCCTGTATGTACGATGCCATTAATTCTCTCTTGGGCTTCGGTCATTGCCTGAGCTGAGGTCATTCCTGAGGTCATGCTCAAGGTCACGGGTGGTCCCCTCCTAACAGCCAAACGTGGCAGCCAGATTCTTGGAAATGGGCCTTAAAGAGAAAGTTGAGACTTGAGCTCTACCCATGCCATTGCATTGTGAAAGAAACCGCCTGGAAGCCATTGGAAAATCTTGATTTTGTAGTGCATAATAAATCGTGTATTCTGTGATGTTTTGAAATCACCAAAATAATAAGAAATTTACTCACTTTTGCTGAAAATCAGGTCACTCTACACAAACGTGACATAAGTTTTGTCAAAACACTTCAGCTATTTATTGTGATATTTCAAATATAGTAAAGAGCAATCCTTATATGGATAGAAGCAAAATAGAGAACAAGGAAGAGATCTTGAGAAGGGTTAGGAGCTCAGAGCGATTGATTTTTTCAGTTGAGCATAACTTGAGATTGGGGAGTTAGCTGGTGGATTGATGTTTATTTACAGCAAAACAAAACTGAAACAATATCATGGAGTGCCCATTTATGAGTTTGTTTACATTCATTATCAAATTACTATTGATTTATTGGGTTAGACAAGGGTATAGTGATAAATTAGTGAGATGATCATGGGTTAATTGTTAGTTTCAATGATTCTTTTGTTATTGAGAAGGCTGCCATTGTAGAAAGAAATCTGATCACGCAGCCATTAGTTTTAGCTGTCAGAAGTGATTTCCTCCCGTTGGAGTGAGCGCTATGAGGCTACCGCTCTATGTAGGCTTAGCATGGGAAATTAAACAAGGCAGGGCACGGTATCTGGAGTGGACCTCTTTTCACTTACGAGGTGATCACTTTCGTGCTTCTAACCCTACTTAATTTAACCTTTCTGACTACAGTATTCTCTTTCTTGTTTCCTGTTTTTTACAGTAGTTGTGTTTTATTGGTATTGTGCCTGGATCAGAAAGAAATAAAGGGCAATTTTAAAAACCAAAGGCATATGATTAGCAATATACACATTTTCAACCTGCTTATATCACTATGGAAGTAGATACATCACTTTTTACAAGGTGTATAATAGGTCTATAAAAGGGCCTATGATTGCAATTTAATTTATATTTTTGTTATAATCTCTGAATGACTAATTTGATTGATATTTTCTTTTGATATCTAGCCCTCGTTGCGCAGTCGATAATACTTTGCATTCAAGGCGAGAAAAATATAACTTGAAAAAGTGAAAGGAAATTTGTGGACAATGGAAGCACGTCGCCCTCTCACTCTCTTGTTCTTCACCTTCCCGAGAGGCATCATTATAAGCAGAGGAAGCAACACCTTTTCAAAAAGGTGATTCCCCTCTCTCGTAAACAAAATGGCTGCTTTAGATTTGCAATACCAATACAGCTTGAATGAAGGAGTGAAGGTAAACACTCCAATTGGCCAAATAAAGCCGTCATTGAGTTGGATTTTCTGAAGAAATCGTTTGGGCTTGGACCCTCTTAGAAGGCTTCTTGAGAGGTTTAATCTAGCAAGCATAGAATACAAAAGACCAGTAAGTCCCAAGTAAGTCTCATTGTCTGTGCTTCGTGCTCTTTAAGAGTACCTCTCTCTCTCTCTCTCTTTCCTTCTCTCACATGGTCTATTATCCATTTTGGTTGAATGTCTCTCATTAAATGCTTTCTCTGTTGAATTTCTCAATAGCCCCTACTCAGGGACGTTAGTCAGGTGTGCGTATGTGCGACCGAGCAGCGATCTTAAGTGGATCTGCCGCGGCAGGGAGAGGTCATTGGCGGTCAGCGGAACGCCGCTGTTTGATTCCCCGGCCGAGGTGATCCCGGGACCTCATGAATAACCATGGTTGGGAGCGTGTTGTCAGTTTGTGCAAGCCAAACTCCCATTTGTTGGATTGTTTGTACGGCTGTTAGGAATTTGAATCTCTTTCTCTCTTACCCTCCGTCCCTCTCCTTCTCCTCTTCTTCTAGAGCAGCATTTGAGAAGAACTGGAGAGTTATTCTGATAGCATGAGGCACAAGCTTGGGATGTAGTCTGACTTCCATCTCTTGAGAATGTAAAATCATTTCTGTCTCATCTGCAGTCTAGCATCAGAAATTATGTTTTAATTGTCATCAATTTTGAATGTATTTAATAGTGAACTATAGAATTAGACTTTATTCAAATTGTTCCAATTAAGAGCTGAAATCCCTGATTTTCTTTTGTGATATTGATGTCTAGGAATATTTGTTTCTATTTCATTGCTTCCTAAAGCTCTCCCCCACTTCACTATGTAACGCCATGTCATGAGTAGAATGCATTGTAAAAATGGTATTCACTGAATCTGGAATTGCAGGTTTCATGTACTTCACTCTTCTGTAATGAAATGGATTGTCAATCAACTAGAGTAGCTAGAAGAATCGCATCGCTCTATTTTGTTTTCTCATGATATCTTTGTATCTCAATTGGATTATATTGCTAATCAATAATCATCCAATTTCTTACAAGTTGTGTGGCCTTTGATCTGTTTCTTCATTGGAGTCACTTCCAAGCTTATCCCAGGTAGAAGAACATTTTGCAGTCAATTTCATTGATCTTTCAAATCACAATAAATTCGATCTTTTCAAATCGATACCTAGAGTAAATTTGGCAATGTCCTTGCTTCTTTCTCTTCCAAACATGCAAACAAAGCTGCATGCAAGATTTGTTTATATCTGTAAGACACAAGTTTTGTTCTCCCCGATCGATACATCACATAAACCTGTAAGTTCAAAGCGTCCACAGACTGTCAACAAGGTGGTGAAGCATTTCTAAAGAAGCGGCGTTGCAATGAGTTTCCATTGTTTCTCCTGGACCCAAGGTGACCAGTCAAGCAAGTCTATCCTTCGCACCTGTGTTCATTCCCAGGATGCACAATAGAAGGCTTCAGGACTGATCGTCCAAAACCCTAGGTCCAGGATCCCTAACAATGGGTCTCTCATTAACGTTGGCTTAATGCCCTGGTCCGATCAGCAAGGCTGATTTAACTCAATCACAATCATGTGCACTACTTCCACTTTTGTTGTTTGATGTGCTGGAACCTCTTGTTGGTTCTGTTCATATAAGGCAGCCTAATTTGATTAATCTCTGGAGTTCCATCTGTCTTAATACCCTTCAATTTCATTAGGGTTATAGTGTAATATAGGATTTCATTTTCACATGTCATTGTACTATATATAAGACAGTTTTAGATGTCACAAGTTACAGAGGTACATGTACTTTGTGAAACTGTTTACCTAAGTAACTTGCATTGGCGTGACTTGATTGAAAGTATCGGTTATAAATCCATAATGTACTCAACAATAATGCCCTGAATCTTGTGGAACAGGATACAGAATTGCTTGAATGAATATAAATCTAGTCATTCTAGTGTTATAGGTTATAACCATAAAATTGTGATGTTTTTAGATGAGTATTAGTGAATGGAATGACAAAATTATTTGGTCAAAATTCCATATTCTTTTACTGCTAGATCTTCATTATTTTTCCTTGCCCTTAGCCTTATCATGCATCTGAATTTCTTCATTTTTTTTCTAAGTGAAACATTCTATGTGGAGTATTCTTTGTGAAGAAGGTCTCAACATGACTTTCGTATGCTCTCAGGACACATCCCTGCAGCATCTTGGTTCTTTTCCTACTGCCTAGAACATGCCAAGAAATCCTAGCAACATTTGTAATGTTTGGAGAGCAAGAGGAAGGACAGGAGGAGGAGATAGAAGTGTGCCAAGGATTTGGTCATCAAGGTCACAAGGTCACAGTACAATCTCTACAGGAGACTGATACTGAAACATTTCATATCATTCAATATCCTTAATCCTGAATTATGCAACACGTGGCGACTGTTGCAGTCACATGACTTCACCGTTACCCTCTCAATTCGTAGTTCTTGCAGTATTGTGCTCCCCCGATTCCCGACATTTCACAGGTGTAGTAGGTCCATAATTGTAAACTGTCTGCAGTTGCTTCTGCTGCACATGTTCTTCCCTAATCTCTCCCTCAGCTCAGTTAGCCTTCATACCATGTGCTAGCTGTAGACCTTGTATGGTCTATGTACCCTAGCTTGCTGCCTGTCTCTGTGCAGGCTGTGACCGGTGTATCTGCTGTGTGGTTGCTAGGGGTAACCTGTTCTACTGGCGCTGGGAAAATCCCCTGACTCATAAAGAGGAATAAAGACAAAGTGTCTGGACCCTTCTCAACTTGTCACATCTTTTAAAACTAATTGATCTATTTCTTTTGTTGTTTTAATGACATGCTTGAGATTTTGTCAGGTACCTGACTGGGCAGAGAATGGAAAGGAACCTGTTCCTTTAAACCCCATTGTGGTTTAGTTACAAGTGCAATTATTGACAGTGTCAAGTGCTCTTGATTATTATCTGTGGAGCGACGTGTTTCCATGGATCATGACTTTTCATTTCATATCCAGTCATATGAGTGTACACTTCCATACTATCGCCTTGTGTGTGCCACATATTTCTTATGTTACACGTGTTAGAAATGTATAGTTTTTTTATAATTTTTTAATAGATTAGTAATACATAACATCTCTAAGCAGCATCGTGTTAAACATAGAAATCAGGGAGAACACTCAAAGTAAAACAGAGGATAAAGAATCTGCTTGTAATATGCTTTATAGGTTGGAAAGGAAACTCTTCTAAGAAACAAGATTTCTTTACCGTACAATGGCTAAGATTGGAAACGAGGCACATGCCAATGAGAATGTAACCGATCTCCCAGTGAGATGTCACCAATCTCTTTCTCCCTGCCAAAAGGGGTCTCTTTTCCTGTCAGATGAACTTGCCTGTACAGCCTTATTGATTTTCCTTTAAGTCCACTTGGTCGAGCGAGCATTTCGACACCCGCAAAATGCCGATAATGGTCGGATCGTTGAGAGGCAAGGTGCCGCAAAGCTAGATTTGTGGTCAGTCAGCTCAGGTAGTTTGCTCCACGCGCCATGACAGGGTATGTAAGACGTAGGAGACCACAGTGTTGGTATTTGAGGGATAGGTGGTGGTAGTGGGAGTGGACGTTCCTACCTCTCTTCTACTACCTACATTCTCTTTCTCTCTCTCTCTCTCTGGAGTGTGGTGTAGACATGGCAAGGACAGCCATACAGAAAAAAATATCATCTGTTTGGATCCAGAAGGGCCTTTAATTCCTATCATTATACACAGTTAACACCCTTCTGGCTCCAAGTCCAAACAGATGAAATTATGATAAACTGTTTAAATTCAAGTTTTCTGGTCATTGCTAATATCACGAATCCTGCTTCCTTCTTACCTGAAAGGTAGCAGGACATTTAATGCTTACATATCTTTAGTTTAGAGCTAGAATGGCGTTAACTATGAGCACTTTGCATGGCGTAAATGCCCTTTTGGTTCTGAGCAGATGATATATGTGAGTAACTTTTCTACAGGTGTGTGATATCAAGCACTCATCCTTAATCATCAAGGAAAATGATCCCTTCTGTAGTCTAAGGAATTCAATAAAAACTGAGCAACGATTCTATTAATAGTCCCACACTATTCTTTTAAATGCTGTAAATGCTACCAGTAGCCATGCATTATTCATATGTCATCCAGCTACCACTTACTGGTGTTGGTTGCCAGGAAATCTAATAGATACATATTACCTTAATCCCTCTGCACTTCTTAGGCAGGATTAGCTTAATCTCCTGTGGTATCTAATGGGATCCTTTGGCAAGGATAAGAAGGCTTAGGGTATTAGCCTAGCGTGCCAATGTGGATTTTCAAACAAAATTTGATATTTGTACTACCGGTACTTCATATTGCATTTGAGAGTATTGAGTGTGTGTTCGATCTGATCGGTTTTGGGTAGAATATATAAGGACTGGTACTGTTTCAAAACCTTTGGTCAGAAATGCTGTTTCATAGGTATTTGTTCACATCCACCACTCCCCCTCCCTCACCAAATTAAAACAAAATTGTGATTTTATTGGAACTGATCTAGGAAATGAAAAGTAGAACAGTTTTATCTCTAAAATAGAACATATGCCTTTATATTTGTTCAATGTACTGATTCATTTTTATTTGAATAAGTTTTATTCAAACATTTGTTTACATCTTGCATTTATGTATGCTACATAGTATCAAAATTAAATGCATTATGATAGAACATCTACACTTAAAATTCTCTTCTATCTACTATTTACATCAATTAATTATGGTATAGGATTTTGAAACTTGAGAATAGGATCGAGAGATTGATGTTGAGAGAGAGAGAGGGGGTGGGGGAGAAATAAATCTGTGTTCCCCATTAACAGGTTGTTGCACTAGATGGTAAAGCACTAATCTCCTTGCCAAATATTTTCTCTGCCCGAAATAACCCTCTGTTGGCTAAATTTGGTTGGACACTCAGTCAGCAATCACAGAGCTACATCATTCAGGAAAAAAGCTCAAGTTTGAATAGCTTAATAGGCTGATAACAGAGCTCTTTGAGTGTTTTTGCTTTGTTGTGATATTATATTTGAACTTGAGGGCCAGGAGAAGCAGTCTTCCATCTGCAAACAATCTAAAAGACAGATGATGTGAGGTGAAACACGTATACAGGAACTGAGTCCAGCGCTCTATGCATTTCCGCTGCGATGATTTGTGTAAAAGAAGTATTCTTCAAATGTTTTAAAATACTGGCCGCTGTCCAAATGTACTGATGACATAATTTGAATCTTTGTTTACTTTTCACATCAAAGTTAGTATGTTTAATATGGAGATATACTTGTTAAACAGAGAGAGAGAAACAATCTTTCATAAACCAAGAGAGAGCAAGGTTGTAGGTATATATTGTAAATCCTGGATGGTTGCCAATATTATGAGGATGCTGAATGTATATGTTTCAATTCTTTCTGTTTTGTTGAACTGTACAGTGCACTCTTCTGTCGTTCAGTACAATATAGATATAGATGTAGTGTACAGTTGAATGGTTTGCCTTGATCAAAAACCTCTCCCCTTCCTCAATAAATAGATTTTGTGCCCATTCCATGATAATTTATTATCATCATTTGTTTATATTCCTTGTATTTCATGTATTATAAAATTATGTTGTAATTCTCAGTATGATATACTCCTGTACCTCCACTAACCCCCGCTCCCCATATCCTTAAACATATCACAGAACACAGAGTTTCTTTGAAAACGGAAGTTTGCTTAAGAGTTTGTAATCACACGTTCAAACAGTGAAGTCCAAAGTAGAATCAACAGAAGCCAATAGTGGGTGCAACTTTGAGAGCAGTTAAAATCTTGAGGCCTACTTTAGGAAATAGATTAGTTTGTAGATTTATTGCCAAGATAAGATGGAGATCGGTATTGAAGAGCCTTCCTGTGTTTGAACTTTGTTTGAAAGGACAACATGGGGTGTAAACAGTTCTATTGATGCTTTTTTTAATTGAAAAAAAAAGATTAACTTACAGGTATCCATTAATCTTGTAGCCTATATGCTCTGTGTATGGATTCTAAAACTAGAAGTTTGATGGCATCATCTGTTAAGAGCAAGAAGGGCATTGAGTCTTCTGTTTTTCCACACAGAGTTTAATTGCCTTCTGGCTTTAAGCAGCCAATATTTTTACCAGTGATACGGATAATACCAACAATTTTTAGCAGTAATGATTGCAATAGTAAACTTGAAGTAAATACATTGTAGTTACGCATCCCCTACCCACAAATTACAAGCTTCATCAATATGGTGTTTCTGCGTAAGATAATTTCTTTTAACGTGATACCATGATACAGTGTACCTGTATATTCCAATATTCAATAGCAACACAAACAATGCTGCACTTGATGTAAGAGTTGAACCAAGCAACATGTTTTTAAACACTTTTTTACAATTTGTTAACAATTTCTTCTATCTTTTTCTTCTTCTTCTTCCAGGACCCAAACCTAAGGACCAGGAATCTCGTCTGATGCCCCCTCCCATCATCAACACCGGCCACCCTCATCCCTTTGGTGAGATCAACCCCCATCATCCCAACCATCACATCGGAAGACAGCAGTCGTATCAGAACCAGGGGCGCATGCCCAGATCATACCCTCTCAGTCCTACTTCGGGATCCTATGGTAAATATATTCTCACCTGCCTTAAGAAAGATAGAAAAATTGTATGAGTTGACTCTCTTCTGGGTCCCAACAGACGGAATCACTTTCTGAAATGTCATAACATTGCTTAGATTCATCAACTTCTGGAATATTCTCAACCCAAAAGTGGAAAACAAAAATTTCGCCTGCTTGGAGTCACAGGGGTGTTCATTATATGTTAAAGTACTGATATAATGATTTACCGTAGTGCTCTCATTGCTCCAACCAGGCTTTGAGATTGACTTAATTAATAGTTACATTTAAAGAGAGGATTGGGCAAAGTGTGAACACTGTCTGAAAAATTAGGGAACACCATGGGAGTGCTTAGCTTGGAGCACTTTTTAGGAGGAGGATGAGGAGGAGAGAGGAGGAGAGAGAGGGAGAGATGTAGATGGAAAGTGTGCAATGTGTAGTGTGCTAACATGAATCTGCTCTCATGTGCTGATTATGCAGGGTAAGGTCCCGACAGAGATGAACGTACGGTCATTGACACACGAGGGGGGGAATGCACACTGATGGTGATGTTTTTGCTTTGAATTTTTATGGAAATTCTAGTTTTTTTGGCGATTGTTTTTTGGGAGAATGAAGAGAGGAAGACCAGTGACCATGCGGGAGGATGGAGGAAGATTTGTTTTGTAATGGATCCTTTGTTTCTGTTTTGGTATGATTATGAAGCAAAATGTAATAAATACCAAATAGCTGCAAAAAGGCTTCGAAGCTTAAAAAGTGCAAATGAAATGAAAGAATTTCAAGTTAGAGATTGGCGGGATGCTATCAAGAGGGATACATTAATGCGATTAGATAAGGATAGATAAGTAGCAACATGAGCAACATACAGAGAGTGTGTATATGATGAAGATGGATTGAAGGAGTAGTGATAAGGGATACTAGAAATAGGAGACATCCGATGAGTCATTATTGGAAGTTGTTTATGATGCATTTCATGAAGGAATAATCAGAAAAATTGTTTCAAATTAGGTTTCATTCCTTATTACCCCAATTTTTCATAATATAGAGAGGGAGACCTGAAAACAGCTATTATAATCTGTTGTGAAATTCATTTCCAGATTTCTAACAAAAATTCATGTACCCGTAAACCAATCAATTAATAGCCAATGGAGATATGCAGATGAAACTTTTCTTTCTTCTGGAATCGGTGGTTCAGTTTTGAATATGAAATCCATAAAGTTAAAAATTGATTTCAATCGGTATTATGCTTAAATATCACAAAACACAGAAAGATTTTAAGGATGGCTTTGTCTGCCTTCGTACCAGGTGGCAATCCATTGACGTTATGGTTTTGCTAGCTGCGGTCTGACTACTCAACAAGTCAGAAATTACTCTAAACAACAACGAAAACAAGAGATGAGTGAAAATATGATAAAGAAAAGAGAACAAAAATACAGGACATGGATTAAGATGGACAAACATATGGAGAGACATTGTGAAGCCATTGTTTCTCTTGTCTGTAGCCGAAAGCAAAAATCAATTTGAGTGTGGAACATAAGCGCTGAGCCTGGCGGAGTGCTCTAGAGATGCGTCTGATTAGTCGGAAGGAATCTTCAGTCTGTGGTCACCAAATTTCATTTTGTTTTGATTTTTCCACACCAACATTTCTTCTACGATCAATCGCTGGACTTTGAACCAATTACGCAAGACAATGGCGCGCTGTTGTCTCCCCAGTTTCCAATGACAATGTTTCCATCTCGAGTGTTTTTCTTCTCCGTCTTTTTTTTCTGCGATCTAGCCTGTATTCGTTTCGTTTCCTTTCCAACATCCTTTAGGCTGGGTGTTATTCTTTGGCGAAACAGATGCAGAAATCGAGAAGAACATGAGAATCAGTCGACGCAATGGCGGTGGCTTAATGCTACTAAATGTCACCGCTGTCTGCTACACGTGTGGAGGTGGTGCTGATATCGTTACAAAGCTGCAACCCACTTCTCTCTCGATTCCCTCTTTGGAATATTCCTTCTTGTACTCTCAGAGTATTTAGTTATTCCAGGCTTGACAGGAAAGGGATTGGGCTGAGATAGTTCTACTGATGCCAAACTAACACCATTAATGGGAATATAATGTCACAGAATATTATTTTTTCTAACAAATTATTGTGGCTTTGATACTTTATTCTTGGAATAAAATTGTTTAAATGTTAACAGAATATATCTTTCCCTCAAAAAAGGATTATACTTCGTATTTAGTACAATATATGAAATTAAAAAAAATGCTATTTATTGCCTGCTGTCAGCTCCATTAGTTTGAGCATGTTTTCAATCATCATCTTGTGAAATCACACTCTCTTGTCAAATTAAAAGAAAAATAATAAATACTAGTGCTACTTGGAGGTGTATCTCTCTTGTGCTGACAATTCTTATTGTCCATCTCATGAAGAATAAGGGCATAGTAGATTTTCGATTAGCAGTTACCTGGTAATGGTAAAAGGGCGAAAGGGCGAAAGTAGAGGGTGGGTTGAAACAGCAACGGCAGACGAAAATATAAACTTACGAGGTGACAAATCAAACATCGTTGCTCATCCTTGAAGGGAGCTGGGAAATATCAATTCTTAGCTATATTCTCAGGGCACGCCTCCTGTAAAACCTATTTTTGCACCTGATAATTTTGGCACCCTTCCTCATGAGAAAGTATGAAAAGTGGGTTAGGTGCTGTCAAGGAGAGTTATGTCTTTCTGGTTCAAGATAAGGGCACATATGTTCACTATGCAACCACATTATGACTGGTCACTAGGCGGAGGCTCAAAAGAATCATCAAGATTTGTGAGCAAGAGTTCAGACCTTTTCGTTGATTGGCAAATGTCCAGGAAAGTCACCAAGTAATGTAGTAGGCTACCGTTTTTTGCACTTGGCATGTTTTCAGAAAATTGTATTTTTAAAAGATTTTACAAGTTTATACCTTTTTTGAGAGTTTTGTTTTCCTCCTTTAACCTATTGAATACTTTGTTTGGTTTAATTTATGTTAATGCATTTTCATCTCTGATGTCTTAGAGAATGCGGTTGGGGATTTATTCTATAACAAAAATTCATAGAAATTCCCCTACAGTGAGTGCAATCTCTTTCATGGTTATTATCAAGTGACATTCTTCAAGCCATCAGTTGAAAAATGACACCTTCCCATCCGATGTGAATTTGAGCCCTGATTAGCATCCCTATGATGAATTGCATGTCCAAGTCAAGAATCTTGCATGGGGAATGAGAAAAATATGGCCATATCCACCCCCTCCATCACATCTCCATTTTCATGAGTCCCTAGCTTCTACTTCTAATGGCCATAGCTGGATCCCATGACGCTCTTGGCATAAATCACTTGAGGCACACACAGTGTCCCCCTTTCCTCTAGCCAGTCACGTCACGATTCCCTGATTGTATAATAGCCACCCCCGTCCATTTAGGCATTTAGGACCGGGTTCACATGAGAGCCGTACGTCTTCCAGGAGAGTGCGCGAGCGTCAGAGCGTACCGTCTCCGCAGGCCAATTTGCCGGGCGCTTGCCTACCCTTTGCCCCTACCCTCGGAACGGCAACAAGCGAGTAATTTCTCGTTCTTTTGTTGGTCCGCGTGGCTCCCTTTCGTCGCGGCTGAGGAGGCAGAGAGGAGATTGGCCCCAAACCTCTCTTTCCAATGGGTACCCTTTGCTATTCCTTTCGCCTCATTGCACAGTAACATACACCCTTGTATTACCCTTCTACGCTCCCTACCTCCCTACCTTTCTCTCTCTCTCTCTCTCTCGCACAAAGCAACCGGAAATGGACTTCTGTGGGTCTCCCCTCTCTTTCACACCAAATCTTCATAATTAATGAAGCTTCCAGGGTCGCTTTGATTGTAAGTGTATGCTGCTTGGTGTGAATAGAGGTCCTCTTTTCTTATTCATAATTGTGATTATTTTCATTGATACCGATCAAGAGCCAGACTCTTTCACCTACCAGACATCTGGAGTACAATTTCTATCATTTTTTTTTTCGGGCGGGGGAGGGGAGGGGACAGAAATAATTGCTCATATGGCAGGATGCATACACAATTATAGACAGGATATATTCATCATTCTTAGACCCAAAATGGTAGTCAAGAATGGCAGGTCTGAATGAACTTTTCTGCTCCTGATTAATAGACTCAATCACCTATTGTGTCATTATTGAAGTGCACTTTTTGTGTCACTTCCTGTTTATGGAATTTAAAACTTTTTATCCACAAAAACTATTGTGCTCTGAGTATGAAAATGTCTCGGGAACATGATAAATGGGTGTTTTAAAACTGTTTTTGCTTTATTGATTGATTCAATAACATAACAATAAGCCAGTTATATCCAGTCCTTAACCTACATCCTTTGTTTTGGACTGAGGGACTTCCTCTCTTCCAAGATTTTGATAACCATATATGCACGGCAGAGCCCTAAAATAGCTATTCCAATTTGAAGGCTTTTAAAAATAAATGCAACAAAAACAACATTTTAATCTGCAAAGAAAACACAGGAATCCGGTTCAATGCCATTTGAATGTTCATGTTTGTTTTTGGAACGATACATTATCTGCATAACTGAATGTACTTTGAAATTCAGCTGTAAAGTTGAAGGTATTGATAATAAAGAAAAAAAGAGGAGTTTGCATCAGAAGATTATGATGAAAAGGGTTCATAAAGTGACCATGTAATGATGCTTTGACTCTGACTCTCTCTTGAGAACCAGAAGGGGGTTATCTCACATTCTGTAACCCAGAGTTTATGTCCTTCTGGCTATTAAAAAGATAATTTAATACACTCAAAGAAAGAATCTGCTCAGCCTTCCTTCAATCCATACTAACAAAAAATCATCACTGGCAACAGACTTCAAGCAAATCTCCAGAAACATATATCCAAAAAAGTGCATTGTATATTTTCAGGCAAATAGCAATCTTAACTGTATCAAGCACTTTCTGATGCTATCTGCTTGCACTTTTTAAAGTGCAAAATACTTTGATTTCATCTCCCTGCATTTCTGTAAGTAAGCGCATGTTTGGTATTATAGTACAGTGACTCGGCTCCCGCTTTTTCTTTTCTTTTCTTGAAGCAGGCAGCAATTAAAGAACGTTGACCAAGCGAGTGCAATGAAGCGTGGTGTTAAAGCCAGTGATATGCTCATTTTAACTCTATATAATCGTCTGTTCAGATCCAGAAGGGCGTTAACTGTCTGTTCAAGTATATGAGTTAATGCTCTTTTGGCTCTATAACAGACGATATGATTACTGCACTTCTGCAGTTGATTATAACACTTTTTGCATTAGAGTTCTACACGTATGTCTTCGGCAGGCATAGACTTGTTGAAGTGAACATTCAAATACTCCATGATTCACACAATACAACATTACATTACATCTCCTTACTATCGTCGTTGTAGTGCCTGAAGGCCTTTCGTCTGTACTTTTATCAAGCCTTCAACCTATGAGATAACACATTTCATGAGCTTAATTACAAAGAATTACAATTAAATGTAATGGCTCGTATTATTAGGTTCCTATTAATGATATTAGGTTTCTATGTTACTTAGAAGGAAACATGAACAAGATTATGTAAGCAATAGGGAGAGGCAGCTTGTGGTTGGTTTCTTGTATTCTAATACTTTTATTAGCTCATCAAATTTTTCTAAGCCCATAATTATAACGGTGTTTAAATTAATACATGTACGTGTAAGGTCATTCACTTGACTTCATATCAAACTGTTTTTTCTAAATTTGTAATGACTCTTTTGGACATTTTGTACACTCTGTGGGAAAGAATTGGTTTACCATATGTGATCGAGAGTTGAAATTGTGTGATAATACTTCTTTTAATTAAACACGTATGACTTGTGACCTGTGATAAACCCACACTACATGTTCTCATACATGAATGTCATCATCATTTGACTACCCCTAGCTTGCATTGAAATTTGTGTTACCGGTATTTACAAATATTTTGGGGTGACTGATTGTAGATGTGAAATGTATGAAGTTTTGTAGCATTCAATATATGGCTCAAACACCAAACACATTGCTTTCAAGAGCTATAATTATGAATAACATTTAGAAATATATCATTTGCAAATCATTCTCTGGGCTTATGATAAGGCTACATGTACATGTATACTGCTAGTACCTATTGTAGTTTTTTTTTTTAATACAAGTCGATGACATACATTATCCTGTTAGGGGGATGGGTAAGGCCATGTTTTTTATTAATCATCATGAGATATGAGTTGACTTTCAATTGAATGAATTAAATGAGAGCTGATTGAGTACATGAAAGGAGTAGAAAGAATCCCTTGATGATCTAATGATGTTATTAAAAAAAAGAGAGGAAATGTTTGAATGGACTTTCCATTGACCAGAGTTGAATAGCCAGAGAGGGTCAGGCATCGGTCATTTTAGCAATGTCCGAGTTGCCATGTTTGCCAATAATTATTGTTCATATAAACACATTGCATAATATGCCCATAATGCCAAGTCCCAGTCGGCCTTCAGCTAGGGCTGTGCTTCAGGGATTGTGCCGTTGATCGGCTACTCTACCATTGCTATCTGTTTGTGCAATACAATTTAATTTGTAGGACAAGTCCCAAGGTAATCCTAACAATCATAAACAAAATTTAATTTCTCTGGGGTCAGGGTATCTTTTTTTGGTAAGAGGGTCCTAATTTATTTTAAGGGGTTTTTGTGCATTGGGCCTCAGCTAAACTTTTATTTTTTTCTTCATTTTGAGGAACCTAAAATTAAGATTGGTTGCCCATGTTCACTGTCTCTCTATTCGTGTTGAGCCCTGCCTGCTAGAGCTTTAATCAGATGAGTAGAATTATGCCTGTGATGAGAATTTATATTTATATATAACTTATCATCCTTTGATTATGAATGTTTTCCACAAACCAAACAAATACCTTGAACTTGACCTGGAGATGACTGATTACTAAGTTCAAATACATTGGCTACATGCCATTTTGTCTGATGTTTTCAGTAAAACGATAGAACTTTCGGTCGTTTCTCGGTCACCCTCGTAGCAGCTGAGGCATCGGTTGTTTGCCATTTTGTCTGATGTTTTGTTCAAAACGATGGAACTTTGGGTGGTTTCTCGGTCGCCCTGCTAGCAGCTGAGGCGGCGTCGTTCATGTGAACTTATAGTTTTAATCCTGCGAAAGCCAGGGCCAAGGCTGTAAGCTCACACGCTGGACAAACGTCTATGTCTTGAGCGGTGAGTGCTCTTGAAGGTTGACGAAAAGATGCAGTCATTCCTGGGTTGCCTCGCAGCCTGGCTGATGCGTAAAACCACCTCTTGTGATTTTCGACCCAGCACAAGAGGAATCAAGGGAGTATGAACTTGAGCAATGAGATCTCCAGAATTAGCCATATATGTTGTTTATTCAAGACATTTTAAATAGTATTGAATCTGCACCTGCTTGCTAGTAACATAGATTAGGTAGAATGAGGAAAGACGATGGATATTTACATTAACCCTTTGACAAGCCAGGTTCTAAAGACAACCCTGATATTCTTGGAGCCAAGCCATGGTATGCCAGGATCGGTTATGCCTTCTGCAGCCTGACGATACCTTGGTATGCTACTTCCATAAAACCTTTTTGGTCATGACCTAGTGACAGTGACCCCACATATGGACGTGGATCTATTGAGTGTGAAATGATAGATGATTATAAGAACTCCCCATTTTGTCACCTTAATAACGATGTTTTAAATGAGAGAATTTCCTGAGGGGAATCTTTGTTGACTACCTTGCAGTGCTGTAGGTCAAGATCGCCCGATGCTGCCGATGACAGCAGTGCTTTCATAGGGGAAGGCTGTTAGCCTGTTACCGTCATAAAAAGAGTTCTTTAACCTTCAACTCTACTACCATCCATGGCTAATAGATTAACCTTGCATTGGGAGGCAACCTTGGTGTAGGGTATAGAAGGAGAAAGGGAAAGAATAGCTGAAAGTCAGTCTCGATTGCTTGCCCATCACGGTGATACCCGTTTGCTAATGAACCATTTGCGTCATTTCATTTGCAATAATGTCCCCGTTGACTGATGTGTTGTTAGCGCTGGATGAACAGTTTGGACTGGACTGGGAGGTAGAGAGATTGATAGGTGAATGGCTGACTGGCAGCCTGGCAGGGTGATCACAATAACTGATTGGATTCTCACAGACTGAGGGTGAAAATAGAAGGACAATGTGGACTACAAGTTCATCAGCAGAAAAGGTGGAAGGGAAGAGACTAGAAATGAGAAAGAGAAGGGAGGGGGAGAGGTGAGATAGGGGAGAGATGGAGAGAAACTGGAAGACAGAGAGATGGAGACAGAAAACAAAGAAAAAGGGAGACAGAGAAAAAAGATCGAAAAAAATAGAAAGAGAGAGAGAGAAATTTACGACTGAGACAATTTCCTGCACTCGTTTATGTTATCTACTTTTATGTAAAAGCATGCTTGTATTTCTAGATTCAAAGAAGATACATGTGACTGAGAAAAGAGACAGGCAGTCTGTCACGGAGAAGACGTGGGAGAAAGAAAAGATTTTCAAAAAAAACATTTGTTATCTTTGCTATCTCATCTTCTTCTTTTTTTGTCGTGATATGGTAGTGTGGTGCTCAATTACTTGTGGCACGCAATCATACAGAAATAACAACCCCACCACAAGCTTCTTCGAATATATGCAGGTACATCCACGCGCAAGTAGGCATTGTTGTTTTAGTGTATGTAAGAGATATTACATTAGACTGAATTTTACAGCTGCTGTGCCTTAATTTTGTTTTGTGCCGTGATTTATGGGCATTTTATGGTAAGTCTCTTGTAGCCAATTATAAGTTGAGCTTGTGTGTATTCTCCAGCTCGATATGCTGATCATATTAAAAATCTCTCTTTTATTCAAATTATTAAGTTAGGATATT
The DNA here is from genome assembly GCF_000002235.5 of Strongylocentrotus purpuratus. Lineage (NCBI taxonomy): Eukaryota > Metazoa > Echinodermata > Echinoidea > Camarodonta > Strongylocentrotidae > Strongylocentrotus > Strongylocentrotus purpuratus. The sequence goes on from NW_022145607.1 coordinate 7,913,984, forward strand.
TGAATAGTTTTTTTTGTTAATTCTCTGATGCCACAAAACCACTTCCAAATTGATTCATTTCTTTTCAGGGTTGTGGTATTTGAAAGACTGAAAGAAAAGCTCAAATACATTGTAAAAAACATAAACTCTTTTTAAAGGTTGTAATAAAGTACACTGCAGATCTGTAAGTGAAATCTTTATTGTAACATGAAAGAAATGGGTTTATTGAAGATTGTCAGAACGGCAGCCTGCAGACCCAGCTAAAGAATAAACATTAAACAGAGGCTTCTGGTGCTTGATATTAATGAAAAAAAATCATTTATTGAAAAACATAGAGAATTATCTAAAACTATTGTTCTTGTCAAGCTATAAAAACTGTCCTTTCAATATTTCACTTGTGATCACAGAATTTATTAAGTTTGCACGGCTAGTTTTCCCAGCTTTCCTTAGGGTTGAAAATTTTGTTCCTTTTCTTTGGCCCTAATTGTCATATTTCCCCCGCTCCTCAACTTAGTAATAGAAATAAAATAAGTCTTAACTCTGTTTGCTGGTTCTTTGAACTGGCCTACTGCAGGTATGTCCATGTAGGCTTAAGTATGCAGGGGATAATTATTGTTTATTCAGAGCCAAAAGGGCCTTAACTCAGTGTTTAAGTATATGAGTTAACGCTCCTTTGGCTCCCAACGGGCGATATGTCGGTTCGCAAAACCAGTGACAGAATATTTGATGCTTGTTGCTTCATACTGTATGTTCATGATACGCCACCCTCCCCCACTCTATCCCTCCTCCCCCCCCCAAAAAAAAGAAGTAAAAATGGAGATGCTGTAGGTGGGGTGGAGTGGGTAGAGGAAGGGGTATGAGAAGAGAGACAATCCGTACCTTCTCCCAGTATTAGGTATCCGTCTTCATATTTTCTTTCTTTTCCCTTAAGTCCTGTTTACCTGTCTTCCGACCAGACAATGGCTATCAAATATCTCCCCACTTTAATGACTGATTCAATCAGATGAATAATAGAACGTAATTGGAACCCGCCATCCACCATTACAAAAATGTTCAAGAAGAAGAGAAAATAGAAAGAGGAGACTTTCATGATGTCTTGCAACGCGACTCCGGTTTCCTCTTCTCAGTCCTAGAGACGAGATGCTTTCACAGTGCATTCCCACTGTCTCTACCTTAATGGTTTAGTTCACACCATAAGATGTGCGTCCTGTTGTTTGTTCTCTTGTTTCTCTTGCTGTGGTGTTACTGTGGTGTAATTTGACACGTTTCTAACGTATCTTCAGAACAGTACAAACATAGCTACAGCCACAATACCCTTCTTGAATGTTTTCAACAGCCCCCCCCCCCCCCCCATTTTTGTCTCTCGAGTGTCTTGCTTTTCAAGTTTAACCATTTCACACAAATTAGTTTCTTGAGAAATATTGTCAAAATATGGCTACAGTTAATGTTACATTAATACATTTCGTCCTTGTTTTCACGAAGTGACGGTAGTGAGGAAAATCGTAACGCAAAGTGAATGCAATTTTTTTTCACTACCGTCACTTCGTGAAAACAGCGACGATTTAGAGAAGAATTATCAATATTGATATATGGCATAATTCATTTTTTACATGTTTGGAGGAAAAAAATGCCCTCCCTCCAACGAATAAAAAATGTTTCCTTTTGAGGTTCATATTAAAGGTCATGGCACTGATCTGTATTAAGGCATACATTTTGTTTCCTCATTATCGATATATAATTTAATTTGAACAATTTGATTTAATGGATAACACAGACATTTTAATTTTTGATGATGTATTCACGTAGATATACCCAGGGTTGAAAGCGGATGTTATTGCTATTAATTCTAAATTTAGAGAACAAGTTTTGTTGAATAATGAAATAATAACTTCAAGTGAACTTACATCAATAATTATTGTTGAAAAGAATCATTTAGCATGGGATAGAAAGCAGACAAGGAATAAAAGTAACAATTTAATCTGTGATATGAATTTATCTTCCTAGCTGCAATGAGGACCTGGAAAAACTACTAAATCAAATGTTAAGATATAATATTATACAACTGTAATATAGTGTTTCATCCGGCATTGCAGTTATAGCTCTCTATAGAGCTTTCCCTCCACAAGCCAATATTTTGCGATCGATCGGCGAGAGCAAAACCATGAAAATTGCCCAAATCCATTGCGTGTTTAGACCAAATCAAGATGGAATTAGATGTTGGGGGAAATCTGTCGGTGAAATGAGAAAGGGATACGAGTGTGTGTACTAAACGGCTGATCAATATAAGTGAAGATTGTGGTGGGATTCCATTGATTTCAGTCGGTCAATGACACACAATTAAAGAATTGCATCTCTCTATCTCTCCCTCTCTCTCTCCTTCTCTCTTTCTCTCTCTCTCAGCCAGAGATTCTTTTATCATTCCGACAAATCTGGGAGTCTAATTTTCTCCAAAGTATTATCAAATATTAAACCGTTTTGTCTTCTCCTCTTCTTATGACAACAAGAACAGAAATACACTCAGCGGCCTATACTGTTTTCAACCTAGGAGCTTGAAGATGTGCAGATTTGTTATAATAATCTTGCATGATAGATATTCTGATGATTTTGATTCAAGACTTTTAAAAATTTGATATAAAGATTCCACAAAAATATTTCAACATTATAACAATCTTGTATCCTGCATCAGACGAAACAACAAATTTCAAAAAGGGATATGATGATTAATCTGTCTGTATTTTTTTTTTTAAAGACATAGATATAAACAGATTTTATGTATCCACTTATTCTTTTTGTTTTTTTGTTGTTGTTATTATCATTAGCATTTTTTGTTTGTATGCAAGAACTGTTATGAAGTAAAATAATGTGTACATTTTAATAAAAGCATTTTCTTCAATTTAAATTGAGTTCTTCATCACTGGATGATTTCTTCTCAATTCATTTTGAAATACAAATTTAAAAACCAGAAAGCATTCATCTGAGATTGACAGTAAAGCCTTGGAAGGTCTCTTCCCTCTCACTTGTAAGGATATCTAATCAGGAATAGGGATAGCCCATGCAGGTTGACAAATTGGATTCCCTTTCCGCCCTTCCAGACATAACTAGCCTTGTTGAGTTGTTGAGTTCTATGAACTCTGATGCCCGAGAAAAATTCAAACATCAAATGTATGACATTCTTCAAAATGTTGGAGATCAGTGTTTATTTATCATTTTCTTATAATAATAATAATAATAATGTGTCTTGTTTACCCAGGGTAGCCTCATCAGTATACAAACTGTTCCCTGAGGGCCCTGCAATCATATCAATATCATTACCCTAGCTTATGATTTCAATAGGTCTTGAATGGATAATATTGGTTTACGGTTTGGTAAAATTTGTTTCCTGAAGTATTAATAGAATGCTGCATATAGAGCACATTCTTTTTCAAAGTAGTCTGGTCTCCATTTAGATCTCATGACAGAGTCTTGATCGACAATAAATAATACCTCAAAATTCAAGATTGTTCATATTGTCTTTTTTTTGTAGTATTGTAATGATTGGATAACTGTATTCTGTAAGAAGGTTATTTTCAAAGAACAAAAAGTTACTATCAAAGTTTTGATATCATTAGTGTCTTCATCATCTTGCGATTTTGACAGCATAGCTTTACCAAGTATAGTTGTCAGTGATTGGTTTGGTCAGGCCCTGGTTTGGTCAAAACAAATAGTCTTTTGCGGAAGTCTTATCAAGACTGCAGTAGGTGCTTGGTTGGAGTGTGACCTCAGACGAGGACAAGTCTGATTGGAGTGGTGTGGGCCCCCCTGCTAGACAGGATCTAGGTCCCTGAGGAGGGGGATGTGTCTGGTGTTTGGTCCCAAGAGAGGGGTCATCAGGGGCCAATTTACAGGGGAGGGGGAAGGGGAGGGTGGAGATGTACCTTTGACCTACTTGCAGGATGGCCTGTCTTGCAGACCAATGATGTTTGTAAGGTTGATACAGACAGTGACTAGAAGGAAATTTAAATGGCAATTTTGCCTTCCTTTGGACCATGCTTTGAGATAGAAACTATGTGCAAAGTCCATGCTTGCATTATGTGTTATTCACCTAGTTGCAAATAATGAAATTAAAACAATACTCCAATAGAACACAACTTCAATAATGATAATGTCTTTCTTATTTTTGCATACTGGATCACTGATAACTTATTATGTCTTTCAATTTAATTTACTGGATGGCTTTAACTTCTTGGTTTTCCCAATTTGGCTTGGTGAGATCTCATATTTATATAAGTCATTTTTTATTTTAATATAAGTGCTGCTTTCATGAATTAGTGAACTCATATGTTAGCTTTATTGGTTATGATCTAGCCTATGTCTATGGGGCTATCAGTTTTGGGATGACATCCTAGTCAATATTTTCTTCTGATCTGGAGGGGTGGTGGTCGGACAAACTCCTAGAATTATCTGACTTTTTGAAGGGTTAAGAAATCTTTTGATTATACCAATTCAATTATACCTTTAATACTGATAATCTTAAGAATTATTTTTAGCACTTTGAAATCCAAAGACGTCTCCCATACCAGCATGCTGCCTACCCAGCATGTATTTATTGTGCATTGGTATCAGGGGCATTATAGTGCAGTGCACTGTGTGCCTATACCCACACAATGCACTTACAGCTGGTGGCACTCTTGTCACTCACGCAACTCATGAATAATTCATGAGCCACCTCATTTACATACTGATTGACAGACGGCCCTACCACTTCCATGTGGGTGGGTGGGTGGAAGCAAAGATGATGGTGCTTCCATATGACTAAATGAGGGGTAATAGGAAATGTTTTTGTACCAATTTTTTTAATTTGATGATCAGCTGTGTAATCCAAGGTCATCAGACAATCGATTTGGGAACACTGTTATCTTGGAAATAAGTCACATGTCTTTCTTAAATATCTTGTTTTCGGTCCGTACCCATTTACTTCCTTCCGTTCCCCTCCGGATGTGAGTGATGATAGATCAATCCATGCATGACTAGCCGTCACATGTAGTGCGTTGTCCTTATACACAGGGTGAATACACATACACACACTGGGTTCTATTGTAATTGAATCCAAAGGATTTCTGTGTGTGTGTGTGTGTGTGAGGGCGATGAGGCAATAGTTTAGTTTTCCAAGAAACGTGTAGTCACTCCAGTGGTATGTTAGGGGTCAATAGCGCTCAGGAAGGAACACAGGAAGAAGCAAAGGGAAGGATAAAAGGCACTTGAGTTCTTTCCTTTTGAGAGCAGCGAAGACATGGTAATGAAAGGGTGTTTTAGTTTCAGGGAAATGCCTCCCTTTAATTCTAAAGGTTCATTGGATCGTTGATCTCATGAACTCAAGATGCCATGTATATGGCTAATTGGATTATCATAATCACATAAGCTGTTGGAAATTTATTTACTCATGAAAGAAAACTGAAGAATCGGTCACAGCAATCACCACTGGTATGATAAGAACAATAGTATACGTATACGTATATCTTTCTCAAATTTTACAAAGGAAATCACCTGTGTCACAGAATAAGTGATTCACACCAGAATGGTATGTCCTATTTTGGGCACAGAAAGTTTTTAAGTAGGTCCACTGAAACCAAGAGTGGGCAGTATACCATTCTGTTGGTGTGCTGATGTAAAACTAAAATCGGAGGAAATCACTAAATTCTCTACCCTTATTTGGGAAATACCCAAAAGAGAAACATGTATGAGATATCTTCAGTAATATTCAAAGACAAGACACCCTGTAAAAAAGGTGCACATACTACAGATTGACAGGAAAGTCACGTACATGAATTGAATGGAAGGCACAGAACCAGGACATGGAACTTGATTTCAGAGAAAAATAAACAGAACATTCAGACATTCATATATAGTTTAGGAGGATCAGAATGTCTTTACTTTTAATAGACTCCTCCAAGCAATTAATTCCTTTCCGAAGTCAATACATGGACCCCGATAACAAAGATTAAATCTTAATAAATTGTATAATTGAGGCACTTGACACTTGGACATGTAAACATGGGAAATGCCTTTCATTGATTTCAATTTCATCTTGTATCGTAACCTAAACTCATTTCTCAAGTGCCTACGTCGTAAACAATAATACTTTACACACCATTCACAACTTATCTGAATATCTGTACATCAGCCAAATGTCTAAAGCAGGAAGGCCGTAGTTTAGAATCAGGTTCTTTTTCAAACAAGGAACTTTAGATAGGGGAAACCCCATCGTTGTCCTGGAGTATGGTATGACCTACTTCTCGGCCTTTCTTGATTGGTTTCAAAATAAAACAACCAAAGGGAAGCAGGAAAGACAGGAATGCTATAGTACCAAGCAACGATATCACCATATATAATGCAATTATACAAGAAGTTGCATAATTCTGCTGGCTAATGGTTATTGTATCGGTGTATTTGATGCCCTTGTTACCCAGCGCTATTTACTTACCGGTAGTTACATCAGGAATACCAAAATGAGGTTTCCATTATGTATCCATTATGTATCGTTATTTATTTATTAATTATAATCAATTGGTATACTTGATTATTAATATATAATCAAATGGCACAAGAAAATGCAATCATATAATTTGAATTCATACATGTCAAATGGCATGCCAAACTTAAATTAATAAGCACTTGATATTTGGTGAGCATGATTTGCAGTATTATTCAATTTCCATTGAACCCAACAATCACTATCTTGGGTCCCTTGCAAACAAGGAGGACATTGTGTAGATGAATTACACAGTAACTCATACCATAAGCTATGATTCATATGCTGAAGCAGTAGAGATATATGTGAGAGGAGGTGGAAGAGGAGGAGAGAGAGAGAGAGAAAGGGGGAAAATAAAGGTTGAACTTTTGGCTGACCTTTCTAATGACTCATGTTGAGTGTGAGACATGGATCATGAGTTATCAGCTGTTAAATGACGATGTTCTTTTCAACTACTAATGTCACTATGTTGGGCTCTCTACACAGTCCTTTACCTGGGAAACATTTCCAGGTTCTGATGGGCATTTTATAAAAAAAAAGCGTAATTTGAAAGAATTAATAAACCTGTTCTGGGGAAAGGAACTGTTAAAGCACAGGTATTTATTTAGCAAGTTGCTCTCTAACATATTAATAGAATATATTAATTATGTTATATTCAGATATGTTCATCAATTGCTCAATTTCATTTTTTTTTAATGTAATTCAAATTCTGCTGAAGGAAACCCATAGTAGAATAAAAGGTCCCATTGATAGACCCCTTCATGTATGCAATTAAGTGTGCAATGATATTAACAGAGCTGTGTTTCTTCTTCTTTCTTCTTGCTACAGATAATATTCAGCATCAAGGGCAGGCTTCGAAGCCGTGGTCTTACTACAATCCTTACCAATCATCGGTCGCCCAACCCTCGGACACATCAATCCTCTCAGCACAGATCAAGACTGAACCTACGGAGCTTGCGTTGCTAGGTCAGCAGAACTCTACCCTTCAGCAATATCCCAAGCCTGATTCCCTCTACCCCACCTCCATCACCCGGTCCAGCGAGGTCCAAGACCCCCGCTTCGTCTACCCATCGACTCCGGCCGCCGTCAGCTCGGTATCATTCACGCCTTCTTCCATGTCAGTGCTGTCATCCGGGGTCGAATCACCGCGCACCATCTTGCCAATGACCCCCAATCCGTTCCCTCTGTCATCTCAAGATATCTTCTCAAGCTCCTCCACCGCCACGCCCGTCACTCTAACGTCGCCCCCTTACCTGCCAAACTCACCCCCCTACCCTCTCTACCCGCACCTCTACATGTCGTCTCCGTCGTCGCAAACCTACTACGATAGCTCACATCTACCAATGCTGCCATCGTCAACGAGACCGGAGGACAAGCAAGAGATCAAACATGATAACAGACCTGGGGAAGGCATCCCTCATATCCCTCATCCTGAGATGTCTCTGACGGTGGCTCTTAACTATGGTAGCCATCCTCAAAGCCAGATTGAACTCAATACAGCCAGGACCATGGGACAGAGCATGGGTGGGATGCATAACAGTGGGGTAGCGCTCATGCAGCAACATCGAAACCACAGCCCTGTCACTAACATCTCACCCATGCAACAAAGCATGGGACAAATGAATATCAACACCACCGTCGGACATTTACCCACCGTAGACGACTCAAGAAAAGAGGACGTCTGGCGGCCATATTGAATCCTAGAAGATCGTTGAGAAACTTTTGAGACTGTCTGTGTGAAGGATATGGACTCTATTTAATAGATTTGAAATCAGCGTATTCTCTGCAACACTGCTATGTACCTAGGTATTGATTCAGACTTGATGCAAAGTGGATTGCAGTGATCTGCATAAATGATGTGAGGTTTAACTCCTCAGCTTCTAATCATGTTGACTGGAGAAACACCATCCTGGCTCCTTAAAGTTTTATAATATTCATGATTCATTATTTCAATGTCATTCCATTCCATGTAGTCTCATGCACGTGTTTGTGTGTGTGCGTGTGTGTGAGCTGTATCATATTGCTTCACATTATCATCATCATCATCATCATTCTTGAATGAACAGAGGATTTATGGAGTGTACATAGTGAATTTTATGTACCATATAGTTCAAATGTGTGAGACGAAAGGCATGAATTGATATTGCAAGATTCATGTACAGTAACAATTATCTGCAATGCAAGATTCTACACCCTACTAAAGAAATATAACTCATGTTTTGGATGATTGTATTGTCTATTAAGAGTCTGAAAGGTATGAATTCATATGCTCTAACACAGAGTTAACGCCCTCCCGGCTCTCAACAGACGATCACATGATAGACAAGCTTGTCACGAAACAAGAACAAATTAATACTCATTCATTGTAAATGTCGTAGTAGATATTATGAAGCTCACCTTCATGTACATACAGATACAGAAGTTTTCTTTCGTCTTCAAACTTGTAAAAAGAATGAAATGTGTGTTTTCATTATTGTGATAAGTACAGCAATGTTATCAAAGACCCTGTGCAATGAGTGAAGTGGATATTATCGAGACTCTTCATAAGAGTCGAGCGTGTATTTTTTTTAAAGGAAAGAGAACATATTTTGAATTTGTAAAATATGTGAATATTTTGACGATGGGGCTCCATGATGTGTATAAGTTTTTATTTTGATCAGCATTGATGTTACATAGAATGTCCCAAGATTTGTAAGTGTATGCAGTATGAAATATAGATAAGATATCTTAAATGGGGGGGGGGGGGGGGGGAGAAAATAGTAGGTGAGAACTGAAAACATAAACGTGCTTTTTAGCAGGGTAGATTTATGATTTGAGATTATGGTTTGACTATTGCAGTATGCTTGAAGTTTCAACTCGAAGAGGTTTTTGGTGATTTCCTTCCTTTAATTGCGGGAAATTTGTGGGTTTTTCATCTCAAAGGGACAATCTCTTTGTGAGACAACCATAATATATCTTAACTCAATATGTGTGGCAATGTTGGATCAAATTTTTTTTTTTGAGAGAGAGAGAGAATTACATGAAGGTATGTAGTTCTTGAAGTGTGGTACAAAGGTTCAACAAATTTGTTGGTTTTTTTTTTCAAATTGAAAAGATCTGTGTTAATTATTTTGAGATATCTGAAATGTTGATTATTCATATTCATATGCCAGTATACATTATGTATGTGACAAACTTTTCTTTCATATAGAATGGGCCTTTTTGCACAGTGTTACGCCAGCCTTAAATTTAAGTGATATTTTAATGATAATCCATGCTTTTTCAATTTATTCATCAACTTGCTGTCATTCACCGATGAGTTAAAAACTCAAATGTTCATTTTCATGTGGAAAAGTTAATTGTTTTGTAATTTATTCATATTCTTTCATCTTTTCATTACTTTCAATGATATTAATTTAGATCGAAATCAAGGTCGTAAAATGTAATGAGGTTTTCTTCGCCCATCTCTGATATTGTATAGTGCTTTGTAATGTAAACTTGTTCTTATCCATATACAACATCGCTGGACTTGTGTCATATTTCATGCATCAAATTGTAGAAATTAAACTATTATCTCCTTGAGGAACTACATTTATACAATCAAAACCCTTTTCCGTGATCTATAAATTCAAATATTGGAATCCACATATATTGGAACATGAATTAATCCTTAATTTATTGAAACATGAATTAATCATTGGTCAATTCAGCAAACTATTTAAATTTGTAATATATTCCTAACCACATTCTCTTCAGTGAGGCAATAGATATTTATTGGTAGCAAACAGTTATTTATACATCATATTAAACATGCCACCTTTGCCTTTTATAAAATAAATTAATTCATCTGATCATTTTTACAATGTAGTCCCAACATTCCAAAAAATTTGATATGTTTTGCCCTTGTATTTTGCGTGCCATTATCAGATGAGAAAATAATCCATTTCCTTTACAGAAGTCACGGATGTGGGATGAATAAAAGAAAATGAAAATGTCAAATATGTTTCTTAATGTAATTTTAATACTGATGTGTGGGTTGTATTAAACCTACACTTTAGATATGTGATGAATTTCTTTTCTTTGTGTCTTTATTTATTGAAACCTGTAAAAGGTAGTGCAAATGAATTATTATGAGGTCCATAGTAAGGTTGTATTCCATGTGTTAATAATCAGCTTCGTTTTGTTATGTTTGTGATTTTTACAGGGATTAAAACACTCTGTTCACTTTGAAGAATATGTTGTCTGTGCTAATCTTTGTTTTGTGTTTCTTATTATCATCATAAAGATACAAAGTATTGTATACAAGCTTCGACCAAAAACCTGTTATGGAGCAACAAAATATAATTGCTTACGCTTCTTGTGAAATCAACAAAATAATTTTTCAAAAAAGACAGAGAATAGGGAGTTAGAAATCGTGAGAGAGAATTAGAGAGAGAGGGGGAGGGAAGAGAGGGGGAGAGGGGGAAAGGGGGAAAGGGAAGAGGGAAGAGGGAGAGAGAGAGAGAGAGAGAGAGAGCGAAGCGGGAAAAGAGCGAGAGAGAGAGAGAGAAAGAGGGGGGGGGGCTATATAAAGAGGCGCTTTTCGGTATGAGACATTCTGTGTTTTATGTTTGGTGTTTTTTATGTGGTACAATGTAGCTGAACAATAAAATTTGATGATGATGATGACGATGATCATCATCATGATTACAATTGCGACAATGTATGGCCATATGGCATTGATAATTGTGATAATGGTGGTGTCGGTGGATTATGATGTTAAGCATGGTGATGATGACGATGATAAGAATTATTGTAATGATTATGTCGATAAGATGCCATATAAATGATATAAATCAAACAGTATACACGAAGAAAGGAAGCCATGACTCCAACTTACACACGGTACTTTAGATTATGATTTTTTGATTGAATAATTAATTAAATACAATATAAGTCCATAGTTCCATACAAGATTACATCTATAGCTGTAAACTACAAATGTTCTACATGATTTACACCACCCCTTCCTTTCCGACCACTCATTAGCCCTTTATGCCACTCGATTAACTTAAGGATTTTCCGGTATAGCAACAAGTAATGTAGTGCATTCATGAATAACAGGTCAATGGAACAACTCGTTGCTAGGTCGCCAGGAAAGAAACATCGATCAATTTGAATATGTTAGTAAACCGGCCTAGTTATTTCGAAAGGAAAACATGGTGTCATTTTTTCCTGCGAAGATGATCGCCAAATTTTAAAAGGAGACGGGCAAATACTATTGAAGTTGCCATAGTTTTTTTATTTTTTTAATTGCGAGAGTGTTAATTAAGTTCATCTTCGAATACAGACATGATGAACTGCCCAAAATTCTATTTTTTATATTTCAAATTCAGCAAAAAGCAATGAAGTGTGAGACAGATAATCCGATTTACTTTTTCTTTCTGTGAGCGGAAAATGCTTGCAACTTTGTGCTGTGTCTCGCGAATAGCCCTTGGCATCTGCAGTGTATGTTTTTATTTACATACAGTTATATGCCTACGTCGACATATTTGTGTCTCACGAATTTCCTTCGGCATCTTTAAATAATAATGATAATAAAAACCATACTTATAAAGCGCTTTCCACTGATTAACAAGTCTCTAAGCGCTATAATAAACAAAATACAATGATAAAAAATTACATATTAAACAGAACAAAACAAATAAATAAATAAACCTACAAATGACAACATATAATCATTATACATATATCTTTGTGTTATACATTAAAGGTAACCGTGTTCTTCTTTTCCGGTTAATGCAAAAAATGTAAATGATTTGATTATTGCCTCAATAAAATACGATACACCTACTTTCATGAAACAAGAAAACCAATATCCAAATGATTATGGCAGAAATTTGCAAACGCCGCAAGCATTATGAACCCCGGGTTGCCTGATTTGACTTTCAATATTTGACAAGTTGTGCTATCGCGTTTCCCGCGCAATTCTTCTGGGGCACATGTGAGAGAGGGACGGCTGGTGAAGACCATGGAACACTGAATACTTGATGAACATGGTGTAATGTTACTCCCATCCTCCTCCCGCTTCTCACCATCATCCTCGCCGTCATCTTTGGCGGGATGATTGGTCGTGAAGTGGACCGGTCCCCGAGGTGTTTTACAGCTGATCAAAATACATGAGACGGGTATAATGTTGTGCCGTTTTGTGTCATTGTGTTGAACGTCCAAGGTAGGAGAGGGGTCAACACTGAAGTAGGCAATTTTCTCATCTCTGCACTTCACATCTTACTCTGAAATATCCATATTCAAAATGAGGAACAGTTGGAAAGAAAAAAACCGAACATTTCTTCTCCATTTAAGGCACTTAAAATCATAAGTAGCTTTGAGGAATGGATAATCGTGGTTCAAAATGACATGCCATTTAAAGATACTTCTAATATCCAAGCTTAAAGCCCGTGTACCGTATCACACCTTGGTCACACTAACCTACGAGACCGACATCGGACCGAACAAAGACCGTACAATAAATGGCATATCCCCTAATTTGTCCCTCTTTTCCTACACATTTTATTTAATTTGAAAAAGGGGGAATCTTTATATTTTTATTATTCAAAATTTCAGGAATCTCTCAAACTTATTTTGAGGTTATAAATAGGCCTACACGTTTCAAGAAATCATTTGGACATTACATATTTTACATTATTTTATAACAAAAATAACCTAAACAAAAAATATTTTTGTCACGACGTGGGTGAATTCAGGTGCAGTCGGAAACCATAAAACCTTTTAAATTCCCGGCTTATAAGTTTGACATGCATTATTTATTAATAATGTTATTGGTTTTGGTTAAAATATCAAGATATCAACAATACTAAAAGCCTGCAGATGCGTTCTCTTATTCTAAATGGAGTAAAAGGAAATCGGAGGCGTTTCGGTTAATTCTATTTTAGATTTTTAACTCCTTTCAAATGTGTACACACTGCAAACAAACAGATCTTTGTTAAGTTTACTTAATTAGCTAAAATGATGAAAAGTGTAACATTTTCTATAGTTTCACTATCTTTATTTCTTTTAAACGTTCACTTTAACGATACATGTTCCACTGGAAATTAGCTCTCGAGCTTTCGTGGGTTATTCTGTTCCAGCTGACTTAATTTTGTATGTTGGAAGCTTGCTGAATAAAAATCAATCAATCAATCAATCAATCAAGTCAGTCTCAAAGTTGATTAAAATCAGTTATTTGTGTAGCAACAACACAACTGAATTTCTTTGCATTTATGTATCTACTTCAGATGGTATTTATTTAATTGACTTCATTACGCATGCATGTACAATGCACTTCTTATCAATAATATTGAAAGTGACTTTAATTTCCCTTGCTATATACCCTATGAAGGATTATACATGTTAAAATATGTGTGACGATAATGGAGTAGATTCTTTTGCCTTTACTCTTTCACTTGTGATGATAATTATCTACTACTGCGTTTCAAAACGCAGTACAATAAGAATAAACTCATAATCATTATATTCCCTTTAATATTAAAGGTTGATTATAAATAATATTGTTCTCTACGAATTTTGAGAAATGTCATTCCTTATATTCTAAGAGATATCAGTAAGCAATTTGACTACTTTCGCAACCATGTCAAATAATGCCTTTAAGATTCATCTCCAAGACACCGTGTACCCTTGTTTATATTTGCCAACCCCAAGGCGAAGAATTTGTCATTCTATGATTTGAATAAAGTATTGCAACATTATTATAGAAGCGGGACTGTTAAGCACTTGAATGACTTTAAGAATAACTTATTTGGGAAGTCCACCGCTCCAGTCGCATAAATCTCGATTCCAGTGGCGTAGCAAGGGTTCCTGTCGGGGGGGGGGGGGGGGTGAAATGGTCTTCAAGGTGCATGCATGAAATACTACCGAAAGGTTAGTTCCCCATCTTTAAGTATGACAAATATTTTTTCCTTTGGAAAATGTTTTCAATTCTTTTATTCATTTTGTCCCTTGTCGTTATTTTGGCAAGCCAATCGAGGGCAAGTCCCTTCGTGCTCTAGGCTATTGCTTGGCTCCCTCCCTCCCTCCCTCCCTACCGTTATATCCCTTTCTTCACTGCGCCCCAAAGGAACCCACGGGACTACGCCATTTGCCCTTGACCATTTACCATCTTCCGTTTTTGCGCTTCATCTTAAAGCGAAACCAAATGGGATTCCCCAGAAAGTTTATAGGAAACACTATTAGTTTATAACCATATTCCAAAGAATCAATATTGAAAGAAAACTCTTTTTACATTATGTATTATTGTGCAACTTGAGATGGGTAGTTCCTGCCACGAGCCATGATGAAATACTTTGTATCAAAGCTCGAGGAACAGTTGAAGAACTTCTAGCAGTTTAGAAAGTCAGATACTGACTTGTTTTCATTCTCTTCCCCCTATTTTATAGTCTTTTATAGTATTAAATCCAAGTTACAAATAACGTCAGCTTCTTAAACGGCATTTCAATGTTCATTATAATAAAACGTCAATTTATAATTTATAGCGCAGTATACTATATGAATCTACTTTATATACTGCGCTTAATACAAAGTATTACCTTGGGACCCCGGGAAGAACAGATCAACTCTGTCGGTTGATCTGAAGCGGGCAATCTCGATCTTCATTTTAATAATTTTTCTTCGTCTTCTTCTTCTTTTTCTGGATAATCTGCCTCCTTCAATACTGAAGATTCTTGCAGATGTATATACTGGGGTGTGCAGGTGGACCACTGCACCGGGGTTTCCCCTACTCTTATACGAATAGTGCAGTGGGTTCTTAACGTGCAAAGGTGGTGACTCTCCTTTACACGGGGCCTCCATTTAACGTCCTATCCGAGGGACGGGTGTGTTTTACATTCGACATAGCCTGCGTCTATGAAACAATGGGAGGGGCACGTGAACACAGAACGCAGGCTCTAGAATAGTCCTTGTAAAATATTTTAGAGTTTTGTTCCTTCAGTGTGTATGATGTTTGTATTTTATATTTTATGATTGTAAATAAAACCAAACCAAACCAAACATTTTACCCCGGCTGTAACTGAGCCGTCACGATAAGGCGTTATTAAAAGCATTCAAGGAATTTCTTCCTACCGGGTACCGATTTACTTCGCCTAGGTGGAGAGTGGCAAATGTAGATTAATGGCTTGTCAAAGGACATTGGTGCCGCAGAGGGACTCGAACCAATTAGTAGCACGGAAGCCACGGATGGATATAACATAATCACATCAAGTATATAAATAAGATAATGATGTGTATTTATTCATACTGATTTATATCTAGGGCATATTTGGTTATCATTAGAATGAAAATCTCCTTTAACCAATCCAACCATAAGCAATTTTGGCATTGTTTGGCTTTTTACCACACGTTGATCGATCGGAAGATTATGTGCATTATATTAACCGTTCCTTGTAGAACGAAGAAGGTATTTATTATGCGAATGTATTATGAGATGATTTAAATAAGATACATATGAGACATTTTCTTATCATTCTTTGTAGATTGTGGAGGAAAATAAACTCTATCATTCAAACTTTCATTCCTTTTTTTTTCTCCTAACAAACTCTTTTGGTCAATTTCAGTCATTCATAGCAGGAAATCAATACAGCAAAGTTAAAAGATTACAAAAGAACATAATTACAATGATCTCCCATTTTCTTATCATGAAACTTCACACTGTCGTTCAGCCTTCATGCTCCTGGGTTCAACATGATGCTGATGAAATTATCTTCATTAGAAAGATTATGATAATCTTTCCCCACTGTCATAAAGGTAACGTTATATTGTGATTTTTCGATTATTTTTTTTTTTACAAGTCGAGGCTAAAACTTCCAGCGCATAGAGAAAATGAGATCTCTATGTTCCAATGACTAAGCGCCCTCTATAAACGGGATCTTTATAGTCTTCCTCTAACGATCTGATCGACACAGACCAGACGAGGAAACAGCTACCAGGTCTATAGGGCGGGGAGTGGGGGTTTAAGGGGGGGGGGGGGTCATTCTAAGCTTATTATGACCCTTAGGACATCGACCGACTGTACCCCTTGACAAACAACACGAAACAAGGAGACATCCACGCCTACAAGATCCTTCATTTGATGTCCTAATTTCCCATTTTGGTTTCACCCCATAACTTTTATTCGTTCAAAGCCATCCTTCTCAATGAAACTTTTTAGAGGCCGTGTCCCCACAAACGCTAATTGATTCGTCAACTTACAATTTCCTTTCAACCTCTCTCTCTATTCATCTCTCTCACTGAACCAGCAACTTTCCGATCAAGATTCATGATCCTAAGTCAAAGCTAATTCCTAATTTCTCGAGAGCCTCGTTAAAATACTGAAGGTGTCTGATATCTTATTACGTCTTTTACCTTTAATAATTCTTTTCTTAGTCGCCGTTTAGGTCATTTCGGTTAGACCTGAAGATCAGGTTTCAAGAGAGTCCAAAATAGTGGAGGAAGGGAAACTGCAGATTGTCGAAAATTGAATGATCCGTATTTTCCTGTCATAAAAATCAGCTTTAAAAAAGAAATGCCGGTAAGATTAGTTTGCAAAATATTTTCTGAAAGGTGCGAAGCAATTTGTAGTCATTTTAGAAAACAAATTCTTTGGCACCAAGGTCCTTTCAATTATCAATAACCTTAAACTTAATTGATTTATGATATCAATCAACGGACATCGAAATCATATAGTATGTGCAAATACCTTTTATAAAAAAAGTAAAACCCTCTTCATATATTTTATGATTAATTATTTTGTTTATTCGTAAGAGTTTGAGAGCTGCTTAAAAAACTATTATTATACACTAATTACGCGGATTCAAGATAAAACCAGGGAGATGAGAGAAAACAGAGGTATGGTTTATGAAGCGTTTATTTTCAAGTTGTGATATGACGTAATAATACATAGTAAGGGTCCGTTTAATATATTTAGTTGGCCACTAACAATGGCCTGTTTTCCTGCTAACCATGCATGTATTCAAGAGCATGTTCAAGAATGACTATGTTTAATGATCTGCATTATATCAATTTCTAGTTGTTTTCATTAGACATGACACGTAGCACCGCCCACGCCCCCATTGCATGTTTTAAGGTCGTTATGTATGGTGTCCTCTTGAATGCCATAGTGTTAAAGAAGGATGCAACAAATATGATGATGTCAGGAACAATCACGACTGAACGTAAATCATTTATCTCGCCTTGCTCTCTAATCTTACTTGGTATCAAGTTTCTCTCTCAAAAATCAAAATATGGAGTTGCAAGAAAGAACTAGGCCCTTAAAAGGATTGACACCAGACAGTTCCTTTTCTAATTGGGTTGTTTTTCTCTAAAACAATGGTGATCTAGTGATTATGATGGTAGTAATACAGAGGCATATCCAGAAATTGATAAACAGAGGGAGATGGGAGGGGGGGGGGGGGTGTTCCCCAAAATGGAAGATGAGATTAATTGAAGATTTTTCTTGGCGACTGAATGCATCAGGTATTGTACACTAGCTCAACCATACCCTATTAAAACTGAAATGTTACATCAACTTCTGAAAATGACGAGAGGAAACAATGGTAGAGTATAACTTTTAACATGCTGGATTTAACCTTTGTGGTGTTGTATCCAACATGTTGGAACTAGTTGGACGGGTACCATTTTGAAAATTCTTTCTAGAATCAAGACTTTTATTTTTTAGAATATAGTCAACGCCACTTGAATCACATTTAGCGACCCATAGTAAAGTGGGAATTGACATTCAGAAGTACCGAAACAAAATCGAAACAGTGAAACAGAAACGATTTGATGTTTATTTACTCTCGGTAAATATGTAAATTATGTATTCGTGTTTTGAAAGCCTATTTACAAACTAAAATACCGAAAAAGGAGCGTTTTATTCGTCATGATTTATTTGTTGATGTGGTTTATTCGTTGTCAATGCAAAGTAATAAAGATCTAATTAATAATGGACATAACCATCCTTTGTTTCACATTATAAACAAACGTTGACACGTCATATACATATACCTTGTGTCGTAACACACGATACTAACAATAGCACCCACGAAGTACCAAATCTGCCCACATAAATGTATATAATTTTCGTCAGCCTACCTTTAAAGGTGGGGCATCGTTTTAGGCTATGACGCAAGATCCACACGAAGTGTTAATTAAATAAAAAGAAAGCTAGCGAAGAAAAGCAAACTCACATTAAAATGTTCCTCAAAGATTTGGAATTCGGAGGCATTCAGAGGTAACTGTTTTCTCTTCGCGTTCATTTTACACATAATTATGACAATAAAATTTCATGAGACAATGTCCCCCTTTTGACCAAATGATTACCATGTTTGAAACTTTACAGAATTCTGTGGCAAGCATAATTTATAACGATAGAATTTGTTGTTGTTGCACAATCCTTTTAACCATTTAATTTTCCACCTTTAAATGGACGAGGGATAAGAGTATAAACAGGAACTGTACCTCGGATGTTTTCTGGTCGGATCATAGGGATATGCATAAGTGGTCAAAAGGAGGAAATTGCCCATCATTATCGTATCAAGTTGTTCTTAAAACATACAAAGAAAAAACCGTTTAGGACTCCGAGATATAATTTCATGACATGATGTAAATGTTATAAATAATTATCATACGCAATGCGGTTTAATACTGCGTTTTCATCAGTCTAAGAACAGAACGATTTTCCATTCCTTTTGAGGGCTTTGTACATCTAAAGAATAGGTAGGCCGAAATCATATTAAAAAATGACGCAGGGACAATTTGGCCAACCTACGATTTGTTTTGGTTTCATTACCTTTTTTCGTTTTTATTTATTTCATTTTCCAGCATCAAATGCATTACAAGCATGCATGTGCTTACTGAGGTGACCTTCTCCTGCAGTGTTAATTTAAACAAAAGGAATAACATCCATGTTCTTTTGAATTTGAACTTTCTTTATCCTCCATTACTATTGTAAACTAATAAAAAATAACCTCTTGCCAATCTATCTCTACAACACCAATCATCCAAAACCACTGCCAAACTCACTCAAAGTAACAGAGCCCTAAATCAATACAACTCACTCAGTTCATGTCCAGTGCAGGTCTGCCTGTCTTTTATTGTAGGCTGCCATGCAGCATCATACTGAACATTCTTAAGCAAAGTATATTCAAAAGAAATACATCATCAACCAGTAGTAAATAGGATTTAAGAGTAAGACTGAATATTCATAAGGAAAAGGAGATGAGAACCGATGATAAGTAAGAAGTGGAAATACCTAAAGCATTCACACAAGATTCATGAATAAAGAATGAAAAGAGAACAAAGGAACATACCACCTGTTTGAAGACTTGGTATATGGAGGAGATGAAAGGAGGAAGTGCATATGCAAATGATGTGAAATGAATATGTATAGGAGAAGAGACAAAAGAAAAAATATTAACTGTAACAAATACAAGTAGAGAATGAGTCTAATTTTAACTCTTACACTAATTTCCTTTTCTAATATCATATCCATGTTAACAAATCAAATATAACTGGACTAATATCATAATATTCTACGATCAATCTTATTTGTTTTTTTTGGAATGATGCTATAAGTTATTTCGAACGATGTTTCAAAATTATTAAATCTAATCAAGATTAATAAAAGGAAAAATAGAGGTTATGAAAATAGAAAGGCAGAAATATTGAAAACGAATAGAAAGAGAAAACAATGAGGTGAAATGGAGAAGAAAAAAGAAAGAGAAATAAGAAGAAATCTTATGTAAAAGAAGATCATTAACAGGGTAAAGAAAATGATGGAAAGAAAATCAAAAGAAGGATCTTGATTGTATTCCTTTTTTAATATTTACATCAACATCGAATTAACATTATTTATTATAAATTCGGATATCTTGCTAATCCATCAGCAGGTATTCATATGGTGTGCGTCTGTCTAAGTTCCTGTGTCATTGATACTGATGTTGTTTATGGCGGAACATTCTGTTGAATAAGGAAAAAACAACCGATCATCAATGCGTTTCGTGAGTCTATACAATGTAATATGGAAATATCGCATGAGAACTAAATTTAGCACATACTCATAAAATAAACGACTACTCCTACTCCCACTTATTTACCAGATATTAAACCTCATTAAATTGAACCCCGAAATTAAATAGTAAATGGTTGCATCAATGTTTATTTAGGGTAAATTAAACAACAATTACTACCACATTTTGGACAAAATCTATTCAGTGACTCGCATCGAATGGAGTTTTGATTTGATATCGATTCTCCTTTTCACGTAGACATACGTACGTAACCAATGTTTTTATCTGTCTATGACGTTGTTAAAAGTAATGACCTGTACAAACAGCACCTTATCTTAGGTATAATACAATCAAGGAGTTTATATAAATGAGGTTTTTATATTGATACTTTTATTGCCGTAGGTCGTATTTTACGAAGGGGGTTGGCACGTTTGTGGTAATACGTCCCTCTCTTCACCCCTTGGCAATGATTGTGTTTGTTACGCCTTGACAATTCTACACAGAAGTCGTCACGGGGCTTAGTTTTACTGAACTTCCTCCCCGCGTCACTTTCAGGTTGAGTTGAAAAAAACGACCCCATCAAGACAAATTCAAAAATCGAGCTTTTGAACTTGTTTGAGTTGTTTTGTCTTCGAGGATGTAAACTTGGGGACTAGGTTGACGACGAAGTTGACTGGCTTTGACACTTTTGACGAGTCAATTTCACTGAAGCGAAACGCCGTGACCTCGAACAATTAAGATGTGATTTATGGCTTGAGAATATGGAAATTGGTGATAATTATCTTCACGGCAGCGTAGAGCAGTGAAGGTGTGAGATTTATGTAGTTGAGAGATGGTCATTACCATTCGGAATTCGTTTTAATGTGGAATTAAAGATTGCACTAGTACAAGAAAAAAAAGGGGGAGGGGGAAACGAAGGAAGAGGGAGAGAGAATGTAAGAGAGATAGGATGGAAGAGAGAGAGAGAGAGAGAGAGAGAGAGAGAGAGAGAGAGAGAATGCGAGAGGGAACATAACATTATTATCATAGATAGTAAGGTTGTTAACACCCCAGTAAATAAACAGAGAATGAAAATTTAATAGCGACTATTATACAATAAAAATTAATTAATTGAAGGAAAAAAAGGAATAAAGTTAAAGTGTGAAGATTATCAGATAAAGAGAGAGAGAGAGAGAGAGAGAGAGAGAAAGAGGGGGGGGGGGGGGGATGGGCTAGAAGGATGCGATATCCAAGCCATGTCAACTCTATCCTATCACCCAAACTTTCCCCAAATCTCCTGCAAGATCCCTTCAGAAACCACAGCTCCATAATGCGGTGAAGTTAAACGCTACCAGATCTGACAGTCAAAAATTGACGTACGTAACTTTTGGTTTTCCCCCATCCTCTCTCTTTCTAAGGTTTTCCCCTCTTCCATTTTCCCCACCATTTGGCTATTCCTTTCGGTGTCGGTTTCATTCTGTCCATTCAAAACATTAGTTTTATCGCTGATAGTCACCTGGTTTCAGTTCTCCATTCGAGCTTGATTGGTTGGATGATAGAGAAAGAGGAACAATAAAAAAGGATGGATTAGGACGAAGATTCAATCTGTAAAACCACAGAGTGACCAGTGCTGTTGCAACTGACACGCTATTGGGAGCTATGGATGTCGACAGCCACAGAGAGAGAATGGGAATGGGATAGCGATGATGATCGGTGGTGATGCTGATGGTAATGATGATGGGGATGAAGATGGTGGTGATGATGATATTGATGATGACGATGATGATGAAGATGATGATGATCAGGATGATGATGAAGGCGGTAAAAATTGGAGATGGCGATGAGGAGATGGAGGACAAGGATGAAGATAATGAAAGGATAGTTCTGCTTCGTATTGTGATAGGCCTACTCAACATGATGATGAAGATGATAATAACAATGATGAAGAAAATGTTTACCATTTATGATGACGATAGAAGTATTTTTTTTAAAGAGAGAAAAATGGTAAGGAGACGAAGAATAAAATGAAAATGATGATGAACAAAACAAAATGAAGAAGACTAAGACGAAATTTATTTTAAATAGGTAGGTCAGAAGACAGATGTAAAGAATGATAAGGAAATAGGAAGCAGGAGTGTCAGTCAAGTACAATGTAATACAGTACTATCGAATAATCACGGGAAAACCCCCGTCACATTTAAGAATCAAACAGATTTATTGCCAAAACTTCTTTCAAACTGAAAAGATTACCTCGTCTTATCCGTTCAAGAACATAGTGCTTTTGAGGAACAGTGATATTTCTGAAAGCTACCGAGTCTCTCTTGTACACTGGATTCATACCTTTTTTTTCATGTTTGGTCTCAGCACCACTTCTTTCACTGTATAATCATTTGCTTCCATCTCTCCCTCCCTCTTATATCTTCTCCCCTTTCAGAGTTCTCTTTTGTTATTCAATTTCCACTCCCTCCTAAATCATCCATCCCTCACCCTCTCCAGCTCCCACTATTTTAATTTTTTTAAATTTAAAACCAAATTTATCCGCCCTGTCTCATCACCCTCTCCACTTGATAATCATTCATCCACGCCTATCTGTCTGTCAATCTGATTACACATGCTCTCTTTTGATAATAAAATATAAAAACACATATCACAAATAGCAACTAAAACAAAAACATAAATAATATATAATGTGATTTGTAAAGTAGTTTGCTTTTATTTTGCAAAAATGAAGTAATTTATTGTGATCTTTTAAAAAATTGAAAAAAAAAATGATTTCCCATCTACATACCAGCTTTGCTCTAGGTTTATTTTGCCAATATTGCTAGCAGTTTGGAAATATAAAACATGGCATTATGTTTTAAATTTCAGACTTGGTCAAATTTTCATAACTCTTACTGGACAATCCAGATAATATGACATCATTAGGTGTAGAAGAAGTCTTCAATCTGATTTAAAAAAATATATAGTTATAGAACCATCTTTACAAAGAGTTTGACCATTTTGCTTCAGTAACAACATGGCATATATTGTTTTGTTTTGTGCTTGCTCAATGATATATTGTATCGAACCAGGTTGGCCAACCTCTCCTAATCAATGGCACTGAATACTTCATCAGCAATAGCGCCATCTACGACGAAGGTCTAAACAACCTGCAGAGAGGAAGAGGATAGCTTTACCAGAACAGGTAATGTGAAGAAAAGAGTTACTTTTCAAAGTAATTACATGAAATTTAGTTCCATTTCAAGACACCATTTACCATGTACATTCTTAATGAATCATTTGATAATCAATAAAAATCGAAACAAACAATGCCTTTGGAGCAAACTTGTACAGTATTAAACCAAAATACTTTCCATCCCATTGCTAGAAGTACTGCCTGACATAGCAATAACTGAGATGTATTAGTTAGAAGCTTACAGTGACCATGGGTCTGAGCCATGTTCTCTGTAGAAACATCCAACATAATGTAAATGAAATACATAATCTTCATATGTAAAAAAAATTAAATCATCTGTTTGGAGCAAGAAGTGTGTTATTAAAGTCACATCATTTTATACAAAGTTAATACCTTTCTGGCTCCAAACAGATAAAAAGTCTTTAAAACAAATATTTATAATGTTACTTTTACTATTTACTTCTATTCTGCTATAAGTTCAGCAAAATCAATTATCATACCAACACTATTGGTTATTAAATGAACAAAGCATACGAAGGGAGAAAAAAATGCTTACGGTATTCATTTGGAGCAGAAGTCTACAACATGAAAACGTTCAGACCATTTTGTCATAATTTTGTGCATAAAAATGGCAAGTTATGCAATTCATTTTATGAATTCCATTTTGAACAAACCAAAATTGAAATCAGTTAACAAAATCTTGTTCACAGAAAGAATGAAAGACTCAATAGGACTAATTGGCAAGTTATATAAAACCATGTATATTCTTATCTACAACATTTTAAGAAAGAAATTTCTTGTTTATTACAACTTTCCATCAACATCACAATTATAATACATATCTTGGAGCTGTTTTGAATCAAGAAACAGAACCATAAAAATACTTGATTTGTAGAAATTGCTTTAAAAAAAAACTCTCTTGTACGATGATGATGATATTGAGGGTTCAGTGATTCAAAGACGTAAATCCATATTTTGCCAAACTGAGTATTTGATATCAAAATGTTCAGAAATATGTGGGCTTTCCAGGAAACACAAAGACTTAACTCTACCCAACACCCCATTGAAGTCAATGGCTAGTGAAACATAGACTTAAGTGCTCAGTGACACATAAACCATTTTTTGGCCAAAATGGAGTTACTGGTACGTCTTTGTGTCACTGACCCCTCGATATGATAATGCTCATATCTAAATGAAGCTATATAGCATAAGGTTCTGCTGCAATGCAAGAGTTTTTGATCAAGACAGCGATTAAGATCATTTCTAGCTTATTCACTTCAAAATCATGACACATAACTTGCCTTGTTTTAACAATTCCAATTTTCAATAGAAAACAAACAAACAAAAGTAGTAAATATTAGGGATTGCATATATTAATCACTCAGCTATATTTATTTGACAAAAACCCTTAGGTATATACATGAGTTCAAAGTATTCTTCTTCTTCTAGTTGAGTACCGGCCTCTTAAATAGAGTATCTTCGTACTTTGTGCAGTGCTTTTGTGCCATATGCGGGGTGTGTCTGCGAAACCATCTTTCTTAATATTGAATAGAAAGTTGTAAAAGTGACATAATGTACACAAATTCATACATGAATATTCAAAATCCTGACCAGACTTTAAGAAATCCAAGAGTTAAACATTGATTTTGATATATAGTGGTTTTCTAAATGGATGTAAAACTATATTCTTATGTTTTTTTCTGTCTGTCTGTCTGTCTCTCTCTCGCTTACAATTTTTTCAAAGCGTGTGGAGTAGCAACTAAGTACTCAACCAGGACTAGAGCTAGAGTTAGACCTCAGTCTGTGACTAATAAATGGGAAATTTTATCAGACAGAGGCTAAAACTCTCCTACTAAAGAAATTGCACATGTCAATATAGTCAGTAGTCGATCTCCTACATTCAATGATATTTCTAATGTCATTAAAAAATGAATACATAAAGAAACTAAAGTTATTAAGTATTAATTGATTTGACTGAACATATCCAGGGGTGATAGTGAGCACTCTCTACCACGCCCCCCTTGAGTAAAAAAAAGAAGAAGAGGATTCGCGGGAAAAAATGGCATCTAACTACATTCCCCTTTTTGATTGAGAAAATTGGGGAAAAATAGGGAAGAATGGAGAAAATAAGGGAAAAATCAGGAAAATTAGGATAAAATCGGGAAGAGCAAAAAATTAGTTTAAAAAAAATAAAAAAAATAATAATAATCAGGAATCAGGTAATTATCAGGCCTGCATTTGAGGGTGTGTGTGGAGGGTATGAAAAAGATCATCTTTCTAGCTGTGAAATGCTTAAATGATTAAAATGGAAAGTGTTTACTTAATATACAATGGTGTATTTTGCTAATGGATAAAGAATATAAATGAAGGAGGCTTGACCATCCCAAAGGATATTAAATTTGCTCATGCGTGGTATATAGACGGCAGCACACGGACGTTTGCACGGGAGAGTAATACCTGTTGGCTCAGTGTTATGTAGTGATTGCCAAGTTGCCTACTTCACGAACGACTATATACCCACACATGAACATCTTTATTAAAGAGAATGCATACGAGGACGAGGGTGCGTTGGATCCCAGTGATGACGCACGTAAGTTCAGTTTGCATTCCGTCTATCTAGAGCCCATAAATGAGCAGCTATCTACATTTCAGCATGCCTAGAATCATCAGTGGATGGGTACGGAAAGATACTGTACTCCTGGGACCCGTTTCACAAAGCCTTTTTTCAATGACAAATGACAAAAATCAGTGAAAAATCTGCTGATAACCAATCAGAAGCAAGGATTTCAGTAGCTTATAA
This sequence comes from Strongylocentrotus purpuratus, assembly GCF_000002235.5. Classification (NCBI taxonomy): domain Eukaryota; kingdom Metazoa; phylum Echinodermata; class Echinoidea; order Camarodonta; family Strongylocentrotidae; genus Strongylocentrotus; species Strongylocentrotus purpuratus. The sequence continues at coordinate 7,940,440 of NW_022145607.1, forward strand.
CAAAAACTGTCACTTGTCACTGATGACAAGTTTTGTGAAACACCCCCCTGAGCTGCTGGAAAGCAGCTTACATAAGACATCTGTTGGCAGGAGTGTTTGAGAGTTGGTAACACCCAGTCAATAACCCTGTATCAATGATTTACCCTAGGGACTTACATGAACAAAGAATATTAAATACCAAGCAGCAGCCATCATCTCATAAAATCTAGACTAGTAAAACTCTTGGATCCATATTCTACTAATTCAAAATAAACCTAACCCTAGATCTAAGATCACATTTAACAAAGTAAAACTTAGACCTCAGACTATCTTCATTTGTTAAACTAGATATTGAACATGAGCTTACACGCAAGCCCAGTGCTTGCTAGGTTTCATTTTAAATTTTATCTGTATTCTTTCTGGTATATCATGTTTACTATTCACCATGTAATGATGTTTTCATGTATATATATATATATATATATATATATATGTTTATCTGTATATCTATTTTTATGTTATGCAGGGCCCCAAGTATAACAGTATTTGAACTACTGTTGAAATAAAACAAAATAAATAAATAAATAAAAAATATAAAAGAATAAGGGCGACAATCTTCTGAGCATACAAGCTTTGCATATATATAATGTGATATGATGTGAGAACTGTACTGGTTTAGCTTCTGTAGAGCAGCATCCGACCTACACACTCCTTGCCAGCCATCTGAGCGTATTCTCGCACATTTTCTTCATTTGTCTCTAGATGGGGCTGTTGCTTGTAGACAACGTAAGGCATGGCGATGTGCTTGTGTAGGACGAGGACCTCATCAAGGTTCACTATTGCATCAGCTGGGGGTATCAATGGGAGACAGTTCAGACAATTATCAAGGTGATTTTGTGCAACGTGTTCTGACATGTCTTATATTCATTTATTTATTATTATTATTATTATTATTATTATTATTATTTCATCAACAAAATAAAAAAATCTCTTGATATGACCACTACCTAGTAATTAGTAAGAAATAACCTACAGTCAATGGTTTGGTTTGATGGTTTATTTTAACTGACTGCTAAGAAAGCATGTGTATGCTTGTTAGTAAGCAACTAGAGGACCGATGGCTGTAAGTTCTCTCCGAGGGACTATGGTCATTCCAAGAAATTTACATTTTTTGAAGAAATAAGTTGATCCTAAAACAAATGTCTTTAACAGGATACATCCAATGAACTCGCCCATTGACAGCATTTGTAGAACATTATGCTTCTCATATTTTAATGCAGAGAATTATCTCAATAAGCTGGGTTGAGCTGACATTTTCCCTAAACGACTTAATTGTTTAAACATGGAATCATCTTCTAAGCACCTCTTGATGTGAAATAGTTTTCCTCTTTATGCTCTTAAATCCGAATGTCTCATAACGTTTATGGTGTGAGATTTTTATGTCTTCTATCTAACTATATATATACAAATAATTAGTTGTTCTTTTGGTGATTGTTCCCTGAAAGGCCACTTTCACCACATCCCTTTTCTATCATCTCATCCATTTTGTCTTTGTGTCCCCTGACTGAACCAAGTGGCCTGTTCTTGTATAGGGAAAGTTATGGTGTCATATACTTTACCAAATATAATGGAAAAATGAACAAATTAATTTTTTAAAGTGCCTTTGATTAGGCAAATAGTTATTGCCACTATACAAATTCCTGAATTAGATTGAGCTGGATTGGATAAGTGGTTATTCTTGATATTTTATCTGATTCAAGCTAGGGTCAGGCTTCACATTTGATAAAATCTTTGATGGCGTCTGTTTATGTACAAGACCAAAAAACGTAGATCTAAGCGAGAATTGCGTTTATACCACATTTTCTTTTGATAGAGTAAGTTGGCCCTGAAAATGGCCCCCTCACGCTCTATCTCAGTGTATCGATAGGTTGGACCTATCTTCAGGATGTAACCCCAAACTTCGCTCGAATCTATCATTACAATGGAAGCCTTCAAAGATTACAAAATAAGAGAAGGTTGAAAAATAATTTGTGAGCATTATCATTGTTTTATGCAAATGTGGAAGAACAGCAGATAAAAAATGAAAAGCATGGCTCTTTAAATGCCTTAATATTCTAAATATGGCATGTAACATCATAAAAATCGGGACAGATTTTTATGCCACAAGTTTGTGTAGTCCCATAATAGATCTTTCTGTGTACAGTGCTTGTAACTTTACCAAGACTGGGCCAAACTTTTTATCATTTTGATGATTCCAGAACTTTACAGTACACACCAATACTTATATGCTAGATGATCAACCTTTTCTGATCGATTCCACAATGTTTCTTTCACAATGCAATCGCATGACCAGAACTCAACTTCATCCTAAGACTTTTCCTAACATGGACTTACCTTCATCATCTGAGGCGAAGCGCGAGTACTTGTTAACATCAAGCTTGGGTAAACAATCTTCTATGGGATGAAAGATGTAAGCCTCGGGGCAGAGTAAAGAGGAAGGGTAGAATTGACCCTGCAAAAAAGAAGGCACATCATCATGTAAGAGTAGAAAACTGATAAAATACAGAGGATAAAATATACAGTCATACAACTCATCGTCCTTCCTAATTGCATAAAAGGTTCTTACCTCTGCAAAACAGCTGTTGCACATAAAAAGCATGGGGGACTTCAGAAGAAGAAAAGAAGGAGAACCCCCCCCCCCCCCCCCCCCCAAGCAAGGGTACCAACATGGTGATTAATATGTCAATGGAAAATTTCAACCTGTAATACTGCACTGATCTTCATAAACAACCCTGTGGAATGCTGCAAGATGATATTTCACTCAATGAATTATCTGGAGTATGTCTGTTCATGTTGTCTATCTAAACTCCTCAAAAAAAGGTTCTGCAATTCAAGTTTGTGCGTTGATATCTCTCTTTTGACTATAATATCATACTTGAATTTGATATCCTTGGAAAGCCTAGGTGTTTCACTTTACAATGATGCTCCATTTGTAATGATTATGTTATCATGGACTGTGCAGTTCACCTGAATATGAGGCCAAGTCTAAAGTGAAATGATGCAAAATGCATTGTTATTGTCAACAGTGAATTATTCATTTGTTTGAAGGGTGGATTGTGTTGAATGATATTGGAGTCGTCAGTATTGTTGGGGGGTCTTGGCCCCATTCCATGATTACATAATCATTACTAATGGGGCTTCATTGTAAGGGGGGAACGAGTAGGCTCTTTGAAGATACCAATGTTGAATGGGATAATATAGTAACAAGAGAGATATCAAGGCTCAAACTTGAACTGTAGAACATGTTTTGAGGAGTTTATAATACAAATTCAACCATTATGACCATTTCATAAGTCAGTTCTTGGGCATAAAATGCAATAATCTTTTACCTTGTATCTCATTTTCCGACATGAATGCACATAGAAGCCCATATAGTAGTACTCTAAAGCAGGCGCAGTCACATTTAGTAATCTTGTGAACGCTAATTCCCTGTAACCGAAAGATACAATGAAAATGCACAAAGTGATAAGTGAATGCTGAATGTAGTAATCTTGTGAAGGCTAACTCTCTGTAACTGAAAGGTGAACACAAAGTGCACAAATAACAACTCAATATTTCATTTATTATGTGTTTGACATGTTAGAGTACGAGATTAAACTTCATTTGAACTGGATGACAGACAAATATAATATTCCTTTCTTTTCTTGAGAAAGTACTGGTAATTAATGAAGGTTGAAGTACGACAATGTGATGTACAATATAAATATGATATAAGCAAAACGTTCATTTGAAGTTGAAAGCAGCAAGCGCACATTCTTGTTCAGACACACCACTTCATGGTGAAGTTCGGTTTGAAAGCTCCCCTTCCACATTTTGAAGATTTTTTCTTTCTTTACTCAGGACAGCTCTTTACCAATTTTCAAGAGTTTGTTATGAGCTTTTCCCTCTCCGCTCATGAATACTTTGGTTTGCTGGTATAACAATAATAAATAATCAAACGTTTTGTATAGCTCATAACACATAGGCATAATTGCATGTCTCTATACACTTAACAGAATAGAATACAGAAGAAGTGGAAATGGTGCACTGGTTTCATAAGCGTTAGATCTTACAAAGTGCTAAATATATTTTTTTCAAATTAATTTCATAGGTTTCTATATTTCTAAGGCATTCCTGCAAGTTATTCCATAAAACGGTGGCTGCTTATGAAAATGACCTTTCTCCTTAAGATTTTGTCAGAGTTTGTTATGAATTTGTATGTCCCCCCCCCCCCCCCACCAGTTCCAAGTACAGGTGAATAAACATAAGAATAACTAGATGGAACTTTGACTGCGCGCAGTCGAAAATGATGCCTCCGTCAAAGAGCAATTTTACAAACCAAATCAGAAGAAATTTTTCAAATTCAAGTTCAATTGTAATCCATTAACAGGTTCTCAGAATATCGTGATTACAAGCAATTTCTCATGTACATATATGACCCTTTGATCTTTGACCTCATAACCCTAAAATCTGCTCAGTTCATTGGCTCTGCAAGATGTCCTGAGTTAAATAGTAATCCATCTGTCAGTTTTAATGCGAATGCGTTCACAAGCTATTTTTGCATATATAATGAGCCCATGACCTTTGACCTTTGACCTCATGACCCAAGATACATGTACATACATGATCTAAGTTAAGCAGGAGTCCATCAATCCGTTCTAATGATAATGCGATCACAAGCTATTTTTGCATACATAATGAGCCGCATGACCTTTGACCTTGACCTCATGACCCCAAAATCTAATCAGTTTATCGGCTCTGCAAGTAACATACATGACCTAAGTTTGGCAGGAATCCATCAATCGGTTCTTGAGATAACGCGATCACGAGCTGTTTTTGCATACATAATGAGCCCTGTGACCTTTGACCTTTGACCTCATGACCCAAGATACATGTACATACATGATCTAAGTTAAGCAGGAGTCCATCAATCCGTTCTAATGATAATGCGATCACAAGCTATTTTTGCATACATAATGAGCCGCATGACCTTTGACCTTGACCTCATGACCCCAAAATCTAATCAGTTCATCGGCTCTGCAAGATACATACATGACCAAAGTTTGGCAGGAATCCATCAATCGGTTCTTTAGATAACGCGATCACGAGAACGGGACGTACAGACGGACGGACGGACAACCCAAAAACATAATGCCTCCGGATACTTTGTAACGGAGGCATAAAAATAGTTTGTTATGAACCATTTTTCTCTCATACCTTAGTGCTGAGAAGGTCCCCAATGTGAGGAATCTATATTCAGGATCGTAGTAGAAGTAGACCGATGATATGCACGTCGGTAGTATATCCATGACGCCGACTGCAATGATCTTACCATCAAGGACATAGTGTTGATGGAATGATCCGTAGCCGCATTCAGGGCTGTCGTCTGAGTACTGTTCTACAAGAGGTGAATCTACTAAGAATCGTTTGTACTGGAGAGAGAGAGATATAGAAATCATAGATTGAAATATCAAAAACTTGTATTGTCCAGGAATTGTGAAATTAAACATTTATGTGGGTAATTAAGATAATACACCGGGGGAATCATAATCCAGTATGCAATTTTCTGCACCTTATACAAATATAAATAGAACTCAAAAGTTTGTAAAGTTAAGTTTGTAAAGTTTGTAAAGTTTTCAAAATTCACGTAGTGATGTATCAATTTATCCGTAGCATTGGAACAAGTAATCTTTAAAGAGAAGGTTGAGTTCTGGGAAGAGGTGAAAAATAATTTGTGAGCGTTATCATTCTTATTATGCAAGTGTGGAAGAACATCAGATAAGACATGTTCCCAGAAAAGCATGGCTCTTCAAATGCCTTCATATTCTAAATATGTCATGTAACATCGTAAAACTCTGGGGTAGGATTTTTACACCATGTGTTTGTGTAGTCCCATATACATCTTTCTGTGTACAGTGTTTGTAACTTTACCAAGACTTGGCCAAATTTCTTATCATTTTGATGATTCCAGAACCTTGCAATACTACACACAAATTCTTATATGCAAGATGATCAACCTTTTCTGATCGATTCCACACCGTTTCTTTCACAATGCAATCGCATGACCAGAACTCAACTTCATCTTTAATCAGATAAAGTATATATTCAAGATAGCAATTCTACTTTTCTGAAAAACCAGATATACATAGATATACACTGTGTCAACAAGAAATTAATTAAATTTCAGAAACAATGTATCATTGGCTTTTACTCAAAAGTTGTACAGGTGCCTGCAATACATTATTGCACTGTTAATAAACACCCATATTTACAATTAGCCAGCCCATGTCTCACATTCCACTTACCCAAGTTAAGGCAATGCAGCATGTTCCCTTATTGGTTGAGCAGTTATGTATATAAACTAAGCAACACACTTACCTCATTTGTGTTGAAGGATCCAAGATGGGTACAATTGTTTTAGCCACAGTTCACACCAGTAAAGTCTTTTTATGACAAGTAGCACCCATTTACTGAATGGGAATCAAAATGTTTTCTCTTTATTTTACCCTAAAAATATATGCAATTACGTGACTCAAAGTGATACAATACAGTACCTTTCATTACATAATACGAGTAATATGAATATTGCACCTACCTCTGAGAGGCAAAAAATTATTCCAACCTCTTGATGGACTCAGAAAAATAAACATCCCTACTAACAATAGAAAGGCCTGAAGTAGTCTTTCATGTATTAACATACGAAATGGAATGTTCCACTTACTTCGAGGAGGGCACATTCATCGAGGGGATCATTATGAACAAAAGTCTGATATTTCTCATAAACTTTGTGGCTTTCCTCCTCTGTCTCTAAGTATTCTTGACTGGGTGGGTTTGTGCGAATCAATTTGATCTAGAGGTCAGAGGTCAAATGTGATATATACAAGATAATGTACAGCTGATCTGCACATGAAGATTGCACTATTCTTGGGGGGGAGGGAGAGGGAGGGAGAGAGAGAGAGAGAGAGAGAGAGAGCAAGAGGGAGAGGGAGAGAGGGAGGGAGGGAGAGAGGGGGAGAGAGGGGGAAAGAAGGGAGGGGGGGGGGGAAGGGAAGAGCATGAAGAAAGGCTTGGCATGGACTGCAATCTTGCTTCTCAAATACAGTCCTTTCACTGTTCCTCTAACAAAAACAAATTTGGGAGTAATCTGTTCCAAAAATCCTTCTTCATTTATCTAAATGGTTTGAGATTTTAAAAGATAAAGACCAAAGTTGTACAGGATGAACACGAAAACATCTATCATATTGGTTTCTTCTCATGAAAGGTTTACCGGTACTTTGCGTAACTTTTTCTCAGCAAACTGGTAGTAAAGAAAAGAAGCGACTTCGTGTAAAATTGCAGGACTTAGAAGAAAGGACATTTCTTTAAGTTTCTTTCTTTCCGTGTCAATATTTGGTAACTACAGTAAAGAAGCTTGAAAGCTCCTTAATGTGATCTGTTTTTCGAGATATTCTGGCATGCACACGCGGTCTTTATTTTCCCTGCATGTATTTAGTCTCCTTGGTTGTTCCTACCATTAAAAAAACAAAAAAACACTTCAGATGTACCAGTTATAAGTCATAAATATTCATGTGGAAGTTTACGAGAGCATACCTTGTAATCATTGTGCAGCTCCAGTTCTTTTGGGCAATACCTACCTAATCGTCTTCATAGATCTTCTTGAATGTACTACAGTGGAACCTGTCTATAAAGACCACCCAAGGGAGACAAGAAAGTGATCTTTATAGGCAGGTGGTCTTTAGGTACAGGTGCCTATAGTACATGTTTAAATGAGAAAAGACTTTCAAGGGAAACAAATGTGGTAGACAGGTGGTCACTAAAGCAGGTTTGACTGTGCATCTTCTGCTGAGAGCTGAGAGAGGGAGCGTGAAAATTCTACACGTATTACTTGTATGAGATTGAGACATGATGTGTTAATTCCTTTATCTTGAGAAGAAACCTAATGTAGATATCTTCATGTTGATTACCTGTCTAAGATTGACCTTGGCTTCTTCGTCATTATGGACACTCATCTGATATTTGGTGTAGACCTGATGACTCTCATGGAGGGTCCGTCCAAATTCGGCTGACATGGGATTAGACCGAACCAACTTGATCTAACCAATACATAAAAAAGAAAGGAACTTTAAGCTTTTGATGCTTCACTATCCCGCTAAAAGGAAAATAATAGAGAGACTAAATCTCAGAATTTACAACTGTATTTTACTCAATAGTCTATACCTAGCCATTTCTCCATGCTTTTCCTTACACATATAATGATAAAAAAGGTATACATAGATATAATCACACACAAATATTGTTTCAAATAAAACTTTCAATTCACCAGAATAGAACAAAAATTGACTAAATATATATGATAATATTAATACAACAAATCTAAATTAAATGCAGTCTATTAGGGTAACGACAATGTTCATCATGACTATCGTCAAATTTATCATTTTTTTTTATGTCGGCCGATTCAGCTCATTTTAAAAAAAATACCAAGAATACATCACATACTTGAAAATTATCAATCTTAAAAAATACTCAAATTTGAAAATTGCAATTAATTTCCCCCCCAAAAAATACCAAAGAATCAAATTAACATATTCACTTGAAATTTAAAGATGTGATTATGCAGTAATTTAAAAGATAATCAGGCATGATTGAACTGCAAAAGAAATCCATCAATATTTTTGATCAGTCATCCCTAAATTTATCCTTATTTCGCAATGACAGGGTGGAGTGGGGGGATTTCCCTCATTAAGATAAATATTTGGAAGTTAAATTTTTTATAGAGACTTACCAAAATGTATTCCCCACTTGATGATACTTGATAGCATGAAAAAAGACAATAAAATCGTTGTAAACTTAAATCTGGGCCCTAGTAAATAGTCCCATTATTTGCATGATTACCTCAAGCCGGTGTTTGAGATCCTGGCCAGGTACTGCATCTACTATGAACTCTTCCAATGACTTGGCACTGTTCTCAACCTTGGAAGCGCTGCTTGATCCAGCCTTAGGGTCAGAACTATCTGCGTAAGTCTTCTGCTTCAGCCTCTCTTGATGTTTTTCTAACTTTCTCAGCTTGGATTTCTTGCATGGTGGTTTGGTTGGGTCTGGACCTAAGCCTAACACAAGGATATTGATTCGGTCAAAATGAAACAAAAATAGAACCTCATGCTCCTTCTCAACTTAAAAAAAGGCTTTTGCAATTGCAACACGTCGTTGCAAAGAAAAGGTATTTTACAGCCCCCGAAAATGCTATTGCTACAATGTTAGTTACATATACACCTAATCTGTATAATTACTACGGCTTAAGGTCCATACAAAAATGTTTACTATGGATGATATGCAGTAAAGAAAGATGAAGAAGAAGAAGAAGCAATATCAGATTTCACTATTTTAACTATATATATATTTTGATGAATTAAATCTGATTGAAATAGGAAAGCTGTCTCCTATGATTTACCTGGTTTAGGGATCTTTTTCTGTTTCTCTGTTGAGACCGCTGCCTGGCCATCTTCAGTCACTCCTGCCCCTTCTCCTGTTATCTCTCCATGCTGTGATGGAACCCTGGCCTCTGTCTGACCTTTGACCTCTTCAGTCTTGCTATCCGACCCTTGGATGGTTCCTCCATCTTGCACGTTTGCCATGTCATCTACCGACATCTGAGGATGATGGTCTGGAACATGAGGCATTGGATGCGCCCCTCCAGGCGCGTCCTCTCCATCTTGCCGTACCCCTCCCTCTCCTCCGGGTTTTTCTCCAGTGGTGAAGAATTTAGTCGCCCTTTTGAGGACTTTCTTCTGGGATTTCGTCAACTTCAAGGATGGGGCGTGGCATCTGATGGTATACTGAGGGCAGCACATCTTATCCATAGTCGGCTTGTACACATATTTACCACTCCTGAAAAAAGATATATATGCCATTAACAACAAATATATAATTTTTGTGGAAAATTTACCAGTATAGGATAGTCTGGCTTATAAGATGATGAAACCGATCCTAATCAGGTATTTATTTTGCCTAACATGCAATTTTACTAATGACTGGTCATTAGTAAAATCATACCTATAAAACAAATAATACACATCATTTTGTGCGGGCCTCACTGATGTGTATTATTTGTATACTAGTGCGTATACCAAAAATATAAACTTTGAAAATATCCTCCAGAATTACAATTTCACAATATCTGCCTGATTTTGTTCTTATGAAATCATGGACGAGGGTCTATTTAATCAGATGGAACTAAAGGTATTGACAACAATTAATGCTTGAAATTGAATGAGCACTGGTCAAAACATTTTTCGCAAACCAATTTTTATAAGTTTTTCAAAATTAGCCACTGGTCACTCAAGCAAAAAAAAATATGGTCAATCGATTCTTTTACTGCCATCCAATTAAATAGACCCTATTCGATAGTTAAAAGATAAGAAGCCAAAGATAAAGTGCTGCTTACCTTCTCCACCCTCTATCAATGAGATCATTATAGTCCTGACATGTGAGGTTGTGAGCCCACATTCCTACCAAATAAAAACAAATTCAATTCATAAAACATATCTGTTAAATGGGTATATTTCACAATAAAGTGGTAAAATTTTTAAAGTTCATAGTTTTTAGAATATAATCTTTTGTTTAACACCTTGAACTTCTGTGGCAGGGAACCACAAGAAAGGTATACGATTGATCTGTACAAGAGAAACATAATTAATAACAAATTGTTTAAAATATCAACTTAATTCAAAGTTCGACCCATGCCCCACCACCTCCCAAAAATACTTAATAACATTAATTAAATGTCCAAAGATCTATAACTAACTTTTATGTTAGAACTCTAATCCAAATGGAGGCGACTCTGAATTTCAAATTAATCAGCCGGGACACAAAATTAACACGTCCTTTCTTTCTATTCTTTTTTTCTTGTACTTTGTTGGTCTGAAATTCGATCCACTCCTAGTCCTAACTCCCTTGGCATCTGGAGACGTGAGTTGGTCTAGCGGTAATGTCTGTGAGTGTGACTGTGGTACGTTCAGTCGGTTCTCCTTCTTCATTTCACCTACAAATAATACAAGCTAACTTTGAAAACCGACTTTTTATTAACAATTTACTTCACAGCACAGATTACTATTTACCAACTTCCAAGCAAGTGAAAAAAAATGAAATTAAAAATGCAGAAAATGTTAGATTCTAACTTTATTCCTGCCGAAATTAGACCTAACAAGTTAGAATTAGACCGGAGCTGGACGATCTCTGCAGAGCTCTTTCGGGTTCCTGAGCAAGGCTCAGTGGACGTGTGGAGCGACTGAGCGCTGGCCCAAGCTCCCCGTGCACTCTTACTCTTACCGTGGGAGAAGTTCGAGTCCTCCGATCCGCAGTATCCACATCTGTAGCCCTCATGTTCCGATAGGTATTCAACAATTGAGTGTTGCATCGCTGCTTCCTTAACTTCTCTTTCTAAAAACGGCAATATTTACACCAACAGAGGCTACAATTATATAGCTTTCCTCTATTTATTTACGTGACATTTAGTTCCGCAATCTAGGATTTCGGCTGAACCTACTCGTCATTTTCGTATGGGAAATCTGTTATGGTATCTTCAAAAATGTACACCTTGACCACTGACCTCAACCTCTAGAGGTCAGTGACCTTGACTAATGTGAGACCTTATTGTAATAAAATAATGTAGGCTTAACCAATTGCATTGACTCATAGATTAAATATACATGTAGGGATATTATGCCAAACTGAAGATCATATACATGTATACCTCAAAGGTGTTTGGACAAACACTCTATACATTACTTTTCTGTTATCATATACCTTATGAGCCTAAATTAATTCTTAGAATGCAAATAAGACAAAACAAAACAAAAATAGTTTATTTGAAATATAGCCTACGCACCACGCCCATATCTTTGACGTAGGCTCTATTTTTTTTTCTTCATCAGAAGTGGAAGATGAAAATATGGCCAGAGGTGGCCCCAAGAAGTTTTGTATAAGTGCTAAAACAAATATTCCAATGAAATGTATCATTTGTTTTCATTTAAAAAAAAAAACTAAAACTAGGTACAACAACGACTCCATGGTGACAAAGTCATAACTGGGCGTCTGGGCCTATTCGATACAGCCAATCGGAAGCCAATATACATGTATAGACTATATATTGGCTTCCGATTGGATTGGCTGTATCGAATAGGATGCAGGATAACGGTTCAGATCAATTAATTAGCATACGAGATACGACTTCCCAAGTTTTTTTTTTTTTTTTTTTTTTTTTTTTGGGGGGGGGGGGGGGCACCAACAAAAACGGGCACCTACAAAGGGAAATCTCAAAGCAAAAATAAATAATTTTGTAGACATTGGTATATATACCCTACATTTTGATATCATTTTCAGGAATGCTTTCAATATTTGTTTCTCTTTATACACCATACAAGATATTGGTTAAGCATCATTCTTTTTTATTGGGTGTGATGATCTGAATGTTCATTTGCGAGTGAGCGAGGAAATATATTAAGATTGGTGAGGTCGCAGTGTGAAAAATTACGTCTTATAAAGAGCAAAAAACCTAATCCTGATGGGATTATAAGCACATTCTTATAACAGAAGACTGAAAAGACATTTGATAAGTAACATAATCATATCATCTATAAATGCGAGCGAGCTTTGGGGAAATTGCTCTTAGTCGCTTGAAATTAGGGGCCCGTTTAATGATGAGAGGAAAAGCGGACACTTATCGAAAGGTATAAGTCACGTATTAGAAAAGAAAAGGAGCACGCGTCAAAGTATAAAGGGCAATTATCAGAGGTGAACATGGGACACTAATCTTATACCTGAAAAGAAGGACTCACCAGGGATGAAACCTGAAAGGGGCACTTATGATAAAGAAAAAAATGTGCATTCGTTGAAAGAAAAAGGGCACCGATCAGACTTTAATATGAGAAGGGAAGGGGGAAGTGGCTCTTATTAAAAAGGAAAAGAGGCACATGTAAAAATAAACGGGGCACTTATCTGAAGTAAAAAGGAGTAACTTCTCGTACCTGAAAAGGGTCATTTACTATATATGAAAAAGAGCACTTATGAGAATGAAAAGGGACCGGCGTGAAGTTGGACACTTTTTATAGGTGAAAGGGGGCATTGAGAAGGGGAAGGGGCTCTTTTTATGGGGGCACTTATCATAAGGAAAAGGGGCACTTTAATATGAGAATGCCTGGACACTTATTGCAAAGGAAAATGGGAACCTTACGAAGGAAAAGGGGGACGTGTGAAAATAAAAGGGCACCAATCAATGGTGAAAAGGGGAATGGGCACTTTAACATATTAATAGGGGCATTTGTCAAAGCAAAAGGGGCACTTTCCTATGTAAACAGGGGCAATTCTAACAAATTTTAATAAAAGAGCACTCTTCCTTTGTAAACATGGGGCACTTTTGGATTCTTGAAAAAGTGGGGGGGGGGGGGGTACTGTGCCCCCTATCCCCTGCCCATTCCCTCCCCCGGATTGGGCTTCTGGATGATAGTGATGAAAATATGAAAGTAATGATAGTACTTAATAAAATAGAAGATGATGATGATGATCTATATAATGATGATGATTAATGTAGTGATGGTTATGACTGCTAAGGTGAGGATGATGATGAAGCCGATGATGATGATAATGACGATAATGATGACGATAAGAATGCCAATGATGATGCTAGTTTTAACTGCATTTTAAAAATCATTTTTCTATCAGTGAACTAATCCAACCCAATACAATGCAATACAATTATAATACCAACACAATTGGCCCCTCCCAATTTCATTTATTATCATTCTTGATATCATTATAATCATTTTCAAGATGACGTCATTTCGGCCTTGGTCATTAGAAACCTTCTGATTAAAGATACATGTCCCTTTTGCAGCCAACATCAAATTCTGTAGAACTTTGCAGGGATTATGAATATGTCATGTATGTCCTATCAGTGAAATTTAAACGTTAGCAGTGTCCTAATATTCAAATTATGACAGGAAACCCGTTTACTTGCTAGACTTCACAGTCAGACACTATTGAGTGACTGACTGGCTTTTCTTCATCTTTGGTAATAACATACATAAAATGAGCTGTAAAGGGTACATGAGCATTTGTCTACATCAATAGCCCACTTCTTGTAATGGCCAAAATTAGACTGATTGAATCTTTGCGCAGCATAAAACGTATACCATTCGGTACAATGGTCTGAAAATCAGACTCTTACTTACTGGCTCTATAGCTCCAAAGTCGATTAGACAAGCAATAGTCATTATTTTCCCACTTAAAGACATTTTCAAGCCCCCTTTTAAAGGGAAGTTCTAAATTAGTATTGTCTTTCAAATGCCGTTGGAATTTAACCTTTTCATTTTTTGGCCTGCAAATGGGACATAGTACCTTTAAGTCTCAGCTCTGTTCTTAAGATGTCTTACATAAATTTGTTATTTGATTCATTTCTATAATAAATCTAACTCAATAAATTGTGTAACAGTTTTTAGAGTTGTATCGTTACAGTATCGTATAGCAGCTTCTCAATATGTGGCCAATACTATACTATACTAGTCTACGATATGTTTGCTTATCGTACACGAAATGGGCTAGCTTATAAAATTAATATAAAGGGAATTCTTGCGATATGATTTTCTGTTCATTATTTAATTGCCGCTTCCACTATAAACTATAAATAAAGCCTGAACTTTTTTCTTTTCTTTGGGGGGGGGGGGGTGATGTATAAAGATAGGTATCCCAGAATATTTATGGAAAATTCCCACACCGTATCACAACTTTCTCACAACTTTATCATTTCTTCACCTTCATCATCATGATCAGGTAGGTCATACGAGCGTAAGACGAGAACGCCTACTTCAGGAACTTTGTCCGTTCTATCACATTAATCATATAATTATATCAATTCATATTTTGCGATTTTTAGGAATGTGGTATTTCATTATACCACTTCAACATAACTGGAAACAGATAGAGCCGGGTATGATTTTGATAATTATGTACGTTTTCTGACTTCTTCTGTATAAAGTGTTTCAGATTTTAATTGTTGAAATTACAAAGGAATGAGCGACTTGTGAGTAGAAAGGTAGGCCTATCATACTAGCGCACGGAAGTTTAGTGTCAGTGAAATCAAATATTTCCTCTTGTGCTCTTTAATACAGAACCGTTAGAATATTTCATATGCGTGGGTTTGCTTGTGATTTATTACTTGTCTAATGTTTATTTGTTTATCCAAAAAATATGACTTTCGGTTTCATCTGAAAACATTGATAATTGGTTCCTGAACTTGTATTTTAGTTTTGATTACTAATTTAGAATATCCTAACCATATTTTGTTAAGGAAAGAAAGTCCGAGCACCTTTTCACAGCTCAAAATGAGGCTGCCCGTCTGCAGCAAAGGATAACAATTTGTTTATGCTTCTATGAGCTTGAGTTTGAGCATAATTATATTCAAGAGCGATATATTGTCATCCGACAAAGGTGTACCTTTCCTTTTTCAGAGTTGATATGTTTTTTTTCCTTTTCTTTGCCTCATCAGAGGATTTATTGATTATATATACATGGTTACATTCAAAGATACAATACTACAAATCAAAGTTACATAATCACAAAAACATTATTATTGTCATAACAAAGAATTGAAATTAACTTTTGGTTTGCAAAGCAATTGAATCATAATTAACATAAAAATTATACTGATAGTTTGTTTCCCTCTCTTTTTTTCTCTCTTTTTTTCCTTTAATAACACCTAACAGTTCTTTTGGTAAAAGCTTTCTGGTCATCTTTATGTTTGAATTACCTTCCAATCTTTTTGTAATTTCTCTATGGAAGTTTTGTTTAGAAGCAACTTTTCTTTTGTCTATCCCAGTTATATTTCGTTTAACAATCAATTTATAAATGGTCCAAAATGCTATTGTAAAGAATAAAATACAATGACTTTCACTATCTATTTTGAGCAGGTGTTGGATACTGAACGTCAGTATCTTTACTTTGTATATGTCTCGTAATATTTCTTTCAGATATTTAATGAAAGGCTCAATTAGTTTGCATTCTATAAATGCGTGATTCATATCCTCTTTAATATTACATTTTGAGCATACATCGTCATTTGATATTCCCCATTTGAAAAGATTACTTCTTACTGGCAATAGATTATACAGTAATTTCAAGTTAAACTCTCGTTATTTGCTTTCTCTAATTTGTGAAAGATTACGCTTGAATACCATAAACCAATCAATATCTACATTAAGTTTTTTCCCCAATAAAGGCAACATGTCTCGATGGAATGAGTTTATAGAAACGATTGCTACTTATATCCGTAACATGTTTTACCTTATTTGCAACCAACAGATATGGAACTTTGTTTTCATTTTCTTGTCTAGTATATTCATGCATAAATTCTTCTTTTAAACTATTGACCCATACAGGTGGTATCGCTCGTTTAAAGGTACTATGTCCCATTTGCAGGCCCAAAAAATGAAAAAGTTAAATTCCAACTGAATTTGAAAGACAATACTAATTTAGAACTTCCCTAAAAAAGGTGGGGCTTGAAAATGTCTTCAAGTGGGAAAATAACGACTATTAGTTGTCAAATCGACTTTAGGGCTATAGAGCTCAAAAGTGATAGTCTTGATTTTCAGACCATTGTACCGAATGGTCATACGTTTTATGCTGCGCAAAGATTCAATCAGTTTAATCTTGGCCATCACAAGAAGTGGGTTATTGATGTAAACACATGCTCATGTACCCTTTACAACTCTTTTCATGTATGTTATTACCAAAGAAGAAAAAAAGCCAGTCAGTCACTCAATAGTGTCTGACAGTGAAGTCTAGCAAGTAAACGGGTTTCCTTGCATAATTTGAATATGAGGACACTGCTAACGTTTAAATTTCACAGATAGGACATATATGACATATTCATAATTCCTGTAAAGTTCTACAGCATTTGAGGTTGGCTGCAAAAGGGACATAGTACCTGTAAGTCTTGCATAGTCAACCATTGCATTGCATTTTCGTTTGGAATGCACCTGCGATATAATATTTTCTGTTGACCGAAAGCCATCTCTCGTAAAAAGGTCTCCTAAGGATACTAGACCACTGTCGTACCAGCCTTTATAAAAGAGCGACTGATTATCATACACCACGGCCCGAATTCACAAAGTTTGTCGACAAACCTTCTTTTGTTATGTACAAAACGCGTCAAAACGCGTCATATGACGTACATAAACCTCGGTTTGTCGACAAACCTCCTTTGTGAATTCGGGCCCACATGTTTGTTGTGCCAAATAATCTGATCTGAAACTTTCACTGGTTCATATAGATAAACATCTTTCACTGTAGTGCAGTATCTAATCATTTCCCATGCCTTTAATATTTCTACGTAAAATGACGGAATTTTCTTTTGAACTAGAATATCACTAAGTGTGGTTATTTATAAGAGCAGTTCAACAGTAAACTGATGCCTCCCAATAAGTTGAACCAGTAAGAAAACAATGTTTTCCACGCTCCATTACTCTCTTTGAAAAATCTACCCAACCATTTCAGTCGGAAGCTGAACAATTGCCTTTGTATGTCAAGTATTTTTTATACCGCCTTTACTGTAGTCTTCCATAAGAGAAACCCTTTTGAATTTTTCTGTTTAGTACCCCTCCAAATAAATTTGAATATAATACCTTCTATCATCTTCAAAAAGTTTGGAGGGATGGAATCAACCATGATCAAGTGAGTAACTTGGCTAAGTGCTAGACTTTTCAGTACCGTGACTCTTCCAAAAATGGTTGAGCTTCTTTTTGTCCAGCTATCAAGAATTTTCCTCAATTTTATCAACTTCTGCTCCCAGTCCATCTTTAGAGCTTAATTATTATTAAAATATATATAGTGACCTAAATATCTTATAGGCTTGTGGGTTCATTTCAGGTCATGTTTCTCTAAATTCCAACTTCTATCAGTGTCTCCTAAACACTTTTCATAGGTGAAAGGGGGGGCATTTATGAGAAGGGGAAGGGGCTCTTTTTTAATTGGGGGCACTTATCGTAAGGAAAAGGGGCACTTATGAGAATGGAAAATGGACACTTATTGCAAAGGAAAATGGGAACTTGTCGAAGGAAAAAGGGCACCAATCAATGGTGAAAAGGGGAATGGGCACTTTTACATATTATAAGGGGCAATTGTCAAAGCAAAAGAGGCACTATTTGTATAGTGTGTATTATATAGTGAGCACTATTTTTTTTTGCCCTCGACAATTCCCCCCCCCCCTTGAGCTCCAGGGGAGGGGCCCATTTCCAAATAAAGGTCAAATTAACGTGTTTTTACCTGTTTTCCACAGGGCCCTCGGGCCCCCTGGTTACGCCACTGGGCCTACATGTACTTCACATGCGCCTTGAGTTTTCGTTGGATGCATTAGCTATAGGCTGTACCTATTAATAGCCTTTGTCGTAATTCGTAGCTCGCCTATCGGTGCGGCAGTAGCCAATCAGAGCACGTCCCTCACCGTCTGTTACTTTAGACTTCCTGTTAATTATTTAATTGCCGCTTCCACTATAAACTATAAATAAAGCCTGAACTTTTTTCTTTGGGGGGGGGGGGGGGGTGATGGATAGAGATAAGTATCCCAAAATATTTATGGAAAATTCCCCCACCGTATCACAACTTTCTCACAACTTTCTCATTATTTTCTTCACCATCATCAGCATGATCAGGTAAATCATACGAGCGTAAGAAAAGAACGCCTACTTCAGAAACTTTGTCCGTTCTATCACATTAATCATATAATTCTGTCAATTCATATTTTGCGATATTTAGGAATGTGGTATTTCAGATAGAGCCGGTAATGATTTTGATACTTTTGTACGTTTTCTGACTTTTTCTGTATAAAGTGTTTCAGGTTTTAATTGTCGAAATTACTAAGGAATGAGCGACTTGTGAGTAGAAAGGTAGGCCTATTATACTAGCGCATGGAAGTTTAGTGTTTGGAATCAAATATTTTCTCTTGTGCTCTTTAATACATAACCGTTAGAATATTTCATATGGGTTTGCTTGTGATTTATTACTTTTACAATGTTTATATGTTTATCCAAAAATGAAATATGACTTTCGGTTTCATCTGAAAACATTCATAATTGGTTCTCGAACTTATATTTTAGTTTTGATTACTAATTTAGAATATCACAACCACAATTTTTTAAGGAAAGAAAATTCGAGCACCTTTGCACAGCTCAAAATGAGGCTGACCGTCTGCAGCAGAGAATAACATTTGTTTCTGCTTCTATGAGCTTGAGTTAGCATAGATTCAAGAGCGATATATTATCATCCGACAAAGGTGTATCTTTCCTTTTTCAGAGGTGATAATATTGACGTCATGGCAAACGGCTCAATCTTGTACCCATTGCTCGTCGCTTGTCTCCTCGTCAGCTCGTCCTTTCAATCTTTACATCGACACGATGGAGATGCGGCTATGCCATCCTTAACACTGGATATAGACAAATCTTTCCATGGATGTGATCAGAACCTTGAACTAAAAAAAGCTTCTTGCAGCAATAAAGACCTGGACACGGTTCCCCAGAATCTTTCCGAGGATACCGAGGTGCTTGACTTATCTAAGAACAATATCACTAAACTCTTCAACTCCTCGTTTGAATTATACCCTCTTATTACCTCCTTGGACATTTCTCACAACGATGTAAGATCGATAGAATCGGGCGCTTTTTACCCCCTCAAGGGCTTACTGTACCTGTTTCTATCCGCTAACCGGCGTCTTGTGCTTCCAGCAACAGGCGCCTTCATGATGTCTTCACAGCTTTCCATTCTCGAACTAACGGCATCAAACTTGAAGTCGCTCCCCAATGACACTCTACAATGGGGTCTACATATATATATACTGCATATCTGTGGTTCAATCAGCTCTCCTTCATCAATATAAGTTCTTGTGGCATGGTCAAGTCTGTAATCTTGACTGGTAATCGACTACAACACCTTACGGCGAGAGATTTCATCTTTGTGTGCCACACTGATACTCTAGATCTTACGAAAAACCATATCCAAACAGTAGACCCTGATGTGATCGCATCACTACATGTTCGCTCTTTGGTGCTAGGTGGGTACCCTTTGAGTGACGAAGTGTTAGCGAACATCTTCATCGGAATCTCTAAATCAGACATCGAACAGCTTACAATCGAGAAAGGATCCGTTGGTGCGTTTCCTGAAGATTTCTTTGATCCACTGCGCGATTCTTCTCTATCCGTTCTGGACTTCAATAGCAACGACCTGAGTAGCCTCTATTCTTTAGTCTTCTCAAATTTGACAAAACTCATACAATTCAGTTTCACATATAACAATCTCCCAATAGACGAAATTCAACCAGACTTTTTCGAGGGCATGAAGGCATTAAGGGTACTGATAATCAACTACAACCAAGTAAGACAAGTTAATCCTCACAATCAGACTTGGACCGTGGACTTATCGGAGTTTTACTTATCCGGTAATCTGCTTACAGAAATATCTGCATCTGTATTTCTTGGTTTAGGAAATTTAACTTTCTTAGACATGAGCTCGAACAAATACCTTTCTTTCTTAGAGCTGACGGCCTTTTCGGGACTTGACAATATTCAAACCATTTATTTGACCGAAAGCCGTATAACTGTTCTGGAATTGTACACCCCAATATTAAGATCACTTTCCATAAACTCTCTTCGTTCAGAATATAATCCTTTGCGACCAGGAGCCTCGTTTCAACATTTACAATCCCTTGTTAATTTAGACATGAAAGACTCTGGGCTTGACATTTGGAACATATGGAATGAAAATAGAAACGTGTCTCTTTTCGATGGGTTATTGAATCTTATTAATTTGGAATTGAGTAGTAACCCTTCCCTGTGTTTTATAAGTGATTTACCACCAGGGATATTCCAGCAACTCTCTGTTTTACAAGAGCTAAATCTAGACCGCTGCGATATTACAAATCTACATCCTCTTGTCTTCTCGGGGTTGGAATCGCTTCAGAAGTTGAGTTTGAAAGGAAACAACATCCATCATATTCATGATGATATACTGTCGGGATTGGGTCAAATAAAAAGTATCAACTTTGAAGGAAACCGTATCGCGTACTTGGAGGAGCTAATGTTCTCAAATAACTGGAAGCTCACAGATCTTTCATTGGCCAACAACGGACTAACGCGCCTTAATCAAAGCACTTTCAAGCCGATCTTTTCCTCCATTTCATCACTTGATCTATCAATGAACCCAATCGATTGTAACTGTGAACTAAAGTGGCTTATTGATTGGTTAAATAAACCTATACGCCTAATAGACAAGGAAAATACTATCTGTTCGTCAGCATCTCTGGAGCCTCTTCGTGAGAAACCCCTGCTTCATTTTGATCCAAATGAACTCTGTATAATAAACTATGGTATATTCTCTCTGATTCCCCTCGCTTCCATTAGCTTGGTTGTTATCAGCGTGCTGGTGTATCACTACCGATGGCAGTTGAGGTACAAACTATTTCTCTTGAAACTGGCCGTAGTTGGCTATAAAGAGATGCGAGACGCTCGAGACAACAATGACTACGAGTTTGACGTGAACATCATTTTCTACGACGATGACGAAGAATGGATTCGCGAACAGCTCCGACCGGCTCTCGAAGAACGGCTACAACAGTTTCAGAGGAACGTCTTCGGTGACGAAGACCTTGTATTGGGTATGCATTACTTAGATTCCGTCGATTACGTGGTGAGCCATAGTTACAAGACCATCATAGTGCTTAGCAGAGCTGCTGTGCACGACCACTGGTTCATACTCAAGTTCCGTACGGCCATGGACCATGTGAGTGACACTCTGACTGAATTCGTAGTAGTGGTTTTCCTCGAAGACATCCCAGATGATGAAATGCCATTCTTGGCGAGATTGTATCTCAGTGATGGCAGACCCTATATCCACTGGACTGAGAACGTGAGAGGACAAGAATATTTCTGGGATGAATTGACCAAAAATCTTACCATCAATCTAAGGACAAATGACTTGATCCCAAACGAGTAGCATAACAGTCATGTAGGAACCTAGAGAAACGCAGGCGCGGATCCAGGATTTCTTAGGGGGGGGGCCCAAATTTGAAATTATGCGAGCCAAATTTTGGTACGTAATAGTGACCAACAGTGACGTAATGCGGGGGGGGGGGCTCGGTGCAGGGAGGGGCGATTTCCCCCTCCCTCCTCCGCGAATCGCGGAAGCTTTGACGTGTCATTAAATTATTAGAGAAAGAAGACGATTCGTTGTACCATTCTCGAAATAAATCTCGTGTGACTTTAGTTTTTCCCCTCCCGCGCGAAGCTCGGAAAATTTTACGATTTATTAAATTATTAGAGAAAGAAGACGATTCGTTGTCGAGTTCTCGACTCTTAATCCTCGTCTGAATTTAGGTTCCCCCTCTCCTGCGCGAAGCGCGAAAGCTTTTAAATTTCCTCAAATCATTAGAGAAAGAAGACGATATGTTGTACCGTTTTCGAAAATAATCCTCGTCTGAATTTAGATTCTTCCCTCCCCCTCCTCCCGCGCGAAGCGCGGAAGCTTTTACGTTTCATTAAATCATTAGACAAACAAGACGATTCGTTGTACAGTTCTCGACTCTTAATCCTCGTCTGACTTCAGTTTTTCCCCTTCCGCGCGAAGCGTGGAAGCTTTTACGATTCATTTAATCATTAGAGAAAGAAGACGATTCGTTGTAACGTTCTCGACACTTAATCATTGTCTAAATTCAGTCTCCCCCCTCCCCCTCCTGCGCGAAGTGCGGAAGCTTTGACGTTTCATTAAACTATAAAAGAAAGAAGACGATTCGTTGTACAGTTCTCGACTCTTAATCCTCGTCTGGATTGAGGTTCCCCCCTCTCGCGCGAAGCGCGGAAGCTTCTAATTTTCATTAAATCATTAGATAAAGAAGACGATTCGTTGTACCGTTCTCAAAAATAATCGTCATCGGAATTTAGTTCCCTCTCCATCCTGCGCGAAGCGCAGAAGCTTTTACGTTTCATTAAGTCATTAAAGATTCGTATTACCGTTCTCGCCTCTGAATCCTCGTCTGAATTCAGGTTCCCCCCTCCCGCGCGAAGTGCGGAAGCTTTGGCGTTTCATAAGATTATGAGAGAAAGAAGACGATTCGTTGTACCGTTCTCGATTCTTAATCCTTGTCTGAATTCAGTCCCCTCCCCCCTCCCCTTCTGCGCGACGCTTTGACGTTTCATTATTAGAGAAAGAAGATGATGCGTTGTACCGTTCTCTATACACCGGAAGCTCAGGGGTTTTAGGCGTTTAATTAAGGTCAGATGAGCATTTTTTTGTATACCTTATTATTTTGTGACACTGGCAGGTCACTATTTGGCGTGGGGTCCAGGGGGCGGAGCCGCCAAAAATCAGGGGTTTTAGGCATTAAATTACCGTCAGATGAGCATCTAAGGTGGAATCCAGGGGGCAGAGCCCCCGGAAGCTTAGGGGTTTTAGGCATTAATCACGGTCAGATGAGCATATTTTGATGCCTCATTATTTATTAACACTGGCAGTTAACTATTCTTTCTTTCTTGCTCTCAATCTATTTTATTTCTCTTTAATATACTTTTTCAAAAAAGTGGGGGGGGGGGGGGGGCCTGACATGTTGGAATCTCAAGAATCATATTTATTGCCTGGCTGTAAATTTAGGAATTTTTCATTTTCCGACAAACACATACAAACGTATAATTTACTAAAAAGTGAGGAAAAATCTCGGAAATTATGTCATTTCAGCATTATTTGTAATCCACCGTTGTGGAATTAGAAATAAACCACGTTTGAATTTGATTTCCCCCAAGCCCCCCCCCCCCTATCAATACGCCAGTATCTCCCCTTTTCCTTTTTTCTTTCCCTTTCCTTCCTTCTCTCTTATTTTTGATTGGGGGGGGGGGGGGGGGTCAACAGCCTGGTAGGCAAGGTCCTTTCGCTCCCGCCCCCGATCTCCTTCTTCCCCCTTTT
This sequence comes from Strongylocentrotus purpuratus, assembly GCF_000002235.5. Classification (NCBI taxonomy): domain Eukaryota; kingdom Metazoa; phylum Echinodermata; class Echinoidea; order Camarodonta; family Strongylocentrotidae; genus Strongylocentrotus; species Strongylocentrotus purpuratus. Next base: position 7,964,449 of record NW_022145607.1, read on the forward strand.
CTTTTCTTCTTCCTCTTCTTTCTTTCCCTTTCTCTCCTCTTTCCCTTTCCCTTCTTTTCCTTTCTTCTCTCTTTTTTTTTTTTTTTTTTTTTTTTTTTTTTGGCGGGGGGGGGGGGCAAGGCCCGCTCGGCCCCCCCTGGATCCGCGCCTGAAACGTGTGATGGTTATCAGTAATGAAAGTGGTTGTAGTAGTAGTAGTAGTAGTAGTTGTAGTAGTAGTAGAAGTAGTAGTAGTACTACTACTAGTAGTATTAGTAGTTGTGGTGGTGAAGGTAGTAAGCATAATCGCGCTACCGATATTGTTAATATTATACTATTATCCTCAAATAATAAATTGTCTTCTTAATGTTCTCATTCACCATCATCATCATTATTAATATTTTCATTGTTATTATTATTATTGTTATTATTATCATCATTATTTTTACTGTTAGTATTATTATCATTATTATTATTATTGTTGTTATCATCATCACCATCATCACCATCACTATTATTATTGTTGATATTGATGTTGTTGTTGGTATTCATCGACATTAAAATATGTTAGAAAATCTGTTAGATAATTGGCAATCATAGACTTAATGTGTATTCTCGTGCCATGATGACTTTATTGAATAATTTTGTTTTATAGTACTTGTATCGGTAGTTTCTTCCTATTTTCAATATTAGGACTACTATCACCATGATTGCAACTGTATAATTTCATATTTGCTAAATAGGAGAGCTTTAGCACATTTTAGCGGTTTTTACTTACTGATTCTTATTAAGCGCACACTACGCGATCTGCGGACTGCGATCCGATTTTGGAAGAATTGACAACATTGTATATAAAAATTCCAACATTTACAATCTCATTGATTGAGAATCTGATTATTCATGTAATTTATAAAATATAACTTTTAGGGGCTTTCAAGGCTTCCTTGACGAAGGAAAAGGTAAATCGGCTCAGAATGTCAGTGCAGTCATGGTCATACCAGTAATACGATTGTCCACGATTTGAAGCCGATTCGGAATTAATTAAAGGCACCAAAATTATTGCTGTTAGTATTCATATGATCATTAATTACAATCTAAATCAGCAAAACGTTCTTTGTTTATTTTTCCATAACTAATATAATTGCAATTTCTTCAAGAATCGGATCGCAGTAGAATCGTTTAGTGTGCGCCGGTAAGTGTAAGTGTAAATATTTACGGAGAAGTGAATCTTTTCAAGATAACTTTTAAATCCTTCTTTAGTTCATCAAATGAACAGAACAGCTCCCGAATACAACCAAAATACGTTGGTTCACTTCTACCAACCCACACGTACCCTTCGATCCTCTGGTCTCTACACATACACATACCGCTTTCAAAGAAATCTCGGGGAACGAGCTTTTGCTCATGCCGGACCAGCCCTGTGGAATTCACTTCCACAGGAGCTGAAGAACTCCGACTCTTCAACGTCTTTTAAGAGCAACCTTAAATCCCATTTGTTAAATTTCGCGTTTTGAAGACAGACATTCATTCATTCATTCTTTCATTGTTGCATTTTCTTTCTTATGTAAATGTACACGATTCTTTGTCACGATGTAATGTGTTCACTAATATTCTGAAACGCCTTGAGCATTTAATTAAAATGGATAATAGCGCTATATAAATCTCATGTATTATTATTATTATAACCAAAAAACTTTGTCCATGAAACCTCTTTAAAGGACAAGTCCACTCGAAAAATAACTTACTTTCAATAAAAGCAGAAAAATCAGACAAACCAATAAAAAAAAAAATTGAGCAAAATCGGATAACTAATAAGAAAGTTATGAATTTTTGAAAAAGTATGTAAAACTATGGAGCAATGAGAGTCACAACAAAAATGCCAAGATGGTTATCAGTTTGTGACGTCATGTCCTGACAACTTATCAATTGCTTTACATACTTTAATCCCATTAATTTCCCTTTTTATCCCCCAAAACTTGATTTCCCCATGCCTTTGCACAGGTTATATGATTTGTATCAAAATTCATTTTTTTCATGATTTAACTGGACAAAAATTACTCTTTATTTGTGCATCCACACAAACACATATTACTAACAATCTAACTTGGATGCTGATGTGAAGAAATAGGATTCTAAGGGTGAAAAAAGGAAATTTATATTATTAATATACAGAAAATAATTAGTGGATAGTGAGGACCATACGTCACAGACTCATGAGTGAGTTGCCAATTTGTGTAGTGATTTTCAAAGTTTTTCATGTCATTAAAAATGTATAACTTTCTTATTAGTTATCCGATTTTGCTCAAACTTTTTTGATTGGTTTTTCTGATTTTTCTGGTTCTATTGAAAGTAAGTTATTTTTGGAGTGGACTTTGGCTTTAACGACAAACTTTATGAAGACTATGGTTTGGAACATAACACGATGAGTTATATTGATAATTTGAGGTAAAACTAAGGGTTTTTCTCATGTGTAATTGGCTGTTTTACAACATTGCATCTTAAATCTCTCGATGTCAGTGAGATTTCCTCAAGAATACGATCTCTGAAAATATAGAAATTCTCGCCATCGAACATGACTGTGGACTAGCTTAATGCTTATACAGTGCGTCCCAGAAAAAACGAAACCGAGAAATATTGATGTTTTATCATAACTTAAACACATTTATAATTAATAAATAACACATTTATTTGGAAAGCTTAGATCCTCCTCTTTCATTTTGATTCAACTCATATGATTCACATTTCCCGCATGAGTGATTAAAATGAATTTGAAGAGAGGAAACCAAAAAGTCATTTGGCGGACGGTATTTGAATTTCAAAGGAAAAATTACATTTCTAAAAAGTTGAGTTTCTGCCCTTTCATGACACCTCAATTAGAAAAAATGAGCAAGGAATGATAAAGTTCTGTTTGTTTGAAGTAGTGCTTGCATTTCCATAATTTATCACACGAATTCATTTTCACTGGCTGCCTGCCGTAGCAATAAGCAGAATTGACAAAAGACTTAACTCCGTTTCGTTGACAATCAGCCATTGGCCATGCATCAAGTCTTTCGTCTACAGCTGATTGTCAACGAAACGGAGTTAAGTCTTTTGTTAATTCCGTTTGTTGCTACGGCAGGCACCCAGTGAAAACGAAGTCGTTTAATAAAATTATGGAAATGCAAGCACATCATATAAGTTGCATCAAATGAAAGAGGAGGATCTAAGCTTTCCAAATATGTGTCATTTATCAATTATTATTGTGATTAAGCTATGATAAAACATCTATAATTCTCGGTTTCGTTTTTTCAGGGGCGCACTGTATAATCGTTTATGTACATTTCTGTAAATTATGCCAGTCACAGCAAAATTTGCTTGTTTTCAATAGCATTTTTAATACTTTACACATACTTTCACATTGCTGTATGTTAGTTCACATTTTCAGTGTAAAAACGCTGTGTCAAAGGAATATAATCTCGTATTCCATCAACATTAATGTGTACCTGTGAAGGTCACAACTATGGATGTACAGAGCGAGAAAGGAGGAGGATGGGGTGTCCCCGTCCAATTTGAGTATTTTTAAACGTGATAATCAGCGTTGTATTGCACTTTCAAAGTAACTGACTGGGCCCAGTTTCATACAACTTGTTATCAATAACAAATGCTAAATTTCTATGACAAATTTGCTCTTGGCCAATCAAATGCCACGATTTCAGTAGCTCATAGCAGTTATTCTAACTTGTTATTATTTGATGACAAGCTTTATGAAACTGGACCCTGGTTCCCTTTCTTTGTCTATTAATGTGAGCACTTGGAAAAACTTGAGAACCTGATAAATGAAAACAATTTGTAGTATGGCAAATGGCATTGACGTCACCACCCCCTTCTTTTTAGGCCTGTTATAGAGCCAGGCGACTTTAAACAAAATCTAGTCATGCTAGCTACAGTCCGCATTCAAATATGTATTTCTTAAATTTTGATCAAAATTCTTCATAGCATTAAAGTCTGTGCTAGATATTTTAATTACTCCTTGAAAGGATATCTGCTCTCTACATGTAATTATATCAGGCTCACGGGAGTATTCGAAGCCTCGAACCCCGCCACCACATCCCTTCTGTACGTACATGACTTCGTGAATGTTATCAGCAGAACTTGATAAAAACAGATAGAAACATGATATCAAGAGAAAAAGAAATGGATTGGAGAGAAAGAGAATGAGAGGGGAGGTATATGGTGGAGAGGAAAGAGAGAATGGTGGTGAAATTTAGAGAATGATATGATGAGTGGGAGATATCGAGAGAGAGAGAAAGGGAGAGATGGTGGAGAAAGAGAAAGGGAGAGATGGTGGAGAAAGAGAAAGAGAGATGGAGGAGAATGAGAGAGAATGTATGTGTGTGTGTTGTCGGCGTTTCATTCTTTTTGAGAATATTTACGCCTCTCCCTTTTTTTTTATAGTTTACTATTTGTGAATTTGGTCTCTTCATAAATCTCGAGTTCTTTAACATGTTACTTTTCCTTTTTTTTTTCTTCTTCTTTTCCTTCTTCCTCTTCCCTTTTTTAATAGCTTAATACTCTGTGCACAAGTGCGATATGGATTACCATTTAAGTTGTTGACAATGTAAAATAAATCAAATTGCGCTACTGATGTAAAATTTGCCATTGTTTTATATTGATCATTCTCTAAAATTAACACTTGTGAAAGTATGCATGTCAGACTGTGAGAGGTAAGGCAATTACCAAGATGGTACCAGGGACATGTGTCGAACAGAAAGCATAAAGTTATAGTTTGACATCGTCGTAAACCCCGGTTGTAAACAAGCATGTCACATGCTAGTACTTGAAGTATAGAGGCTTCTTTATGTGCTTTTACATTAGCAAACTGACGTGACCGAAAGTTATAAACAACCGGCTTCCCAACCAAATTTTAGTTTAGAGTCGGGATCTAGAAAAATACCCCTAAACGCGTACAGCAGGATTTTGAAAAAGTACCCCTTTTCTTGAAAATTTCATTTGTTTAACCCCTTAACGCGAATTTGTCGACGGAAAAGAGGCACCCATCAGATTTGGGTAAGGGCATTTATAAGAGGTTAAAAGGGGCATTAATGAAAAGGGCATAGTCCCTAATAGAAAGGAAAAGGGGCACGTATCATTGTTAAAGGGAAATTATCAGAGGTGAAAAGGGGAACTTATCGCACCTGAAAAGGGGGACTGACCAAATATAAAAAGTGGCACATATGAGAATAAAAAAGGGGGCACTTATAATAAAGAAAATGCGTATTAGTTGAAAGAAAAGGGGCACCGGTCAGATTTTAATAGAGGCAATTATCGGAGGTGAAAGGGGGCTTTTATGAAAAGGGGGAAGTGGCTCTTATTAAAAAGAAAAAGAGGCACATTTTCAAATAAACGGGGCACTTATCTGAGATGAAAAATGCGTAATTATGAGAAGGCGAAGGGACATATAAGAAAGAAAGAGAGCATTTATTAGAAAGGAAAAGGGGCAGTTATTAGAGATGAAAAGAGCACTTATCAGGAGGGCAAGGGCACTTGTCACAATAAAAGGGGCACTTATCAGAGGTGAAAAGGAAAGGGGCACTTTTACAATTTAATAGGGGCACTTTTCAAGGTAAAAGGGGCACTTTTGGAGTACTTAAAAAGTGTGGAGGGGGGGGGGGGCAATCTTTTTACTGGGTATCCCATAATTTTTTTCTCGCGTGGGGGCACTGCATGGAACAGCAGCAGTTTTCCTCGAAAACTAAAATGCGAATTAGCAGGGCAGCTGATTAGACGAGGATATATGCGATAGGTGGTTCGGCATCTTTCGTCCTCTCCTCTTTCTCTCGCTTCTCGCATTTTCTTTTCATTGCAATGACGACCTTCGTCATTGCCTTGTTTTCGTTCACATTCTTCTTATTAATATTCTTACTTCTTCTTCCTCTTCTTCTTCTTGTCGTCCGGAATCCCATTCGTTTTGCACGTAGTGCTTGTTATTCCTAGTTAGGTGCTTTCCTCATGTCCTTTTCCTTTCAAATTTTATAGGCATAGTCTCTAACATCTCATCAAGGTCACTACATTCTTCGATTCTCGAAATCACTCATGCATAACCGTCCAGGCGCCATTTTGTCCGTTTCTGGTCCATTTTAAGGCCTTTCTTTTTTCCTTCCTATCTCCACTATCCTAGATCCTACAAACTTCTAACAAATTCCTTTAGATAGTCTAAGAAATGTTCTTTCATCTGCGACGTATAACCTGACCTTCAAAATGCCATCTTCGTACTCAAAATTCAAATCTGAATCCGACTCCGTCAAAAGTCTCTAAAATTCGTGAAAAATTGACCCCTAAATAATCCAAAACTGCCATAACTTTCTCATATAAATTCTGTTTTGTTTTTAAATCACACAGTATCTTTATCTCATAATTGCACATAGCCATGCCAAATTTCACGTTCCAATGGATTTGCAAAAAATAAATAGCGCCCTCTAAAGTTCTGGGAATTGGCTTTCTTTCTGTGGCCGTATCTCCATTATGGCTTGGCAAACCCGTACCCTTTTTTGGATTTAGATACTTGAAGATATGCCCTTTCCAGCCATATACAAAATTATATACCCTAACACTGACCGACTTTCAGAAAAATGCCCTCCAAATTCGCCATTTTCAAGAAAATTCCAAAATAACTTAAACTTGCTCTAAAATGGCGATCTTTATACCTAACTCAATGAAACTTGGCAGACATATGTATCCATATACGTGACAACTGTCCGCCAAGTTTGGTAAAATCCGAATGTGTCAGCGCAAAGTTATCGCCAAAAATGTTGAATTTACTATGCATTACGTAATAGCGCGTTTATGCGAGCAATGCATTGCGCGAAGATAACAATGGTGTCAAACTGACCGCAATGAAGTGCCCTTTCTAATGATACCAAGTATAGTATATGTTCACACAGAAAATTGTGAATAAATCGCATTTGAACAAAGGTCACTACATGAATTCCGCCGAGTTTCCGCCCGAATCTAACACGTATCGGTTATGACGTCATTTTTTCAGACTGCTTTTCGCCCCTTAAACGTCCTTTTTTTTCCTTGAAAATTTGCAGTGACATGCCGAGTTCCAATACGCAGGGCACCTCATGGCCGGATTTTTAAAATTGGTCAATGGGGCCATTTAAGACGCCATTTTGTCCTATAAATCTATTTTACATCACGTGTTTCGATAGGATAATCATAGAAAAAAAGAGAGTGGTTTACAATAACAATCATAAAATTCTCTTTCTAATGATACCAAATACCCTTGGTTTTTGAACGCAGTGCTTGCGAGCCCTTTCTACGTCCTTTCCCCTATCCCAATTTCTTTCAAACTTCGTAGGCATAGTCACTACCATCCCATCAAGGTCACTGTTGAGGCCTTTCTTTCGCCCTACCTATCTCCAGTATCACAGAAGCTACAGACTTCGTACAAATTGCTCTGGATAGGGCGAGAGAAGCTCTTTCGTTTGACACGTAGAAACATGGCGTCATTGCACGCACATCGTTGTGACACGATTGCATTTCTAGTTTCATTTTCTTCTTCTTTCACCACTCATTTGGGGGCACATGTCCCCGCCCCTCCCTCAGCTTCGCCATCGTTGTTTACTTGCTTCTAATGCTTGTGTTCTTGCCGGAATGAAATTGAAAGGAGCGGTCTAACCATAACGATTCAGAGAAACTTCGAAATGACCTACTGACAAATATTAAATATAAAAAAGTATTTATGTTCGAAAAAATAAATTGGTCTGTTTGGGTAATAAGCACTATCAAGCGCGTACGCAGGGGGGGGGGGGGGGGTTAACCCCCCCCCCTTGAGCTTTTTTTATTTGTATGTTTTGTGTGTGTATTTTGGGAAAATCCCCCCCTTTTTTAAATTTTTTTATAAAAAACAAAAAACAAAAATTATGCCAATGGTTGACCTAAAAAACGTGACCTTACCCCCCCCCCACGGAACAAAATGTCAAATCTTCAAATTTGGAGACAAAAAACAAACAAAAAAGTGTCCCCCCCCCCCCCCCGCTTATTCAGCGGCTGGCTGAGTCATTGCGATTTTTTTTGGGACTCCAACAAAAAAAAGTGTCCGCTTACCCCCACCCCCCCCCCCCCACCCCCCGCTTATTCAGCCCCTGAGCACTATAACATACCCTTTTTCTCGATGCTTCTTATAGATGATAGGAACAGACTACTATCGAAAAAACAACCTAAGGCAATTTCAATAGCCTTGTGCGACACCTATTGAAATGTGTGAAGGTGACAACGACCGTATAACGTAATCCGAACATGGTTTCTATGGGACATAGCCCCTACAATAGGGAAGGTATCGAAAGTCCCCTTAAAGGTAATACAAAGTTTTGGGAAATTTCGAAAATTGGGTGGATAGTGAATCATTACAATTTTGATATATTTGGATGCCCCTGTGGATGTATTATAAGCACTAAAAAAATTAGCCCTTAAAACACTTCCGTTTTCGAGAAAAATTGAATATACAAATTTACCGGTAAATTTTGATAAATTTCAAATAGCGCCTATGGGCCGTACAATGGTAGCTGCGACCATGAAAATCTCAGAATATGTAGTTGGGATATATAATATCCAAACGGGAATAGCAAATCGGTTGATTGTAGTCCAGAAACATTGTTTCATAGCTAAATTAATATCTTGACCTTGAGAGGGAGCTATACAACATAAAGAGTTTATTATTTATAATTTCATAACTTTAGACTCGATTTTAACCGCGACAACTATGTATATTGTAGGAACGCATATGCTTCCAATATGTTAATTTGAACCAAATTCATGACCCCATACCAAAACTTTGTAATAACTTTAAGTTGATTTTTTTAGATTTTAGAGTTTGAATCTTTTTCATTGCGACACTGTTTTTTTACTCAGATCAAATCTTGCTTTAGATGCTTCTTCACAACAATATACAAAGCTGAATAGAAAACAATGAAGTAAATAACTTTGGAAGATTATGCAAGAGTGCTTCATTCATGGTAAAAATGACAAACAAACAATAAAATATGCATTTCCCACATTTTTATTATGAAGTTTTTTGGTCAGGGTGTAAACCAATTTTCTTTGTTTATCTACGGTCTTATATTGCTCTGGCTCGTAATGTTATGAATCAGAGCAATATAACACTGAACCTATTCAATTGGTTTTTGACATTTGGACATTATTTTGTATGCTCTTTTCGGAAAATGAAGAAAAAATTGAGAAATTCCCAAAATAGATTTTTGATGACGTTACACTTCACCACTTCATTTAATTTCATTTCATTTCTTCTCTTCTCTTCTTTCTGTTTTGTTTGTTTGTGTGTTTGTTGTCTGTCGGGGTAGGGGGGGGGGGGGTTAGGGGGAGGTGAAGGCTTTAAATAATATTCATTCAGTATAATTAATTCGAAGACATTGTGTACTAAGTATTTAACTATAATATGTATTTCTGAGGGCTGTACAATTTCTTTACATTTTGATATATTATGTATATCGATTAAAATGAAGATGTATGATTTTTAATTTGTAGTGAATGAATGCAATAAAATGCTACAAAACAAAAATACTAATTTATTATGACGCGTAAAAGTGCTGCGCCGAGCGCATCTTCAGATATGGCATGAAGTACTCCTATTGGTTGACCTACTTATCATGCTTATTTAAAATAGATCTTGATTGGTAGGGTCCACAAAAATGGGCGTGTCAAAGAAAAGATAGAGGCGGTCCTTCAGGAGATAATTATAGGGCTAAGATAATTTTCAGAATACCAACGTTCAACAATATTAACGCTTTATTATATCTGGAAGATACAACAAAAGATAAGACAAAACTTAAAACAAGAATACTACCCCAGGGGCGAAAACAAATATATTAAAAAAAACAAAAAACAAATGTGTATTTTGTTTGTTTAATTGGGATATAAATGCATAAAACCATCAAATTATTCCCGAATTCTCACTCGTCTTCTGCCCTGGACAACCACCCCCGGATAACCACCGGATAACCACCCCCATTCAACTACCCCCTAGGACGACTACCCCTTAGGGCAACCACCCTCTAGGACGACTACCCCTGGGACAACTCCCTCCCGGACAACTGGACAACTACCCCCAGACAACTATCCCCTAGGACAACTACCACCTATGACAACCACCCCCTAGGACAACTACCCCCGGGACAACTACCCCATACAACGACCCCCTAAGACAACTACCACCTACGACAACCACCCTCTAGAACGACTACCCCCCGGGAAAACTACCCCCGTTCGACTACCCCTTGGACAACTACCCCCGGACAACAACTCACAGACAACTACCCCCGACGACAACCATCCTCTAGAACAACTTTTTTTTTTTTTTTTTTTTGTTGGTCTCGAAATTTGTAAATTTGACATATTGTTCCTTGGGGGGGGGGGGGGGAGGTAAGGTCATCCTTTTTAGGTCAGCCATTGGTATAATTTTTTTTAATTTTTAAATAACTCAAAGGGGGGGGGGGAGGGGGGGGAGGGTTAGCTCCAAAATACACACATAAACCCCCTGCGTACGCGCCTGCCTTTGAACGTTTCTTAAGTGAGGGGGGGGGGCTAAAGTATTTACGATCAGGTAGAGCAAAGCGATACTTGCCACAAATGATACTTGCCAAACCCATGTAGGTATTATTTTATCTGAATTAAGCGACCACTTTCCTGTTTACTGTTTGTGCGAAAATGAAGTAAATACTTTAGATAAAATAATTTATGAAAGAAGAGAAATACATGATAATAATATTAGTAGATTTGCTTATTTGTTGGAATTACAACGACGGAATCTCAGTGAAAATAATACTGATAAGAGTTATGATGATTTCTTTAGACGATTCATGGATGCATATAACATTTGTTTTCCTATTGAATTTATATCTGATAAAAAAAAGCGTATGGACAAACCTTGGTTTACAAGCGATATTCGGAAATTTAGTACGAAGTAAAACAGATATTATAAGCTATATTTGCAAAATCCCACTGTATATAGAAAGAATGTTTATAAAAAATGTCTTAATAAAGTAACGAATATGATAAAAAGTACGAAAAGAGCGTATTATGGAAACAAATTTCGGAATAATAAAGGGAACATGACAAAAACATGGAGCGTTATCAATCAGGCTCTTGGTAAGCAGAATAAAAAATCTGTTATTAAATGTATTCAATGTAATGAAAAAAATATTACAACTGATATGGAAATTTGTAATATATTGAATGAACATTTTGTAAGCATCGGTCATAACTTGAACCTTTCTTTTTCTTCGTGCAATAATGATTTTAAAAATTATGTAATTCAAAAACAAACATACTCTTGAAACTACATTTAATATTGAGATTGGATTAATTGTTCAATGGTTTTACGCTAATAAACTTTCCATTAATGAAAAGAAAACCAATTTTATGATTTTTACCAAAAAGAAACTAATTAAAGACTCAATAACAATCAAACTAGGTAATGTAAACATTCAGAGAGTTTCTTCAGCAAAGTTTTTGGGTGTTATTATTGATGATAAGTTCTCCTGGTCTAATCATATTGGTGTCATCTGCAACAAATTATCTAAAAGTATTGGTGTCATGTACAGATTGAAATCTCTCCCTAAAATTATACTCAAAATGATATACTACGCAATTGTGTACCCTTACTTACATTATGCTATTATTGTATGGGGCAATGCTGCATTAATTTATCAAGATAGACTGTTTAAATTACAAAAACGTGCAATAAGAATTATTAATCATTATTCTTTTCTTGCCCATACCAATCCAATATTTTACTCATTAAACATGTTGCAATATAGGGATGTATATATGTGTTTTTATGTATTTATGTCACCTCAATCTTATTCCTGATTCTATTTCCAAATTGTTTATTTAAAAAAGTAATATTCATAGTTATAATACTAGAAATGCTAAATAATTTCACTTGCCATTGACTCGTACAGTACTAAACCAAAAAATAATTATTTTCCAAGGACCCTTTTTATGGAACACTCTTCCCCATTATATTCATAATTCTGTTGGTGTAAATGTTTTTAAACGTAGGTATAAGAAATTTCTTTTAGATAAACTGCAATAATCATTTAAATTCAAGACATATTTCATTTGTTTGTTGTATGTATGTTTGTTGTCTTGATTTGTGTATAGTATAATGTTTAGTAACGGATATATTTCATATTTTTTTATTATAAAAAAGGGTCAACCTTTATGTCAGACCCTGTTTATTAACAAGGTTTGAGTAAACCTATATTGCTTTAAATTGTTACACCCATCTTTGAATTATCCCTTTAAACCTTTTTTATGTTTCGACCACCTAGCTGGTATATGCCACTGGTGAAGGGAACAAAGAGACCCCTGTCCTATAGGCCTTGTTTATGTCAAAACCCAGACCACTGAATGACCAGTCGACACATTTACTGGTACTCCTTATCTTATGGATGGGGAATATTGGGGCTGTTTGCCTGGTTTGGGAGGAAGATTGGCTCTCCCTTTGAGAGCTAATTTGGACACCAGCGAGACAAGTCATATTTTTAGGAGAGTACAAGAACCATATTCTTGTACTGTTATTCCTTCTACTTTTAAATATTGTATTCTTCGCCTGGTTGTCACCCTCCCTGAACAGGTAAGACCCACTGTTTTCTAATTCCTTTTAATTCATTGCTAATAAGGCTGTAATCGTATATTGCCTTTTTAATATAGTTATTCATTCACTATCATAAGTCTTTAGTAGTATTTTATTTGATAGAAGAAGTGAAATGAATTACATTCAGTCAGAATAGAATAGGACATGTTCTATTTCAGTATGTTATACTGCCCTGATAATTATTCTTGGTTTACACTAAGAAAGATGTGATATCTTTTTATTTCATCAACATAATAATTTGGCCTAACTCAATTTGCCAAAGTTAAGTTATGTTCTGAACTTTTCAATTCTATTCCAGTCGAGATGAGACTTGGAATATAATAGCTTAGGTTTTACTTTATCATTTCATGACAATGTTGTACAGTTGAGCTCATGTTTTGTAGCATAGTTACGTTGTGTTCTATACTACTTTGTATATATTTTATTCTTAGTTTGTTGTGAATAAGTTTAATAAGTTAGTTGTTATCAACTCATTCCTTTCTCTCTCTCTCTCTCTCTCTCTTTCTTTCTTTCTCTCTCTCTCTCTCTTTCTCTCTCTCTCTTTCGATTCATTCTATTCATGTCGGGTTATAGAATTACATTTATTAAAATCTCATTGTTGTATTAATAATGTGGAGAGCTAATTTGGACACCAGCGAGACAAGTCATATTTTGAGGAGAGTACAAGAACCATATTCTTGTACTGTTATTCCTTCTACTTTTAAATATTGTATTCTTCGCCTGGTTGTTACCCTCCCTGAACAGATATTCGTCGCCCTGTTCAGCCCCTTAAAAGTCCTACTGTATTAGACGAACGGAACTGGTTTAGACTGTCCCCCCTGTTACCAAGGCAACGCTCTTCGCCCTGGCTAAGAAGAACAGAAGGATTGATAGTTTTATACCTCAAGATAATTATAGTCCCTTTCTTTTAAACCTTGTAAAGTTATTTTGCACGTATATGTTAAGAGTTCTCACTGTTAGTTTGTGAAGCCTTGCATGTCGGCTAAAGATTCTGCTGATATATGTAACTATTATATGTTTATCAATACATGTTTTTATGTATTATAATTATTATTTGGATGAGTGATATTTTGTAGCTTAACCTACCTTTGAGGTTAAGTGTTAATAAATCCCTTCTTTCGGATCTTTCACTCAAACTACTCTGTGGAGATATCCTTATTTGTTTTCTTGTTTCTCTAACTAAAATCTCCTGTATAAAATAAACCCCTGAACTGGGTGCAGGTGAACAAGGATTTACCTGTGACATTTATATAAGGCTTATTTTTTTTCCTTTTAGGTTGCAACCTATTCAGTTTAATTTATGTCCAAATATCAAGTATGTTCTTAATGTGTATTTTGAGTTATAGAGCTGGTTGTTATATGAAATGTTGTCTTTTTAACTGAATGAAATAAAATTGAATTGAATTGAATATTGAAAGCAAGTGGAGTGTAAATTGAGGTGGGGTCCAGGGGCGGAGCGCCATGAAGCTCAGGGGTTTTAGGCATTTAATTACGGTCAGATAGGCATATTTTGATACCTTATTTGTGACACTGGCATGCTGGTCACTAATTGGAGTGGGGTCCAGGGTGCGGAGCCCCCAGAAGTTCAGGCGTTTTAGGCATTGCATTATGATCAGATGAGCATCCAGGGGCCGCCTTAGGGCCCTGGTGGGGTCCAGGGGACGGAGCCCCGGAAGCTCTGGGGGTATTATGCATTTAATTACGGTCAGATGATCAACCAGAGGCCCGCTATAGGGCCCTTGGTGGTGTCGAGGGGGCAGAGCCCCCAGAAGCTCAGGGAAAAATCATGCCATTTCAGCAACATTTGTAAATCACTGGTATCGAATTAGAAATAAACCACATTTGAATTTTATTGTGGGGGAGGGGGAACTGCCCCAAGCCCCCCCCCCCCCCATCAGTACGCAAGTGCGAGGGAGCATAGTGAACGAGAGGGTTGAAGGTGACGGAAGTGACTACCTCCTCACAGGTTTTTGAAGTTTTGTTGTATTACAAAATTACATTCCTTAGCAAAACTACCGTGTGAGTCAAAAAAAAATTACACCTAGAAAATTGCTTATTATTTTTAAAATCATCTATGAACAGTAAATTATTATACATCTTATGAAAGAATGTTTTATCCCAAACCATTTGGTACCATTTTTGTGTGGTATGTGTTCACGCTTGAATGAACAGGAGGCATTGTTTGCGAGAGTGCAAAAATCGACTTGGGCCAAAGTGATGTCTACAGTATGTATTATGTTGGGATTAGCGGAGTAAGAGAATGTATTGAATGTATCAAATGAAATGCATTGCATATGTTTTTTGCAAAGGGCAATGTCACACACACCCACACGCGCGCGCACAAAGGTTTGTTGATGTTTGACATGTATGGCATGATTAGTTTTGTTAGGGATGTTATTTGGATCTGCAAAGACCAACTTTGGCGCAAGTCGATGTTTGCACTCTCGCAAACAATGTCTCCTGTTCATCCAAGCGTTAACACATACCACACAAAAATGGTACCAAATGATTTGGGATAAAACACTCTATCATCAGACATATAACAATTTAATGTTCATCGATGATTTTTTAAATAATTAGCAATTTTCTAGGTGAAAACTTTTTTTTGGACTCACACTGTATAGTACAAAAACAAGTAATATTCCTTTTTCACACTTCATTTTTCTCGGTATTTACTTGTAAATTTTGAAGGATATTATGCGAGGGAGCGTAGCTACCGAGTGAGAAGATTTTTGCATATTTATTTGTCTCAACGCAGCCTCTTGGGACCTCCAGAGCCTAAAAGTGTGTTGCAGTTTTTAGTCAGTATTTGCTATTACATTTTCGGGGGCACTTTTTCAAATTTGAAGGGGTGACGATCCCCTCCTTAAAAAAATGAGGGGGGGGGGGGAGGACGTGTCCCCCCGAGATCGCCGCCCCTGCCTATTATACTAGCGCATGGAAGTTTAATGTCATGTGATATCAAATATTTCCCTTTGTGTTCTCTAATATATAACCGTTAGTATATCTCATACAGATTTGCGTGTGATTTTATTACTTGTAAATATTTATAATTATGTTTATCCAAAACAGCAACATGACTTTCGGTTTCGTCTATAAACATTTATAATTGGTTCCCGAACCTATATTTCAGTTTTGATTAGTAATTTAAAATATAATAACCACTATTTTTTAAGGAAAGAAAATCCGAGCACCTTTTCACAGCTCAAAACGAGGCTGACCGTCTGCAGCAAAGGATAAACATTTGTTTATGCTTCTATGAGCGTGAGTTAGCATTATATTCAAGAGCGATATATTATTATCCGACAATTAAAGGTGTACCGTTCCTTTTTTAGAGGTAATATATTGACGTCATGGCAAACGGCTCTATCTTGTACCCATTGCTTTTCGCTTGTCTCCTCGTCAGCTCGTCCTTTCAATCTTTACATCGACACGATGGAGATTCGGCGATGCCATCCTTAACACTGGACATGGACAAATCTTTCCATGGATGTGATCAGAACCTTGAACTAAAAGAAGCTTCTTGCAGCGATAAAGGCCTGGACACGGTTCCCCAGAATCTTTCTCAGGATACCGAGGTGCTTGACTTATCTAAGAACAATATCGCCAAACTCTTGAACTCCTCGTTTGAAGAATACCCTCTAATCAACTCCTTGGACATTTCTTCTAATGATGTAAGAGCGATAGAATCCGCCGCTTTTTACCCTCTCAAGGGCTTAATGTACCTGTCTCTATCCTTCAACCCGCGTCTTGTGCTTCCAGCAACAGGCGTGTTTATGATGTCTTCACAGCTTTCCATTCTCGATTTAACGTCATCAAACTTGAAGTCGCTCCCCGATGACATTCTAAAATGGAGTCTACATCTAGATACTGCATATTTGTGGTTCAACCAGCTCTCCTTCGTCAATGTAAGTTCTTGTGGCATGGCCGACACTGTACTCATGACTGGTAATCGACTACAACACCTTACGGCGAGAGATTTCACCTTTGTGTGCCACACTGATACTCTAGATCTTAGAGAAAACCCTATCCAATCAGTAGACCCTCATGTGATCGCATCACTACATGTTCGCTCGTTGGTGCTAGGTGGCTACAATTTAAGTTACGAGGTGCTAGCGAACATCATCCTCGGAATCTCACAATCAGACATCGAACAGCTCACAATCATGAAAGGATCCGTTGGTGCGTTTCCTGAAGATTTCTTTGATCCACTGCGCGATTCTTCTCTATCCGTTCTGGACTTCAACAGCAACGACCTGAGTAGCCTCTATCCTTTAGTCTTCTCAAATTTGACAAAACTCATACAATTCAGTTTCACTTATAACAATCTCCCAATAGACGAAATTCAACCGGACTTTTTCGAGGGCATGAAGGCATTAAAGGTACTGATAATCAACTACAACCAAGTAAGACAAATTAATCCTCACAATCAGACTTGGACAGTGGACTTATCGGAGTTTCACTTATCCGGTAATCTGTTTACAGAAATATCTGCATCTGTATTTCTTGGTTTAGGAAATTTAACTTTCTTAGACATGAGCTCGAACAAGTACCTTTCTTTCTTTGAGCTGACGGCCTTTTCGGGACTTGACAATATTCAAACCATTGATTTGACCGGAAGCCGTATAACTGTTCTGGAATTGTACACCCCAATATTAAGATCACTTTCCGTAAACTCTCTTCGTTCAGAATTAATTCCTTTGCGACCAGGAGAATCGTTTCAACATATACAATCCCTTGTTAATTTAGACATGAAAGACTCTCGGCTTAACATTTATAACATATGGAATGAAAATAGAAACGCGTCTCTTTTCGATGGATTATTCGATCTTATTCATTTGGAATTGAGTAGTAACCCTTTCCTGAGTTTTATAAGTGATTTACCACCAGGGATATTCCAGCAACTCTCTGTTTTACAAGAACTAAATCTAGACCACTGCGATATTACAAATCTACATCCTCTTGTCTTCTCGGGGTTGGAATCGCTTCAGAAGTTGAGTTTGAAAGGAAACAACATCCAGCATATTCATGATGATGTATTGTCGGGGATGGGTCAATTAAAAACTATCAACTTTGAAGAAAACCGTATCGCGTACTTGGAGGAGCTAATGTTCTCAAATAACTGGAAGCTCACCGATCTTTCCTTGGCCAACAACAGATTAACGCGCCTTAATCAAAGCACTTTCAAGCCGATCTTTTCCTCCATTTCATCACTTGATCTATCAATGAACCCAATCAATTGTAACTGTGATCTAAAGTGGCTTATTGATTGGTTAAATGAACCTATAGGCCTAATAGACAAGGAAAATACTATCTGTTCGTCAGCATCTCTGGAGCCTCTTCGTGAGAAACCCCTGCTTCATTTTGATCCAAATGAACTCTGTATAATAAACTATGGTATATTCTCTCTGATTCCCCTCGCTTCCATTAGCTTGGTTGTTATCAGCGTGCTGGTGTATCACTACCGATGGCAGTTGAGGTACAAATGTTTTCTCTTGAAACTGGCCGTAGTTGGCTATAAAGAGATGCGAGACGCTCGAGACAACAATGACTACGAGTTTGACGTGAACATCATTTTCTACGACGATGACGAAGAATGGATTCGCGAACAGCTCCGACCGGCTCTGGAAGAGCGGCTTCCACAGTTTCAGAGGAATGTCTTTGGTGACGAAGACCTTGTATTGGGTATGCATTACTTAGATTCCGTCGATTACGTGGTGAGCCGTAGTTACAAGACCATCATTGTGCTTAGCAGAGCTGCTGTGCACGACCACTGGTTCATACTCAAGTTCCGGACGGCCATGGACCACGTGAGTGACACTCTGACGGAATTCGTATTTGTGGTTTTCCTCGAAGACATCCCAGATGATGAAATGCCATTCTTGGCGAGGTTGTATCTCAGTGATGGCAGACCCTATATTCACTGGACTGAAAACGTGAGAGGACAACAATATTTCTGGGATGAATTGACCAAAAATCTGACCATTAATCTAAGGACGAATGACTTGATCCCAAACGATTAGCAGTCCAATAGGAATCTAGAGATACGTGTGATGGTTATCAGTAATGAAAGTGGTAGTAGCAGAAGTAGTATTAGTAGCAGCAGCAACATCAGTAGTAGTAGTAGTAGTAGTAGTAGTAGTAGTAGTAGTAGTATAGAGTGGTGCAGTGTGACGTTATCAAAAATATATTTTTGGAATTTCTCATTTTTTTCTTCATTTTCAGAAAGAGCATCAACAATAATGTCCTAATGTCGAAAACCAATTGAATAGGTTACGTATTGGCTGAGATATGACCATCTAAATAAATAAATTTCCAATGGGAACTCAGTCAGTTTTATTGCTCTGGTTCATAACATTACGAGCCAGAGCAATATACACTGAGTTCCTATAGGAAATCTTTTCATTCAGATGTCTATATCTCAGCCAATACTTAACATATTCAATTGGTCTTTCGACATTTGGACATTATTTTGTATGCTCTTTCGGAAAATGAAGAAAAAATTGAGAAATTCCCAAAATAGATTTTTGATGACGTTACACTTCGCCACTTCATTTCATTTCATTTCATTTCTTCTCTTCTTTCTGTTTTGTTTGTTTGTGTGTTTGTTGTCTATCGGGGTAGGAGGGGGGGGGGGTAGGGGGAGGGGAAGGCTTTAAATAATATTCATTCAGTATAATTAATTCGAAGACGTTTTGTACTAAGTATTTAACTATAATATGTATTTCTGAGGGCTGTACAATTTTCATTACATTTTGATATGTTATGTATATCAATTAAAATGAAGATGTATGATTTTTGAAGTGAATGAATGTAATAAAATGCTACAAAACAAAAAAAATAATTTATTATGACGCGTAATAAGTGCTGCGCCGAGCGCATCTTCAGATATGGCATGAAGTACTCCTATTGGTTGACCTACTTATCTTATCTTACTTATCCTTATGAAGGATATTATGCGAGAGAGCGTAGCTACCAAGTGAGAAGATTTTTGCATATTTATTTGTCTAAACGCAGCCTCTTTGGACCGATCCAGAGCCTAAAAGTGTGTTGCAGTTTTTAGTCAGTATTTGCTATTACATTTTTGGGGGCACTTTTTCAAATTTGAAGGGGCGACGATCCCCTCCTTAAAAAAATGAGGGGGGGGGGGGACGTGTCCTCCCGGGATCGCCGCCCCTGCCTATTATACTAGCGCATGGAAGTTTAATGTCATGTGATATCAAATATTTCCCTTTGTGTTCTCTAATATATAACCGTTAGTATATCTCATATAGATTTGCGTGTGATTTTATTACTTGTAAATATTTATAATTATGCTTATCCAAAACAGCAACATGACTTTCGGTTTCGTCTATAAACATTTATAATTGGTTCCCGAACCTATATTTCAGTTTTGATTAGTCATTTAAAATATAATAACCACTATTTTTTAAGGAAAGAAAATCCGAGCACCTTTTCACAGCTCAAAACGAGGCTGACCGTCTGCAGCAAAGGATAAACATTTGTTTATGCTTCTATGAGCGTGAGTTAGCATTATATTCAAGAGCGATATATTATTATCCGACAATTAAAGGTGTACCGTTCCTTTTTTAGAGGTAATATATTGACGTCATGGCAAACGGCTCAATCTTGTACCCATTGCTTTTCGCTTGTCTCCTCGTCAGCTCGTCCTTTCAATCTTTACATCAAAACGATGGAGATTCGGCGATGACATCCTTAACACTGGACATGGAAAAATCTTTCCATGGATGTGATCAGAACCTTGAACTTAAAAAAGCTTCTTGCCGCGATAAAGACCTGGAGACGGTTCCCCAGAATCTTTCTCAGGATACCGAGGTGCTTGACTTGTCTAAGAACAATATCACCAAACTCTTGAACTCCTCGTTTGAAGAATACCCTCTAATCAACTCCTTGAACATTTCTTCTAATGATGTAAGAGCGATAGAATCCGCCGCTTTTTACCCTCTCAAGGGCTTAATGTACCTGTCTCTATCCTTCAACCCGCGTCTTGTGCTTCCAGCAACAGGCGTCTTTATGATGTCTTCACAGCTTTCCATTCTCGAGTTAACGTCATCAAACTTGAAGTCGCTCCCCGATGACATTCTAAAATGGAGTCTACATCTAGATACTGCATATTTGTGGTTCAACCAGCTCTCCTACGTCAATGTAAGTTCTTGTGGCATGGCCGACACTGTATACATGACTGGTAATCGACTAAAACACCTTACGGCGAGAGACTTCATCTTTGTGTGCCACACTGATACTCTAGATCTTAAAAATCAACCCTATCCAATCAGTAGACCCTGGTGTGATCGCATCACTACATGTTCGCTCGTTGGTGCTAGGTGGCTACAATTTAAGTTACGAGGTGCTAGCGAACATCATCCTCGGAATCTCACAATCAGACATCGAACAGCTCACAATCATGAAAGGATCCGTTGGTGCGTTTCCTGAAGATTTCTTTGATCCACTGCGCGATTCTTCTCTATCCGTTCTGGACTTCAACAGCAACGACCTGAGTAGCCTCTATCCTTTAGTCTTCTCAAATTTGACAAAACTCATACAATTCAGTTTCACTTATAACAATCTCCCAATAGACGAAATTCAACCGGACTTTTTCGAGGGCATGAAGGCATTAAAGGTACTGATAATCAACTACAACCAAGTAAGACAAATTAATCCTCACAATCAGACTTGGACAGTGGACTTATCGGAGTTTTACTTATCCGGTAATCTGTTTACAGAAATATCTGCATTTGTATTTCTTGGTTTAGGAAATTTAACTTTCTTAGACATGAGCTCGAACAAGTACCTTTCTTTCTTTGAGCTGACGGCCTTTTCGGGACTTGACAATATTCAAACCATTGATTTGACCGGAAGCCGTATAACTGTTCTGGAATTGAACACCCCAATATTAAGATCACTTTCCCTAAACTCTCTTCGTTCAGACTTGCTTCCTTTGCGACCAGGAACATTTCAAAATTTACATTCCCTTGTTGAATTAGACATGAAAGACTCTATCCTTGACCTGTTTTACCTATGGAATGCAACTGCAAACGCGTCTCTTTTCGATGGGTTATTGAATCTTATTCATTTGGATTTGAGTAGTAACCCTTTCCTGAGTTTTATAAGTGATTTACCACCAGGGATATTCCAGCAACTCTCTGTTTTACAAGAGCTAAATCTAGACCACTGCGATATTAAAAATCTACATCCTCTTGTCTTCTCGGGGCTGGAATCGCTTCAGAAGTTGAGTTTAAAAGGTAACAACATCCAGCATATTCATGATGATTTATTGTCGGGGTTGGGTCAAATAAAAACTATCAACTTTGAAGGAAACCGTATCGCGTACTTGGAGGAGCTAATGTTCTCAAATAACTGGAAGCTCACAAATCTTTCCTTGGCCAACAACAGATTAACGCGCCTTATTCAAAGCACTTTCAAGCCGATCTTTTCCTCCATTTCATCACTTGATCTATCAATGAATCCAGTTAGCTGTAACTGTGATCTAAAGTGGCTCATTGATTGGTTAGGTGAACCTATACGCCTGATAGACAAGGAAAATACTATCTGTTCGTCAGCATCTCTGGAGCCTCTTCGTGAGAAACCCCTGCTTGATTTTTATCCAAATGAGCTCTGTATGCTAAACAATAGTCTATTCTCTCTGATTCCCCTCATCTCCATTAGCTTGGTTGTAATCAGCGTGTTGTTGTATCACTACCGATGGCAGTTGAGATACAAACTCTTTCTCTTGAAACTGGCCGTAGTTGGCTATAAAGAGATGCGAGACGCTCGAGACAACAATGACTACGAGTTTGACGTGAACATTATTTTCTACGACGATGATGAAGAATGGATTCGCGAACATCTTCGACCGGCTCTCGAAGAACGGCTTCCACAGTTTCAGAGGAACGTCTTCGGTGACGAAGACCTTGTATTGGGTATGCATTACTTAGATTCCGTCGATTACGTGGTGAGCCATAGTTACAAGACCATCATAGTGCTTAGCAGAGCTGCTGTGCACGACCACTGGTTCATACTCAAGTTCCGGACGGCCATGGACCACGTGAGTGACACTCTGACTGAATTCGTAGTCGTGGTCTTCCTCGAAGACATCCCAGATGATGAAATGCCATTCTTGGCGAGGTTGTATCTCAGTGATGGCAGACCCTATATCCACTGGACTGAGAACGTGAGAGGACAAGAATATTTCTGGGATGAATTGACCAAAAATCTTACCATCAATCTAAGGACGAATGACTTGATCCCAAACGAGTAGCATAACAGTCATGTAGGAACCTAGAGAAACGTGTGATGGTTATCAGTAATGAAAGTGGTTGTAGTAGTAGTAGTAGTAGTAGTAGTAGTAGTAGTAGTAGTTGTAGTAGTAGTAGAAGTAGTAGTAGTAGTACTACTACTAGTAGTAATAGTTTTCGTGGTGAATGTAGTAAGCATAATCGCGCTACCGATATTGTTAATATTATACTATTATCCTCAAATAATAAATTGTCTTCTTAATGTTCTCATTCACCATCATCATCATTATTAATATTTTCATTGTTATTATTATTATTGTTATTATTATCATCATTATTTTTACTGTTAGTATTATTATCATTATTATTATTATTGTTGTTATCATCATCACCATCATCACCATCACCATTATCATTGTTGATATTGATGTTGTTGTTGGTATTCATTGACATTAAAATCTGTTAGAAAATCTGTTAGATAATTGGCAATCATAGACTTAATGTGTATTCTCGTGCCATGATGACTTTATGACATGGTTGAATAATTTTTTTAAATAGTACTTGTATCGGCAGTTTCTTCCTGTTTTCAATATTAGGACTACTATCACCATGATTGCAACTGTATAATTTCATATTTGCTAAATAGGAGTGCTTTAGCACATTTTAGCGGTTTTTACTTACTGATTCTTATTAAGCGCACTATACGCGATCTGACTGCGATCCGATTTTGGAAGAATTTACAACATTGTATATGAAAATTCCAACATTTACAATCTCATTGATTGAGAATCTGATTATTCATGTAATGAATAAAATATAACTTTAAGGGGCTTTCAAGGCTTCCTTGACGAAGGAAAAGCTGAATCGGCTCAGAATTTTAGTGACGTCATACCAGTATAGCGATTGTCCACGATTTGAAGCCGATTCGGAATTAATTGTGTCTAGAAGGCTTAAAGGCACCAAAGTTATTGCTGTTAGTATTCATATGATCATTAATTACAATCTAAATCAGCAAAACGTTCTTTGTTTATTTTTCCATAACTAATATAATTGCAATTTATTCAAGAATCGGATCGCAGTAGAATCGTGTAGTGTGCGCCGGTAAGTGTAAGTGTAAATATTTACGGAGAAGTGAATCTTTTCAAGATAACTTTTAAATCCTTCTTTTAGTTCATCAAATGAACAGAACAGCTCCTGAATACAACCAGAATACGTTAGTTCACCTCTACCAACCCACACGTACCCTTCGATCCTCTGGTCTCTACACATATACATACCGCTTTCAAAGAAATCTCGGGGGAACGAGCTTTTGCTCATGCCGGACCAGCCCTGTGGAATTCACTTCCACAGGAGCTGAAGAACTCCGACTCTTCAACGTCTTTTAAGAGCAACCTTAAATCCCATTCGTTAAATTTTGCGTTTTGAAGACAGACATTCATTCATTCATTCTTTCATTGTTGCATTTTCTTTCTTATGTAAATGTACACGATTCTTTGTCACGATGTAATGTGTTCACTAATATTCTGAAACGCCTTGAGCATTATTAAAATGGATAATAGCGCTATATAAATCTCATGTATTATTATTATTATAACCAAAAACCTATGTCCATGAAACCTCTTTAAAGGACAAGTCCACTCGAAAAATAACTTACTTTCAATAAAAGCAGAAAAATCAGACAAACCAATAAAAAAAAGGTTTGAGCAAAATCGGATAACTAATAAGGAAGTTATGAATTTTTGAAAAAGTATGTAAAACTATGGAGCAATGAAAATCACAACACAAATTGCCAAGATGGTTATCAGTTTGTGACGTCATGTCCTGACAACTTATCAATTGCTTTACATACTTTAATCCCATTAATTTCCCTTTTTATCCCCCAAAACTTGATTTCCCCATGCCTTTGCCCAGGTTATATGATTTGTATCATATTGCGTGCATGACATTTCCCAAAAACTTTTATGAATTTTTAAGAATTGATACTATTTTCTGAATATTGTATTTCATAATTATTGATTTTTATATAAAAAGTTTATCAAAATTCTTTTTTTTTTCATGATTTAACTGGACAAAAATTACTCTTTATTTGTGCATCCACACAAACACATATTACTAACAATCTAACTTGGATGCTGGTGTGAAGAAATAGGATTCTAAGGGTGAAAATAGGAAATTTATATTATTAATATACAGAAAATAATTAGTGGATAGTGAGGACCATACGTCACAGACTCATGAGTGAGTTGCCAATTTGTGTAGTGATTTTCAAAGTTTTTCATGTCATTAAAAATTCATAACTTTCTTATTAGTTATCCGATTTTGCTCAATTTTGTTTGGATTAGTTTTTCTGATTTTTCTGGTTCTATTGAAAGTAAGTTATTTTTGGAGTGGACTTGGGCTTTAACGACCAACTTTATGAAGACTATGGTTTGGAACATAACACGATGAGTTATATTGATAATTTGAGGTAAAACTAAGGGTTTTTCTCATTGTCTAATTGGCTGTTTTACAACATAGCATCTTAAATATCTCGATGTCAGTGAGATTTCCTCAAGAATACGATCTCTGAAAATATAGAAATTCTCGCCATCGAACATGACTGTAGACTAGCTTAATGCTTATACAGTGCGTCCCAGAAAAAACGAAACCGAGAATTATTGATGTTTTATCATAACTTAAACACATTTATAATTAATAAATAACACATTTATTTGGAAAGCTTAGATCCTCCTCTTACATTTTGATTCAACTCATATGATGCACATTTCCCGCATGAGTGATTAAAATGAATTTGAAGAAAGGAAACCAAAAAGTCATTTGGCGGACGGTATTTGAATTTCAAAGAAAAGATTACCTTTCTAAAAAGTTGAGTTTCTGCCCTTTCATATGACACCTCAATTAGAAAAAAATGAGCAAGGAATGACAAAGTTCTGTTTGTTTGAAGTAGTGCTTGCATTTCCATAATTTATCACACGAATTCATTTTCACTGGCTGCCTGCCGTAGCAATAAGCAGAATTGACAAAAGACTTAACTCCGTTTCGTTGACAATCAGCCATTGGCCATGCATCAAGTCTTTCGTCTACAGCTGATTGTCAACGAAACGGAGTTAAGTCTTTTGTTAATTCCGTTTGTTGCTACGGCAGGCACCCAGCGAAAACGAAGTCGTTTAATAAAATTATGGAAATGCAAGCACATCATATAAGTTGCATCAAATGAAAGAGGAGGATCTAAGCTTTCCAAATATGTGTCATTTATCAATTATAATTGTGATTAAGCTATGATAAAACATCGATAATTCTCGGTTTCGTTTTTTTCAGGGGCGCACTGTATAATCGTTTATGTACATTTCTGTAAATTATGCCAGTCACAGCAAAATTTGCTTGTTTTCAATAGCATTTTTAATACTTTACACATACTTTCACATTGTTGTATGTTAGTTCACATTTTCAGTGTAAAAACGCTGTGTCAAAGGAATATAATATCGTATTCCATCAACATTAATGTGTACCTGTGAAGGTCACAACTATGGATGTACAGAGCGAGAAAGGAGGAGGATAAGATGTCCCCGTCCGATTTGAGTAATTTTAAACGTGATAATCAGCGTTGTATTGCACTTTCAAAGTAACTGACCTGGGCCCTGTTTCATATAACTTGTTATCAATAACAAATGCTAAATTTCTATGACAAATTTGCTCTTGGCCGATCAAATGCCACGATTTCAGTAGCTCATAGCAGTTGTTCTAACTTGTTATTAATTTATACAGTAGGCTTGCGGGTGCACCATGTGAGAGAGAGGGAGGATTGAGGAGTCCTGACAAAATTAATTGATGACAAGTTTTATGCAAGAGGGCCCTGGTTCCCTTTCTTTGTCTATTAATGTGAGCACTTAGAGAAAACTTGAGAACCTGATAAATGAAAACAATTTGTAGTATAGCAAATGGCATTGACGTCACCACCCCCTTCTTTTTAGGCCTGTTATAGAGCCAGGCGACTTTAAAAAAAATTCTAGTCATAGCATTAAAGTCTGTGCTAGATATTTTAATAACTCCTTGAAAGGATACCTGCTCTCTACATGTAATAAGAATAAGAGGGAATAAAAGGGACAAGCACGTAGCCAGGATTTTATTTCAGGGGGGGGGGGGGCGGTAGTGAGCACGCAAAGCGTGTGAATCACTTACAGAACGCGCTCCCTAGGGGTTGGGTGCAGGGAGTGGGCAGGCTCCCCCTCCCATGCGAAGTGCGGAAGCTTTGACGTTTCATTAAATTATTAGAGAAAGAAGACGATTCGTTGTACCGTTCTCGACTCTTATTCCTCGTCTAAATTCAGTTTCTTTTGGCGTTTCATTAAATAATTAGAGAAAGAAGACGATTCGTGGTACCGTTCTCAACTCTTAATCCTTGTTCTTCCTACGTCCTCTTCCTTTCTTCTTTCTCTTTTTTTTTGGCCTGGCTAAGCGCCTGGAGAGGGAAGGTAGATGGTGGAGAGAAAAACAGATACAGAGTATATGGAGGTGAAATATAGAGAATGATATGATGAGAGGGAGAGATGGTGGAGAGAGAAAGGGAGAGATGGTGGAGAGAGAGAGAGAGAGAGAGAGAAAGAGATGGTGGAGAGGGAGAGAGAGAGAGAGAGAGAGAGAGAGAGAGAGAAAGAGATGGTGGAGAGGGAGAGAGAATGTCTGTGTCTGTTTGTGCATGTGTATATGAGGCAGTCGGTAGGGGCGGAGCTGTACACGCAAAATTTGTGAATAACACAAAAAAAGAAAAGAAAACATATTTGGACCTTACATATCACATGTCCAAAAAATAACTCTTTTACTTTTATCTTATTTATTTAATTGCTGCCAACATTCAAGCGAAATTCTTCAGACTTCTATACCACCACCCTTCTCTCTTCTGTTTCTCCCATGCCTTCTCTTTCTCTCTCTCTCTCTCTCTCTCTCTCTCTCTCTCTCTCTCTCTCTCTCTATATATATATATATATACACACTATCTCCTTCTGTTACTTCTCCTTTCTTCAACACTTCTCTTACCTCTCTACTTTACTCCCTTCATTCTTGTTTTCTCACTTTCTTCACCCATCTCTCCTCCTCATGCCTATTTCCCTACTCCTTTTATACTTTCTCTTTGTGCACAAAAACTTACCTGGCAAATGAAATGACAGCAATGATACTCAATATCCCCAGGGGTCTCTAGTCTGCATTTAAGACCCTCATTTGACACTTTATCAACAAAATCATTGTGCCTTGAGAGAAGCCTAGCCCAGCTACCTTCTGGTTGTGTCTGTGTCAGGAGCAGCTATAGTACATGGCCTATGGTAGTCTTATAGTGCAGACTCTCTTTTACGACTGACCAGGGTTTGTGCCTGCAAACTAAGGGGTCTCAGTCATGTAAGCATGCGTGACCACAGGTTTTCCAGACACCCCCCAAACGAGGATTTCTTCTGAAGCCAAAATACACCCTAAAATGAAGATTTCGCGTGGTTTTTCCCGAATTCACACCCTAAACGGGCATCTACAAAAGTGTACCCCTAAACAAAATATTGTAAAATTGTAACCCCTCGAGCATTTTGAAGTTGTTGTTGTTGTCGCTTTTTGGTGTTATCGGCGTTTCATTCTTTTTGAGAATATTTACGCCTTTCCCTTTTTTTATAGTTTACTATTTGTGAATTCGGTCTCTTCATAAATCTCTGGTTCTTTAACATGTTACTTTTCCTTTTTTCTTTTTTCTTCTTCTTTCCCTTCTTCCTCTTCCCTTTTTTAATGGCTTAATACTCTGTGCACAAGTGCGATAGGGATTACCATCTAAGTTGTTGACAATGTAAAATAAATCAAATTGCGCTACTGATGTAAAATTTGCCATTGTTTTATATTGATCATTCTCTAAAATTAACACTTGTGAAAGTATGCATGTCAGACTGTGAGAGGTAAGGCAATTACCAAGATGGTACCAGGGACATGTGTCGAACAGAAAGCATAAAGTTATAGTTTGACATCGTCGTAAACCCCGGTCGTAAACAAGCATGTCACATGCTAGTACTTGAAGTTAGGGGCTTCTTTGTGTGTTTTTACATTAGCAAACTGACGTGACCGAAAGTTATAAACAACCGGCTTCCGGACCAGCTTTCAATTCGGAGTCGGGATCTAGAAAAATACCCCTGTACACGTACAGCAGGATTTTGAAAAAGTACCATTTTTCTTGAAAATTGACGTTTATTAACCCCTTAACTCGAATTTGTCGACGGAAAAGAGGCACCCATCAGATTTGGGTGAGGGCATTTATAAGAGGTGAAAAGGGGCATTTATGAAAATGGGATAGGTCCCTAATGCACGTATCGTTGTTAAAGGGAAATTATCAGAGGTGAAAATGCGTAATTATGAGAAGGGGAAGGGACACTTTTACAATATAATAGGGGCACTTGTCAAGGTAAAAGGGACACTTTTGCTATGTAATAAGGGGCAATTTTGGGGTACTTAAAAAAGTGTGGGGGCTAATCTTTCTACTGGGTATACCAGAATTTTGTTCTAGCGTAGGGGTACTGGGCGTAGGCGCATTTTTTTTTCATTTTCTCTTCTTCTTTCACCACTCATTTTGGGGCACATGTCCCCTGCCCTCCCTCAGCTTCGCCATCGTTGCTTACTTGCTTCTAATGTTCGTAATAAGATTGAAATGAGCGGTCTAACCATGAAGATTCAGAAAAAACTTCGAAATAGGCCTACTGACAAATTGTAAGCAAAATGCTTGTTAAGTATTTATGTTCGAAAAAGTAAATTTGTCTGTTTTTGGTAATAAGCATTATAACATGTAAAAGGGCGTGATTTTTTTTTTTTTTTTTTAGATTTTAAAGTTTGAATGTATTTCTTTGCGACATTTTTTGTAAAACAAATCACATCGATGTAGCTTGTTTTTTTATGCTTCTTGACAAAAATAAACAAAAATAGTACAGAAAATAAAACGTAGAATAACAATAAAAAAGTAGATAACTTTGGAAGAGTCTGCAAGAGTGCTTTATTCATGGCAAAAATGACTAACAAACAATAATAAAGCTGACTCAAATATGCAATTCCCCACATGAAATTTTATTTCATTTTTCACAGTATAGTTGTCATGCAAATAACCTTGATA
The DNA here is from genome assembly GCF_000002235.5 of Strongylocentrotus purpuratus. Lineage (NCBI taxonomy): Eukaryota > Metazoa > Echinodermata > Echinoidea > Camarodonta > Strongylocentrotidae > Strongylocentrotus > Strongylocentrotus purpuratus. The sequence goes on from NW_022145607.1 coordinate 7,994,468, forward strand.
AACATGTCTTAAAACCAAAATTATATTCTCTTTAAAAATGCAAATAGACCTTGAACTTAATTAAATTCCCTGATGATATTCAAGAGTCAGAAGATGTAACAGAAACAGAGTTATTTCACCCATTGTAATATACTCAGATCAACAACTTCACCAATTGCACACACTATTGCCGATATTTACATTGATGTACATTTGAAAACAATGGTAAGAAACAATTATCATACACATCAATTTCTTTATAATTCATTCAAAAAGTGAGAAAGCCTTAACTTTAGTACAACCGATGACGTAAACTCTCTCGTACTCTCTTAAAAAAAAGAGTGAATTTTCAAAATCACGGACGTCACTCCTCTGGAGAGTGAAAATGTAGTGAAAATAGAGTGAACATTCACTCTTTTCTTCTAGAGAGCACTCTAAAATCAATCGATTTTCACTCCTAAACAAGTGATCACGGACGTCACTCCCAAGAAAGTGAAAATAGAGTGAAAATTCACTCTTTTTTAAAGAGAGTATACTCTTAATATATATATACACAGATATAACCAATTTCTTTAACTAGTGTACACTATAATGGTGTGATCCAGCGCTAAAAGATGATCAGCTTATACAGTGAAAAATAACAACAAATAACAACAGATCCCGTACTTAAACGAAATAAAATCTCCATAATCTTTACAGATAATAAGATCCCTGGGTATCGGATTCATCCACGCACACATTGTGTGCACCATCTCCTTTCTCCTTTGAGTATTCCAACCCTACGCTCACCTTGAGGGCATGGCAGTTTACGATCACAATGGCTTTCGTCATCCTACCAGGTCCCTATTTTCCTCCTGAGTAAGGGGTATCAAAATGTAGATAAACATGACAATACGAAGCTACAGCTCACCCATAGACATGTTTCTACAATAAACATAATGGAATGAACTACATGTATATTGATAAAATCATGAATACAAAACATCGACGACAATATCAGTCATAGAAGAGCTAACAAAACTAAGCCAAAAAGAGAAATTAGACATCATTTGTATATCCTTTGCACTCCCCGCGTTTGTCAGAAATGTTCAACCCTACCCCGCGTGGAATTGAATTGAAGAAAATCGTCGATGTTTGGGGAAAATCACATTTTAAAATGAGATGGCGCAAATACAGTTCTGTAAGCCATATTTTAATTATGTATGAATTCGATATTTTGTTTGTAACAGAATTGGGTAATAACGTGTTTGAATTGGCTTATAGGCTCGCATGGTCACACATATTAAAATAGGCACCGAATAAATGATGATAATAATAATAATATGTCTTGTTTACCGCGAGCAACCTCATCAGTGTTAATACAGCTCTCCATGAGGGCCTTGAAATATTATTACCATGGCTTTTGCCGCTGAGCTACCATGATAAGGCGCTCAAGCATTCAAGAAAATGTCTTCCTACCGGGTACCCGTTTTCTACACCTGGGTGGAGAGTGGCAAATAAAGATGAATGTCTTGCCAAAGGACATTGGTGCCGCAGCGGGACTCGAACCGCAAAACATGTGATGTGATTCACAGTCCAGCGACGTATCCACTAGACCTCAACACCTATACAAGGATATAGATTTTAAGGTTATCATTTCGGAAATAGTCTCAAGAGTTTCTTGAAAGTTCAATATGGCCGCCAAAATTCCTCTTTTCTCGAATCAGCCAAAAGTGGCAAATGTCCTAGGACAGATTGTTGCATTGGTGCAATATTAGTGTTGCCTTGATGTTGCTGCTGCATGAGCTCCATTCCAACGCTCTGAATGCCAGTGGTTCTCTCTCTATCCAGTTCGATCTGGTTTTGCGGATGGCCTCCGTAACTTAGAGACATATCAGGATAGGGATGAGGAAGATTCGTGATGATTTCCACGGAGATGCCATGACTAGTGTCTTCCTTATCCTCCAATTCTCGCTTTTCCTCTGGTCTTCTCGATGGGAGCATAGAGCCACTACCATAGTGCGTCTGAGATGAAGGAGTAGACATGTACAGGTGGGGGTAAATCGGGTTATTAGCTGATGGCGTCATTGGAATAGCGGTGGAGCTAGAGAAGACATCCTGAGCAGGCTGTGATGGCAAGGGGAGTTGGTTTGGGGTCATCGGCAAGATGGTACGCTGCTGTGGATCTTCCCCAGGTGACACTCTGGACATGGAGCTAGATTGTGACGGATAGAAGGGTGTGTCTCCTGGTTGCGTCGGGTAGATGAACTGGGATTGATTCTGCTGAACAGCGACCAAGTCCAGCTCCGGAGGTTCCGTCTTTATCTGTGGGGGAAGGATGGGGTTGCCTGTTGACTGTTGAACCGATGATGTATAATGATTTGTATGAAATTCAGGCTGGTTATCTGCAACAAAATAATGCAAAGACATAACATTCAATAATATTTTGTATAAAATATTGCGCAAGAGTCGATGTTAGTAGCATTAATCTTTGTGGATTCTACAATAAATATTATATATTTCATGGGATAGAAAATATCACGGGATACTTCCCCAGTTCTTAAAAAGTTGTCCAAAATAATGTTTTTTGTTTTCTGAGACTGACGTTAGACATAAGTCCTTACAAATATTAGCAAAATCATTTTTCTCCTCTCCCCCTAATAATAATAATAATTGATTATAGGCATTTCTATAGCCCCGTCTATCTACAAATTCTATTCCGAGGCGCATTAATTATTACCCGGCTTTAGCCTATAATATTATCTGCCATTACAGCGCTCCGGCATTTCAAGGAATGAATTCCTGCCAGGTACCCATTTACCTTACCTGGGTCGAGTGTGGCAAATGAAGATTAATGCCTTGCCAAAGGACATTAGTGCCGTATCGGGGATCGAACCACAAGTCAGGTGCTTTAACCACTCGACTACGACAGTCTTCTACCCTCTTTGCCTCTTCGCACTCAACTGACAAGCGTATGAATCATAATTATTAAAAGTAGTGACTGCTGTACAGGTGAGGGCAATAATAAAAACAAAGAAAAAAAAAACATTCGGAAGAATAGGCGATAACATTTTCTAACCGATCACGTAGGTGCATGAGTTAAAACAAAAAACGCCCCGAAAAATAATTATTAAGCAAGGTATAGAAGTGTTGTTCCGAAATCAATCCCCCCTTATTTGGCCATGAGCGTGTTTGGGACCTGTCGTGCTTCTAAAGGCAGAGGCGTAGCGTTGTTGCAGCTACGGGGGCACTGGTACGGTGTCATGATGGCAACATTGGAAATGTTAGATAAAATTGGATGGCGAGAGAACTATTAGCCGTACGGTGAGGGGACGGTGTGGTATCATCTTAATTACGCCGTGCCTCTCTCCTCTTCCCTTTTTTCTCTTGTCCCCCTCTCTTTCTCACTCTCTCCCTCTCTCTCTCTCTCTCTCTCTCTCTCTCGCTTTTTTGCAAGGGTGCACATGGCTAGGTCACTTGAAGACATAACCTAACAGGGGCGGATCTAGGGGGGTTCGGTGGTTTAACCCTTTTTTCTCTTGTCCCCCTCCCTTTCTCACTCTCTCCCTCTCTCTCTCTCTCTCTCTCGCTTTTTTGCAAGGGTGCACATGGCCAGGTCACTTGAAGACATAACCTAACAGGGGCGGATCTAGGGGGTTCGGTGGTTTAACCCCCCCCCCCCCTTTGGGCGACCAAGTGAAGAAGAAAAAAAAGGGGGGAAGGAAAAAAGAAAAAGAAAAGTAAAACAGTAAAATGGCGCGATTTTTGGAAAATCCTGGATCTGCAACTGGCTCAACCCCCCCCCCCCATGGCAAAAAGCCCCTACCTAAAAGTAGCATCACCCGCGCATGATTTCATTCCTAAAACCCCGGGGATTGGCCCTGGGCTTTTGCGTGACAAAGAGTCCAACCATGGACCTACATCCACACCTAAATTACGTAGGCTTATTTATTGTCTTTTCTCATATCGGTAGGACCTGGTCATATTCTTGTCAGCTGATTTGTGGATCGAGTTTACCACAAGTGACGAACCAATACGAACCACGTGGTCTCTCTGCTATACCACAAGAGTACTCATGATCATGTCGAAAACCGAAAGCATGGCCATTGTCCAACTAGAGTTTAACCATGGCCGTGGCTTCAACATGTTCAAGGGAAACGCTTGTCATTTTTTATTCTACTTCAGCTCTATTCACGACGATTATTCACTGCATAATGATCGAGAAATGACCCCCATAGTAATCCAAATTCCTGTGGATCTTGGACAAAATGGCGTTCACCTTAATGAACCGGATTGACGTAGTCATGTCAGTGGGCGTCTCATGCCAAAGTGATGTTACATACGCTTTGCCATCAGACATACCGTGGAAATTGTTTAACTTCAAGTGACAAGCTTGATGACATTTTGAAACAAATGTGAGCATAGCGAAGATGACATTGCACATATTTTGAAAGCACGCCAACAACAGGTAGAAGCTTATATCACAAACTCTCTTGGACAGGATCCAATGTACCCTTGCAGTAAGATAGGGGCTCGGTATTTCCTAAATTCGATGTTTTGTGTCGTGCTCATCTCCCTCTGAAACTGGGAATATGTGGAGAACATAAAAAGTATGGCTTATAGAAAGGTATATTTTATTTCAAAATCCTTTATAACAATTCCTAGATAATTATTTTCCTTGGCTCTTACGTAATAAACGTGTTTAAGCTTTAGGAACGTGATTTTCTTTACCAAATGCAACACACGTATACTGGTTTTACCTGAGTATTCCGTGTCCATTAAAAAATATGCTTTTAGTTTATGATTTGTATGTAAAATATTATCGAATAGATCCTTCTAATGGACATTAAGAATAAACCAACTTGAATTTATTACCACAAGAAGTTGAAGTGAGGGGATAAGATCCAGGCATCCACCCCTGGTTCACAAACGGCTGCTGTCTTCCAATCTGGTTGTCATGGTGAGAGATGACCAACCCATAAGAATGGGCGTGGCCTGTGTCAATGATCGATGAGAAGCACAGAGGATCATCATGCTTTGACTTTGGTCCTGGAATAACACAAAAAAGGTTTTGTTTAAGTTCATTATCACCCGTCATAATAAAATGACCCTTTCGCAAACTACACTGGAATGAGGCAGATTTTTTTTTTTAATAAAAAAATAAACCCATTTAATTCATGTTAGGAATCTAATTTTGTTCTCGATATAACATTATCCTTTCAAACGGAGACAATTACAACTCATTTAAAGGATTCAAAAGAATTTGACAACTTGGAAAGATAGTGCATGCGTTTAAATCTTATCTTGTGGATCAGTGAATTTGCCTAACGTCTTCCGTTTCTGAGACGCTTTTCCCAGAAATCATACAAACACATCGAGTAGAGTATTATTTTGAGCTAATATTTTCAATAAAACGACATTTTGCGAAGCCCTTTCAGAGAATACAGGATGGCACCAAAAGTACAGCATGGACAACTGTTGGCAATTAGCGGATCCACCAGTAACATACTTGCAGCTAACAGACAAGAAAAACAAACTATGGGGCAATACTACAGTCACTTGTACCCAGATGTTCCATACATCAGGATTAAGAACATAGAGCGACCTGAAAAGTATTTCATTATCGGTCTCCAATTCATTCCAGGCGACTAATCTTTTGGCAGAAATTTCCATTTCATGTTTTTTTCTTCCCCTCGTTGCTGTAATCGTAGCAATGTGTTATTCAGATTTTTGGCAAAATGACATATCAATACAGTGTGGAGCCGAAAACTAGTCATGGTATCCAGCGGTCTAAAGCTGTCTCGGCTCAGAAGGGGGAGGTGGGAGGGGGCGGGGGCGGGTAAGGAAGAAAAAAAAATGGATCCAACTTTTGCAATAGGCTTCGCTTCCAATAGAAAGGAGGCCATAACCCAGCTCCACTCTATAATGCTGGTAACACCACTTCAGAATAGATTAAATACATTTGTCATTTACGTACAATCACTTTTACTAAAGAAATTTAACCCTAATAAGGCCGGGGGGGCATTATGCCCCCCCCCCCTCCACGATTTTTCCGATTGCTCGGGAACGCATATGGATGGCGCCCCGCCGCTCGCTGACTTTTTTCTTTCGAGTCTTGCGCAACTTTTCATTTTTTTTTGTTGAAAATCGGACCTACGGTTACAAGGTCACATGACCTTTTGTCTTTGCATGTCAGCCCGAAAATCGCTCATTTTTGTGATTTGTGTACAAAACATATGGAAAAGTCATTTTTCCTAAAAACAGATCAAACGTGGGTTATTGGGTCTTGTTTGAAGTTTAGATGGTTGTTTTTGGAGTCAAAATAGTTGAATTGTAGTAAGAAATGAAATAAAACAACAAAAACAATGAAATACATAAGTTAAAAAAACAATGAAATACATAAGAAATTATCAAAACAAGGGATAACATAAGGAATAAGCTGCCTCTTCCAAATTTTTTGTCGTATTATGTTTCAGAATGGTCTAATGAATATATGTAGTGAAAAAGAATGCTTAAATATGAATAATATATGATTTATGGGTAAAAATGTGATTTTTATGACTTTATTTGCATAAATTACCATAAATATGCAAATGAGTGAATTTTTCAAAAAATTGAAATTATCATATTATTCTATACACTTCACTTGACATGCGTGCAAGATCTTGGGGGGGGGGGGGGCCATAATGCCCCCCCCCCCCGGCCGTACTAAGACCTCAAATAGCCCGGCCTTTTTAGGGTTAATAGTACCTGTCAATCAAATACAATTCAACCTTTGATTGCAAAGCATTGTCAAATAAACAATTATTAAATTAGTAGAGACTAAGATATAACTCACGTCTTGGTCTAGGCCCATCCACAGTAACTTTGATAGCACGGTTGCAGGTAGCAATCTGAGGTGGGTTGGTGTAAACGAATATGGACAGCGTGAAGCTTTTACCTGTAAAGATGAGATGAGAAAAAACAGAAAGTAACGATAAAACAAAATATCACTGACTGTTTTTATTCTGAGAATTAAAAGTAACAAGTAACTTTAATGTGCTCAGTCCACACATACAGTGTAGGTCTTATAGGGAAGTTCAAGCAAGACGCGTCGTTTACAACGTTTAAAAAAAAAATCAATTTGAATTTGTTTGTCTCCCGAGTGATGACAGAATTAATGATGAGGATAATTTTCATATTTTTGTTTACCCAGGGAAGCCCCATCAGCATCAACGATGTTCTCCCCGAGGTTCCTGTAATTGTTATTACCCCAGCTATTGCCAGGTACCCCTTTACACCTGGGTGGAGAGTGTCAAGCGTTGATTAATGTCTTGCCAAACGACGTTAGTGCCGGGATGGGGTTCGAACCATCTTGTAATGTCAATTTGAATTATTTTGTCTTCCGAGTGATGACAAAATAATGATGAAGATAAGACCATCATACCCCGACACTTCCACAATTATTATTGATAAATTGAAGAAAAAAATTTAGAAGCAATAGCCCAGTTATCGGCATTTCATGTTGTTGTTTAAAAACAAAGATTGAGAACGAGATGGAGTCCAAGGAGTCATGTTATCTTCATTTCAAAGGAAGGGGTGCGTAGTGGCCTCATGAAATTCTTAAACCTTAAAAGAAGGATTAGAGGTTTCTTACCACTAAATTTTGTCAGAAATCATCAACGTATATCATAATGTAATTTAAATCAAGAACACCTTCCTTTTTTTTTACAATTTTTTGTAAGTGGGGGAAATGTTGGTATACCACACTGGCATTTGGTTGACCACAAAAACAGGCTCTTTAACCAAACCGAACAACATATCCAGCCAAAATAATAATCCACTTGCGTAAGTCCGACCTTGACAACAGGAAAAAATAGATACACAAAGGTTGCGGTCTATTATTTTGAGGCACTTTTCCAGGGAATTGAACTATGAATTGCGTGATTCTAACCCCATATTTTCTGATGAGATCCTCAATAAAGTAGCTGACTCGCACCTCTTCTAAACTTCTCAGTTAACTTTGGACCGTTATGACGTTTTTCACCTGCTGTGCAATGTCGAGCATAGAAAATTGAGTAATGCTGATTACAAAGTATGATGGAATGATATTCGTAGTGAGTGATGACGCAAGAATGATTTTAAGGTTGCTTTCTAGGTTAGCATCACATTTGCAATTTCTGAATGTATATGCAGGGGCAGTTTAGTCAGAAGAAGAGGACCATAATTCTAAGCCCTATAAAATAAAATGACGTTGGAGTTCCCCAAATTCTCTTGTAAGACACTAAAACAACCCTTCAATTGCCGGTCCCTTTGTGATACTAAAGTTCACACCCATACATTTCTAAGCGTCCAAAATTCTTCTCCAATAAAATAAAATACCCCCAGGTCCCTCTATCGTAATGAAGCGTCCATTCACTTTTAAAAGTTCTTTCAACTTCTTAAACGACCCCTTCAATTATCTATCACGTGTCAGTTAATGAGACTAGATAAGAATGATATAACATCTAATTTCCATCAAATTGTTTGCATTTTTTCAATTTACTGGTGAGGGCATCTGACGTATCATCAACAGTTTATCGGACGTGCCTACAGTACCCCCCTCCCCACACACCCTTTTCTCGTAGTTAATGGACACTCTTGAACTAGACCTAAATCTGTGTGGGTATGACAATAAGGATAGCAATAGTGGTAAAAAATGATGATGATAATAATAATGAAACGACCAAAATAATTATTCAAAAACAAAATAATAATAACAAGAAGAGCCCAATAATGGTAATGATGATATAATGATAGTAATTATAATAATAACTGTAAGGAGAAGAATCTGGTTTATCTATAACGCTAAATACATTTACAGTGTCTCTAAGCGCTTTACAGAAAATATGTAATCACCTCGGTCATCGGATTCAGGCCTACCCGCACACAATGCGTGCATGCACATTCTCCACTCCTGGGGAGCATTATAATTCCAGCCAGGCACATTTTACACATTGTGAAAAGGTTGGGCAATATTTTCCCAACACTTTGCCCAACGTTTATTTATTTATTTATTTATTTATTTAGTTATTAGTCTTTTTTTAGTAGGGTGGCTCCATCAGTAGTTAAATACTGTTTTCCGTGGAGGTCCTACAATATAAATACAAAATTTACAAACATATTGATGTAAACAATCGAAATCGAAACTAAATGAATTAAAATTTGATGGCGCATTACTCAAAAATTAGGTAAACTATTCCAAAAAGCTGCACCATCAAATGAAAAACTTTGTTTTCCCATCTGGGTTTTTATTTTAGGTAAAATTAATCCTGCGTTTTGTGCACTGCGCGTTCTAATGTTATGTTGTGCCAATAGTCAACCCAACCATATTTTGGGCAATATTTTGCCCAGTGGTATTGGTAAACGTAAGTACCCTACTTTACACGTGCATAACTGTTTCGTATTTTGACCAACATTTGGGCAAAGATATGACCCTTCAACTGCCCGACTAGTACGATAGCCCACTTGTTGGGAAAATCTTGACCAGCTGTTGGGCAAAATACGAAAATATTGCCCAATAGATGGTTGGGTTGACTATTGGCACAACGTTGGACAAAGTGTTGGAAAATATTGCGCAACCTTTTCACAGTGCAGACGATCACGTTGCTGAACAAACTACAATGACTTTCGCATCCTATCGGTTATACCCATTTAACACCTGGGAGGAGAGAAGTAATTTAGATGAAATGACTTGCTTAATGACATAAGTGCCGAGCTGGGGATCAAACACACGAGGCAAATTTTAGGTTTTCTGCATGCAACAGAAAACCCAAATAATGTTTTATTTTATCAATATTTTGTCTTCAAATACATTTTTTGGCGTAAATCTTTGCAGAAGTATGTCTGAAACGACATCCTCTTTCTTATTATGATCCAATTTAAGTGAAATTATGCCATCAATTTTAGGGCAAATGTGGGGCTCCTAACACTTTAGAGGGGTTTTCAACCACTGCACTCGAATAGGACACTTCTACATCTTAACTAGGCCTATACAGCCACTACAATCTTGTTTTGGTTCGGTTTAGAGATTAAATTTGCGACTTACCACGGCCTGATTTGCCAACAAAACGCAAGTCATTAAAACGAGCAACTTGATTCTTCATGACTGCTATGTTATTTTTCAATTCGGCGCAGCAGTTTTCGTCATTCCCTGCTCCAATTGTCACAACCGTTCCGTCTTTTGTCTCACCAAGTGAAACCACTTTAAAAGCCACGGGCAAACTCTTATTACTTCTCCAGTGGGGTGGGAGGAGAGAGCAGATGAAGTTAGGGCTCTCTGTCTTCACCAACTCCCCAGGGTAGTCCGATAAAGCGTCCACAAGAGACCGTTCACCTCCCTTACAGGGGGACGAACCCTTCCTCTGGCCCACCTCTGTCATTTTGTAGTTTTATCCAAAGTCAGTCCAAGCATGTAATTCAATTCAATTCAATGTATATATTTGTCCAATGTCATTCAACATGGATATTTGGTTTGCTCACATGTAGATCGACAAAGTTTACAAAGAACAGAAACGGTTCCTTATCTGGTGAAGAACAGTCAAGTGAATTGTGATCCTCTTTCAGAATGATAGGCCTACTTATATTCGCCGATGGGGGTGGGAAGGAAGTTCAGGCTTGTAAGGAGTGGGTGGCTTTTTGTCGCAAACCCTGACGAGGCCCTAACAGAATTAAACTCCCCACCTCAAAACAGCAAAGCGGCATAGCGGTGGCAAAATGGCAAATGTCCATACACGTTCTTAATATAATAGTTAAAGGAGTATTACATGTAAAGAATCACTGTACTTTGTAGTAGTGGTATAACAGAATCAGATGACAGCTTGTGAACATAACATGTTTTAAGGCAAACCAAAACCGACTGAAACAGATTTCGACAGAAACTTGGGATAGATGTCACTTTTGGCATGTTATTACCTCTTTTAATGAGGCATCAATTTGTGGTCACAACGCACTTGTTAAAAAAAAATTGCGATGGTGTATATTTTATGTGTAGTATGCATGGAACCCGTGTACTAGCCGACTCCGCGGACAGACAACTGATGGCAGAGTATAATGTCACAAAAATATAGGAAATACAACCTTTTTTGGCACTGTCATATCTCGTTACGGCATGCAAAATAGTGTAGTAGACTGCACAATGTTTTGCGTGTTTTTCCATGAAAGAGACCCCTTTTACTGAAAACTTCTAAAATTCAGGGAAGCTGTTGTTGCCCTATAATTTGCAACTTCTTGAATAGAAGAATAGCGATATAGAAGTATACCAGTAGTATAGTAGTATAATAGAGGAGGAGGAGGAAGAAGATGTAGGCGATGATGATGAAGAAGAAGAAGAGGGGGGAGGGGGAATAGAAGAAAGAAAAAAAGGAAAGGAGAAGGGAAAAGAAGAAGTCTGCGTATGAAGGAGGGAGAAGACGATTTAAGAACAGTTTTGTCAATTTGGTGTTGGCACTCAATGGGAGCATCTAAATTAATCTTTCTTGGATGAAAATCGATACTAGCTGTGCCTTGCGTGCAAAGATGGTGAACAGGGGAGTAATGGGGGGGGGGGGGAAGAAAATTAAAATCCGCATCACCACCACTCACATGCTACATGCATGCAGGCCCGCGGAACGTATTTCAAAGTGGGAGGGGGGGGGGGGGAGGGGGGGGGTGTGGCTAAAGTATTTATGATCAGGTAGAGGGTAGCGAGCAAAGTAAGTGGAGCGTAAGTTAGGGTGGGATCCATGGGCAAAGACCCGGTAGGGGGTCAAGGCGGACCCCCCGGAAGCTCAGGGGTTTTAGGCATTAATTCTTCTTCTTCTTTTAATTACGGTCAGATGAGCATATTTTGATACCATATTTGTGACACTGGCAGGTCACTAATTGGCATGGGGTCCAGGGGCGGAGCCCCAGAAGCTGAGGGGTTTTAGGAATTACATTACTGTCAGATGAGCATCCAGGGCCCCGCCTTGAAGGGGTCCAGGGAGCAGAGCCCCCGGAAGCTCATGGGTTTTAAGCATTTAATTAGGTTCAAATGAGCATAGTTTGATACCTTTTTTGTGACACTGGCAGGTCACTCTTCTTTCTATTTATCTTTTATATACTTTTTCAAAAAAGTAAAGGAGGGGGCTCAAGTCCTCGACATGTAGGCCTAAAGGCTTCTATAAGTAAGCATTTTTTTTTTGTCTGACAAACGCATACGAAAGTATAATTTACAGCTTTTTTGAGAGTTAAAATGAAGTCCACCCTAATGGATCGCTTTTAAAAAAAGCAGAATACAAGTAGGAAAGTTACTAATTTTTAAAGTTGTCATCATTGAAACACCAAATGGTATACAAGACGTATTTTGCGAGCTCCTCTCCATGCTCTGTACAGAAAATACCGTAGATTTGCAATGTGTTTTAATAATACAGTGTTTTCTAGATGTCCGTAAAGAATGTTTCTTGGCGCTTCAGATGAGCCCAATAGGTGGGCTTGTTTGGCAACATTCGTATTCAATTCTGCACCAAAAATTACCCTATAGAATTAGATACACAACCTTTTCAGGTGGGGCGGAGAGGTGGGCCATACGGAGCTCTTTTTTCCGTAGACTATTCAGAATGTTGTTGTTGTTGTTGTTTTAGTTTTAAGGGCGTGTGTCATTCAATTATGAATATTTACGCCATTTCAATTATAGTCTAAATTCCAGACACATATTTTTGCCCAACAAGAATAGGCCCTAAAAACATGAACATTTTGGAGAAAAAAATACTTATCTGTTAAAATGATATTATAGTGTTGCAATAAACCGTTAGAACTGACAAGATAACGTGAAAATCTGGAGTCTTTATATACCCTAAATATTTATATGGGTACGTCTAGACTAGTACGATTCAGACTAAACTTACTTACTTTTCGCTATTTGAAAGTATTGAAAGTTCCGGATTCCATCGCAAGTTGGCAAGGTAAACCATTCGTAAAATCTTGATTATATAAATTAATTTCAAAGTTATGGTTTCGATATATTGTGTGAGAACTTGTTGAGGAGATATGGTTCTGATGGAACCGATTTGTAATCATGGGCTTTTTTGTCTTAGAAACTTGAGATCGATCGTGCGGACCGAGA